>NW_027316389.1:21145616-21450514 GCF_026437365.1 Eucyclogobius newberryi
CAGGACTAAACCAGGACTAAACCAGGTCTAAACTAGGTCTAAACCAGGACTAAACCAGGTCTAAACCAGGACTAAACCAGGACTAAACCAGGACTAAACCAGGACTAAACCAGGACTAAACCAGGTCTAAACCAGGTCTAAACCAGGTCTAAACCAGGTTTAAAACGGGACTAAACCAGGACTAAACCAGGACTAAACCAGAACTAAACCAGAACTAAACCAGGTCTATACCAGATCTAAACCAGATCTAAACCAGATCTAAACCAGGACTAAACCAGGACTAAACCAGGACTAAACCAGGACTAAACCAGGTCTAAACCAGGTCTAAACCAGTACTGAACCAGGTCTAAACCAGGTCTAAACCAGGTCTAAACCAGAACTAAACCAGAACTAAACCAGGTTTGAACTAGATCTAAACCAGGTCTGAACCAGGTCTAAACCAGGTCTAAACCAGGACTGAAACAGGACTAAAACAGGACTAAAACAGGACTAAAACAGGACTAAACCAGGTCTAAACCAGGTCTAAACCAGGACTAAACCAGGTCTAAACCAGGACTAAACCAGGTCTAAAACAGGACTAAACCAGGTCTAAACCAGGTCTAAACAAGGTCTAAACCAGGTCTAAACAAGGTCTAAACCAGGTCTAAACAAGGTTTGAACATGATTCAAACCAGGTCTAAACCAGGTCTAAACCAGGACTAAAACAGGACTAAACCAGGACTAAACCAGGTCTAAACCAGGTCTAAACCTGAGTCAAAAACAGTAAATGTATCTGTGCGTCACATGACGTCTCAGATGTTTGTGTTTGGTCTAGACTTGTGTTTGTTCAGTCCAGAGTTCAGGTCTGAGGGAAACAAATAGAGCATCGCATTTCTACATTGACTCAAACATACTGTACGTGTCTAAATTAGGTGTCAATCAATCAGTGGACCTTTAATTATAGAGCATTTACGGAGAACAGAGAATAAGGACCTATAAAAGCATAAAACCATAATACATTTAACAAAGTAAACAAGGAAACGAAATAAAATGTGACTGAGTCTGAATCTAGGCTCAAAAACACATAGATTTAAGTCCAGCTATTACTATTACTAAGTACAGTTATTTTTGCGTTCATTGTGTTTGTGTGGAGCTGAACTGTGCGTCTTCCTGTGCGTTGAAGGTGTGCATCCCGGTGGTGTCTGTTCGCCTGGTGAAGAAACACAGGACGGCAGGGCTGGTTCCCAACGGCCTCGCCATCACCATAGACACCGGGCAGAAGGTACAATCTCACGCCATACTATTCATTTAACGATTAACATTTTAGACGACACATATTAGGCAAATTGTACTTTTTTCAGCTTCGATCAACGTCGTTCCCGCGTCACAAAACATACCTGGAGTTACGAATAGTTTCATTAATGCTGTTTTCGTCTCGCTCTGAGTCTAAATCTAAAAAAAAAACACGCACACGGTCCCTTATTTCCCTGTTTCGGTGTCTTCTGTGTTGATTTTAAGTCTCATCAAATTAACGATTGATCACGATTAAAAAAAGAGTTTGCGCTAAATCTCATCGGACGTGGCACTTTTTCTCAACTTTGTGGCCAGCTTTGTGAAATTAAACTGTCTGAAAACTGACACAATGAAGTAAACGTGACACAAACAGCCAGATAAAACAGTACTTTATATTTTGATGTATCTTTTTAAACTAAATATTTAATTAAAACCACTTAATCTTGCGTCTAAAACAGGTCACGGTTGTCATTTTTCGGTTCTTTCTTGCATTATACTGTGACTTGAATAATCTTGACATCCCTGTTTCATGTCCCCTCTGCAGCCAGTAGATGGCGCTCTAACACAGCACTTGACATGGCAAACGTCCTTTGAATGTGAAAACGTGAACCTGAAAATGTACTTTTATGCACTTTTAAACACACAACAGATAAGCCTTTTACCACTCTGCTACTTTTACAAACTCAATGTGTCATTAGTATTCTTTTTTAATAATAATATTAAATAATAATAAAATAACAATAATACATAATAATAATATAATACGTAATGATTAAATAATAATATTTCAGTTGTTAGCAGTTTGCTTTTTAGTACAGAATAATGTTTTAAAGGTAAATTTTTAGTCTTCAGTTTGGAAATGATGCAATTTTAATGTAAAAAACAAAAAATAACTTAACATACATTTCGAGTTGCCCTTAAGTCATACTCTTTTATACAGTGTAACTGTGTAAATAGCCTAATGTGGGACAGATTTCATTTTCCAAACCTGGATAATTAAAGGTTAAATAGAAATAGTATGTGGAGATTAAAGGTCCCATAACATGCAAAATCGACTTTTCAGAGTTTTTAACCTTCTTACATTCCTATTTGTGCTTCATATATGTACCCAGAGTGTTTTTTTGATTGATTCCCGCAGTGTTTAGCTATAGTACAGACTATATCCTTTCCTGGAATCTCCAAACTGACGGGGGGTGTTCACAGGACCGCGTCATAATCACAGGCACGCGTCACCATCACCCCTCACTCAGTCGCGCGGCAGGAGCAGCGCAGCGCGGAGCAGACAGCTGTGAGACTACGTCACGGGTTGGGCGGGGCACACACGCGCTCTCTGAGACTACGTCACGGGTGGGCGGGGCACACACGCTCTCTGAGACTACGTCACGGGTTGGGCGGGGCACACACGCTCTCTGAGACTACGTCACGGGTTGGGCGGGGGAGCCAGACCGCTCTTCGTAAGGGTGGGGGCGAATATCAAACCAAGCCGTTTGCATTTCCGGGTTGGTGAGGGGGTCCAAGGTATGGGTGATATTTCTTAACTATTATGTTAAGAGTGTTGCACAACACTTATTATTATCAATTATACACTTAGGATAGACTACGAAACGTGAAAAAAAGCATGTTATGGCACCTTTAACTGAGGTGATTAGGGCTGCAGCTTACAATCATTTTGCTAATCAATTACTTTAGTGATTATTCTTTTTCTTTCTGCCAAATTAGATCCAGGTGACGCTAAAGTGATTTTACAACAAAAACACCAAATCCGTACATTTCCATTACTCACAAAGGATTCATTTGCGACCGAGCGGTACGTCCGTCGCGATTATTACTAAACCGACCCATCGTTAAAATCTGTAAATAATAGATGGAAAATTAAATGTATTGTTTATTGTTTTTTAATATGATAAAATGCCTTAAATGTTTAAACAATATTGTGTAGAATAAAACACACATATATTTATTTAATTTATTAAATGTATTAAATTTATTCAATTTATTCAATTTATTCAATTTATTCAATTTATTCAATTTATTCAATTTATTCAATTTATTTAATTTATTTATAAAAAGAGAAAAACATCTGGGAATATTCTGATTTATGATTTTTGTATCAGTGGGATAAAGCAGTTCTGATTCATTAAAAAAAAATTTGAATTAGTGCATATTAATCAATGTATCAGCAGCAGTTTCTACATTATGCCAGTTTGCACAAAAGCTAAATTCCCTCTGTTGTCCTCAGGCAGGTTAAAAAAACATAAACTTACACACAACAGACTTGACATGACACAACATTAAACATTGAACCTGACAAACAACAGACTCACAGTATGTCCACACATCTGAGGCGTTACAGAGAAAACAGAGATTATTTTCAGTAAAAGCAGACGTCCAAAGTGTTCGTTTTTTCCCATTAAAGTCCATACGACAGGTTCTTATGTTTTTTTTTTCTAATTATGACATCGCTTGGTAAATAATTGTCATAGTTTTTCTTTGACGAATAAAAGTTGAAAATGACAGGAAGTAGCGCAGAGTTCTACAACAGAATCTCTCCGCCTCTGTGATGTCATCAAAAAGCGCCGTTCCCATCGAAAATTGCGTGTGCAACTGACACCTTTTTGTGACAATCATTTAACAAAATATAAACGTGTTGTCGGCTGTAATTAGTTGTCCAATCATAACTATTATGTGATTCAAACTGACTTGTTTACAATCTGGTTGCTTGGTAACAGCAGTAGGAGTACCTCTATCTATTTCATATTTGCTGGCTGTGTCAAACCAGGAAGTACAATTGTAATCGTCACAAAAACTGCGAAATTGGAAGGCATGGATCATGAATACTTACTCCTGCTATGACAGAAATATTCAACAATGATTGAATGGGCGTAGCCCATTCACTAATTGTTGACAACAGCAGCGCGAAGTGCTGCATTCCTCCAAAAACCCTCCTGGCATCGTCCCGTACGTGAGAATCCATGCCGCAGGCATGGGCCATGCTTGTATCTGCTCAAATCAATGGAAGTCTATGGGGAGTGGGCGGGGCATCCCGACGGAATGGGAAGTGACGAGCGCGTAAGCGCTCGTAATGATGATTCCACCCCATGGCGGCATGGGGAAGGCTTAGAGCTTTCAAACGATGTATAATTTGTTGTTATAGTGGAAACGGCTATATTGTTTTTGCTAAAAATATTATTATTTTTATTATTTTTCTTGTTCTTCTTCAGCGCTTTGAACTCTAATTTGACCCCCTGAACATGCTCAAAAACTCACCAAACTTTGCCCAAAATTCAGAATCGGCGAAAAATTTAGTTTTTTCTGGGCGATTTTTTTTTTTCGTTAAAAAATGGCGCGACAGCGCCACCGACAAAAGTCAAAATACATTGCGCCTATGGGAGACGCCCCGAGGTCAACTTTGTCGTAAAGCTACGAAATTCGGGACACGCATTCCTCTCGTGAGGACAAAAAAAAATTATCACTGTGGCCACGCCCCCAGACTTACCCTATGGCCACCATCTTCCTTTGAAAATGAAAACACGCTGTGTTAGCCATTTTGTTCACGTCAAACTTTGACGAACTCCTCCTAGGGCGTTTTGCCCACCGACTTCAAAATCGGCGTACGTCCTCTGGACGAGTGGGGCATCTAAAGTTATCCAATTTTTTGAGATACCTTTTACGGTCTGTGTGCGGCGCAGCCGCAAAGTTGGACAACTTATTTGCAGATCTAAAACTTATTTGCAGATCTAAAAATTGCTCCCATTTGATCAAAACCAGTCCGATTAGGACCAAATTTGAATCAGTTGTTAAACTTTCTAGTTTGGACCAGTTTATGATGACAAAATTGAAATGGGCGCGATAGCGCCCCCTACAGAGTGACCTTGAAATTAACATTGAAGGTCAAAAATTAGTTTTACCAAAATGTTCTAAACTTTACCCAAAATTCTATTTTGGCGTCCCGATCAAAAAAGCCAATCAGACAAATGCCTTATTTTTTACGGCGTAGTCGTAGCGATGACAGAAACCTCCCATGTTATCCCTATGGGAAAACCGCAAAATCTCTCAAATATCCACATTTTTATGTTTCACACTTTAACGAACTCCTCCTAGTGCGTTTTGTCCACGAACTTCAAAATCGGTGTACGTCCTCTAGAGAAGTGGGGCATCTAAAGTTATCCAAATTTTAAGGATAACTTTTACGGTCTCTGTGCGGCGGAGCAGCAAATTTGACCGACACTTGTGTTCATTTGCACTGGATTGGCCATGTCCAAAGTGTCGCCGTCTGTCAAGTTCTTTTTTAATTCAACACAATAAGGGCGCCATCTTTATCAAGTCGAAAGCGCAGAGTCGGAAGGCCGGCGGCCGGCGAGGGCCGTTGGATGCCGCTTGCGGCTTTAATTAGGCCCGAGCGCCACAAGCTGGCGAGAGGCCTATTAATCTCGTAAGGCCGTGCGAAGCACGGCTGCGAAAGTGCGCACGTAGTGCGCACGAAATCGAGCGCGAAGCGCTCGCCCACTTCCAAACACTCACTAACGCACTCCTCCACTCATGCACGCCCCGTGCATACTAATTAGTTGTAGGAAAATGGAACATTACCGTTGTAAACGGGCGAAGCCCGTGCAAAAGTTCGCACTAAACGAGCACTTTACATATAAATTACATCCCCATATAAAGCACTCATTTGCGCTAAGTAGCTCACGAATACGTTCCCCATCTCTTGCATGTTCCGTGCATATAAGCATGTAATGCAAAAATTGAACATTATTACTGTATAGAGGGCCAAAAACACAAAGTGGGCGGAGCCCACTCAAAATTATCGAAAGTACCCGTCAGTGACCAGGGACCCACACCATGAGGTAGGAAAGCGCGAGCGCTTTCCGAAAATGTATAGTTTATGATATTTGAAAAATGGGAAACATTGTTTTCGCATCGGAATATTATTCTTTCTTTCTTTCTTTCTTTCTTTCTTCTTCTCGGGACCAACCCCCCTATTTTTCACCCAGTGAACATTGACGAAAAGTCACAAAAATTTGCACGCCTCTAAAAATCGTGCCTCTCTACATTCTGGCTATTTCCTTTTTCTAAAATAAAAAAAATTGGCGCGTCAGCGCCCCCAAATGTACCAAAAATGCATTGAGAGATGGGAAATGACCCAAAAAAAATATGATCGTAGAATCATGAAATTTGGCGCAGAGGTAGATGGTGACAAGAGAAGTAAAAAATATTATTACGGCAACGCCGTCCGCCCAACCAAATGTCGGCCATATTGCTTCAAAAATGGCTAAACATGACTTCGGAGTTTTTCCAAACGTCGTACTTTTACGAACTCCTCCAAGGGCGTTGGCCCTAAAAAGCTGAAATTTGGTGAAAATGCTACTGAGGAGTGGGACATGAAAAGTTATCCAAATTACATTGATACCTCTCACGGTCTCTGTGCGGCGAAGCCGCAAACTGTAGCTAGAATTTCAGAAATCTCCCATATTTAAAATTTCTGCCGTTTGCGCAGATAAAGTCCGAATTGCGTCAAATTAGAATCAGTTGTTAAACTCTTTGCCCTAAACCTACTTGAAGTGAAATAAATTCATTTGGCGCCACAGCGCCCCCTACAGGTTTTATATGGAGGTTAAATGTTTAGTTATGTTTAGCGTAATAAAAGGACAATTGGGGCGCGTTAGCGCCCCCTCCTCTTGCGGCGTGGCGGCGGCGTGGCGAGGGCCGATCATTGCCGCTTGCGGCTATATTTATTATTATTTTTCTTGTTCTTCAGCGCTTTGAACTCTAATTTGACCCCCTGAACATGCTCAAAAACTCACCAAACTTTACCCAAAATTCAAAATCGGCAAAAAATTTTGTTTTTTCTGGGCCTTTTTTTTTTCGTTAAAAAATGGCGCGACAGCGCCACCGACAAAAGTCAAAATACATTGCGCCTATGGGAGACGCCCCGAGGTCAACTTTGTCGTAGAGCTACGAAATTCGGAACACGCATTCCTCTTGTGAGGACAAAAAACAAATATTATTGTGGCCACGCCCCCAGACTTACCCTATGCCCGCCATCTTCCTTTGAAAATGAAAACACGCTGTGTTAGCCATTTTGTTCACGTCAAACTTTGACGAACTCCTCCTAGGGCGTTTTGCCCACCGACTTCAAAATCGGCGGACGTCCTCTGGACAAGTGGAGCATCTAAAGTTATCCAATTTTTTGAGATATCTTTTACAGTCTGTGTGCGGCGCAGCCGCAAAGTTGGACAACTTATTTTGGGATATTGCAGATCTAAAAATTGTTCCCATTTGATCAAAACAAGTCCGATTAGGACCAAATTTGAATCAGTTGTTCAACTTTCTAGTTTGGACCAGTTTATGATGACAAAATTGAAATGGGCGCGATAGCGCCCCCTACAGAGTGACCTTTAAATTAACATTGAAGGTCAAAAATTAGTTTTACCAAAATTTTCTAAACTTTACCCAAAATTCTATTTTGGCGTCCCGATCAAAAAAGCCAATCAGACAAATGCCTTAATTTTTACGGCGTAGTCGTAGCGATGACATAAACCTCCCATGTTATCCGTATGGGAAAACCGCTAAATCTCTCGAATATCCACATTTTTCTGTTTCACACTTTAACGAACTCCTCCTAGTGCGTTTTGCCCACCGACCTCAAAATCGGTGTACGTCCTCTAGACAAGTGGGGCATCTAAAGTTATCAAAATTTTAAGGATAGCTTTTACGGTCTCTGTGCGACGGAGCCGCAAACGTTTCCCAGAATTCTGACTATTTGGCCTTCAGAGTGGCCTATAAACAATAGAGTTTTTCCAAATGACATGATATTTTGAACAAAATTCTAATTTGCCATCCTGATCATAAAAGTATGAGAGCCAAAGTCATATTTTGTACGGCGTAACCGTAGCGATGACAGAAACATCCCATTTTATCCTTATGGGAAAATCGTAGAATCGCTCAAATCACCACATTTTTACGCTTCACACTTTAACGAACTCCTCCTAGGGCGATTGTCCGATCAAGTTCATATTTGGAGAATATCATCTACACAAGCGGGGCATCAAAACTTATCCATATTTTGATTCTAAGTGCTACGGTCTCTGTGTGGCGGACCCGCAAATATATGTCAGAAATGGGAAAACAGCGAAATCTCTGAAATGTTCACATTTACGCTTCACACTTTAACAAACTCCTCTAAGGGCAATAGCTCGATCAAGCTCATATTTGGGGAAAATCATCTACACAAGCGGGGCATCAAAAGTTATCCATATTTTTATTCCAAGTGTCACGGTCTCTGTGCGGCGGACCCGCACATTTGACCGACACTTGTGTTCATTTGCACTGGATTGGCCATGTTCAATGTCAAATCAAATCAATTCATTTTTATAAGGCCCAAAATCACAACAACAGTTGCCTCTGAGGGCCACAGGGAGAAATGAATCAACAATGTCTGTGGTGGCGATGGAGTCAGACAATGTCTGTGGTGGCGAGGGACGATGTCCCAGGGTCCTCTGTCCTTAGACTCTCCTTCTCGGCCAGGAAAAACTACAAAAAAACCTCTTTGGGAAAAAAGCGTAGAAACCTGGAGGAGTTCCAGTGAAGGAGAGATCCGACTCTCACAGACGGACAGACGGACACAAGGAGACTGGAGCTGGACCCACTCTTCAGGCAGAAGAGGGACCGTCGGAGGCGAGCTGGACCCACTCTTCAGGCAGAAGAGGGACCGTCTGAGTCGAGCTGGACCCACTCTTCAGGCAGAAGAGGGACCGTCGGAGGCGAGCTGGACCCACTCTTCAGGCAGATGAGGGACCGTCGGAGGCGAGCTGGACCCACTCTTCAGGCAGATGAGGGACCGTCGGAGGCGAGCTGGAGCCACTCTTCAGGCAGATGAGGGACCGTCCACACAGGGCAGGGACCACTTCACCAGGGGAGGGGCATCTGGGTCCACAGGTCCTCAGGAGTGAGAGAAAGAAAAGAAGGCGGTGAACAGTTTGCAAGTGGAATCAAAAAATAAATATTGTTTGATAGCATAAGTAGTCAGAAGAAGAAGAGGATAGTGCTCAAGCTGTCATACTTCCCCCAGCATAGTTACTCCTAGGGCAGCGTAGCTGAAGCTGTGGGTTTATGTTTCTGTTCCTAACTAGTCTGACCATAAGCGATTTCGAAGAGGAACGTTTTAAGCCTGGACTTAAATGAAGAGACTGTGTCAGCATATTTAACATGGGTCGGGAGCTGATTCCATAACACAGGAGCTTGGTAGCTAAACGCTCTACCTCCTACAGTACTTTTAGAGACTCTTGGCACCACCAGAAGGGCAGCATTCTGAGAGCGAAGAGCTCTGTTTGGATTATATGGTTCTATAGCATCTTTGAGGTAGGATGGGGCCATGTCATTTATGGCTTTGTAGGTCAAGAGTAGAATTTTGAATTTGATTCTAGACTCGACGGGGAGCCAGTGAAGAGACTTCAGCACTGGCGTAATGTGCTCTCTTCTTTTTGTTCCTGTTAGTAATCTTGCTGCTGCATTTTGAACCAGTTGAAAGCTTTTTATGGAGCTTTTAGGACACGCTGCAAGCAGGGAGTTACAGTAGTCTAATCTAGTCGTTACAAATGCATGGATAAGTTTTTCGGCATCACTTTTAGGCAGGATTCTTCTGATTTTGGCGATGTTGCGCATTTGGAAATAGGCTGTTTTACAAGCTTGATTTATATGAGCTTTAAATGAGAGCTCCTGGTCAAATAAGACTCCAAGGTTTCTTACAGTAGAACTGGAGTCTACACTGACATTGTCCAGTGTGACTATCTGCTCAGATAGAGCGTCTCGTAGATGCTTAGGGCCAAGCACAATGACCTCGGTTTTTTCAGGGTTAAGAAGCAGGTAGTTTAGTGTCATCCAGGTTTTTATCTCCTTCACACAAGTACTAAGTCTGTCTACTTGATCGCTCTGATGAGGTTTCATTGATAAATACAGCTGAGTGTCATCTGCATAGCAGTGGAAGTTAATGCCATGTGACCTGATAATGTTGCCTAATGGCAGCATATAAAGAGTAAACAGAATTGGACCGAGTACCGAACCCTGTGGCACACCGTAAATTACTTTAGAGCTTGGTGAGGAGCTCTGGTTTACATTAACAAATTGGAACCTATCAGATAGATAGGATTTAAACCAGCTGAGGGCTGTTCCTCCAACACCTACATCACATTCTAACCTCTGCAGTAGAATGTTGTGGTCGATGGTGTCAAACGCTGCGCTGAGGTCCAACAGAACCAGGATTGAGACCAGTCCATCGTCAGCGGCTAATAACAAATCATTTGTGACTTTAACTAGTGCAGTTTCAGTGCTGTGGTGGGCTCTGAACCCTGACTGGAAAACTTCAAATAAGTTATTGTCCTGCAGGTGGCGACAAAGCTGTTTTACTACAACTTTTTCAAGGATTTTAGAGACGAAGGGAAGATTTGAAATAGGTCTGTAGTTTACCAATAGGTCGGGATCTAGATTAGGCTTTTTCAGAAGAGGTTTAATGACTGCATGTTTGAAGGACTGTGGAACATAGCCACTTTCGAGTGAAGTATTTATTATATTAAGAATAGGGTCTATAATTAGGGGAAGAATGTCTTTGAGGAGTCTGCTTGGAATGGGGTCTAGGACACAAGTTGAGCTTTTAGAGGACATAATGGCTGAAGTTATCTCTGCTTGATCAACAGCTGTGAACCTTTCTAAGTTTACAGGTGGATTTATATGGGACGTTAGATTTACAGCTTGGGCTAGTTCAGGGCTAATAGCGGGGGTAATTTCATCTAATTTATCTCTGATTGTTTTTATTTTATTGTTAAAAAATAGGAGGAAATCATCAGAGCTGAGTGTAGCTGGGATTGAGGGCTCTACTGCACTGTGACAGTTTGTTAGCCTAGCTACAGTGCTGAAAAGGAATTTAGTGTTCTTTTGTTGACTTCTATTAGATTTGAATAATATCTGGTTTGGGCCTTACGCAGAGCCTGCTTATAGGACAGCAGGCAACTTTTCCATGCTTTTAGGGATTCTTCTGTGTGAGAGCGACGAAATAATCCCTCTAACTTTCTAACTCTTTGTTTATGTGAACGCAGCTCTTGGTTGTACCATGGGGAGGCGCGCTTTGGCCTAATGACCTTCTGTTTTAACGGCGCGACAACGTCAAGAGCAGACTTCAGAGAATTCATGGTCAAGTCGACACATTGATCACTTAAACTGGGACTAAAACTGTTCTCAGCAGGATCACATGACATGTCACTGAATATTGGCTCTATTATTTCTTTGAATTTTGAGATAGATTTTTCAGATATTGTCCTTTTCATTATAACTTTATTTTGTGGGACTGGATGATCTTTAAGAATAAACTGAAAGGTAATTAGGAAATGATCTGACAATATAGGGTTTTGAGGGAGGACAATGAGGTCACTAATCTCTGTTCCATACGTTAGGACAAGATCCAGAGTGTTCTTGTGAGTGTGAGTCGGTTTATTTACATTCTGAGTGAAACCAATGCTGTCTAACAAGGCGCTGAAGGCATTACTGAGAGCGTCATCACTCATGTTCACGTGGATATTAAAGTCTCCAACTATAACTATTTTATCCCAGGCTAACACTAAGTTTGATATAAAGTCAGAAAACTCTGTTAAAAACTCTGAATAGGGACCAGGAGGTCGGTAGATAACTATGAACAAAACTCCTTTTTGGTTTTTCATATTTGGACATGTGATCGACAGCATAAGGCTTTCAAATGAGTGAAATGCATTGTTAGTTTTAGGGCTCATGAGTAGGCTTGAGTGTGAGATCACTGCCACACCACCACCTCGGCCTGTGCTCCTGGCGGTCTGAAAGTTAACATGGGTGGGTGGGGTGGACTCATTTAGTCTGACGTAGTCGTCTTGTTGAAGCCACGTTTCAGTTAGAGCTAGAAGATCTATGTTATAGTCACTAATTAATTCATTAACTAAGAGCGATTTGGAGGAAATTGCTCTAATGTTTAGCAGTCCACATTTTACGTGTTTATTCATTTGTGTATTTGTGTCATTTGTGATTGTTATTTTCCTTAAGTTATTTGGTCTGACGCCTGAAATATTTTTTCTGAGATGTGACTTTTTGGCATTATTTGTACGAGGGACACGAGGGACACACACAGTCTCTATCTGTCTTGAATCTGAACACTTCACAGGTAACAGAACGGGCGAGAGTTCGGCGACAGAGGAGCGTCTTGAACTGCTGCTCTGCACCTGGGGCTCATCCCTAGATGGTCACTTAACACGACTAAGACTATCGGTCAAATTCCGAACTAATAGGGATGTACCCTCCGAAGTCGGATGGATGCCATCCCTGCGTATGAGCCCGGGCTTTCCCCAAAACGCACTCCAGTTATCAATAAAGACAACGTTGTTTTGAGGGCACCATCTGGATAACCAGTTGTTGAATGCTGAGAGACGGCTGTACAATTCAGCATTGATCCGATTGGGCAGGGGACCAGAAAATATTACAGTGTCTGACATCGACTTCGCCAGGTCACACACCACGGCTACTTGAACTTTGAGCACCTCTGATTGTCTCCGACGGGCGTCGTTACCGCCTGCGTGAACCACGACTCGCCGGAAACGGGTCCTACTCTGCTTTAAGATCCTAAGGTTTCCTTCGATGTCACCCATTCTGGCCCCCGGGTAACACCTAACGCTAGCAGCTGGCAGCTTCACGTCTCTAACAATAGAACTCCCGATTACAAGAGTTTCTCTCGTGTGTTCAGCGGGCGTGTGATCGCTGAGGGGAGAAAACCTATTATAGACGTGAAGCTCACGGCGCTCTGAGGTTCGGCGTTTAGCGCCTTGTCCCCTCCGAACTGTCACAAAATGGTCCCTATTCTGTTCCTGGTCTAGTCCCGGCTGCACGGGAGACGCTGAGGGGCTGAGCTCGGCCTTACTGCTACTGCTAATGCTAATGCTACGCCCTGCAGCGCGGTCCGGTAGCCCTCGCGCTAAAACCGAACTATAACTGGACTTAAGCTCCTCTAAACAGCGGATCCGCGCTTCTAACTCCGTAACCCTGGCCTCCAAAACTACCACTACACTGCACTTCACGCACCTATCATCAGAGAAGGAGCCAGGGTTCTGACTCGACATATGACAGCTCAAACAGGTAAAGGTAGATCCAGCCATGACGCTAGCGGCTAGGCTACGCTAGGCTAGTTCAGGCTGGAGCTAGAAAGTGAGGAGGGCTTTTTAATCCACGAAATACTGAAAAGCGAGCGGCTTGAGGCTCCGGATTGTTTGCGGAGAAATCAAACGTTCACTTTCGTGTATATGATGCGTAAATAGTGTGTATAATTCGTGGATTAATCGGTAAAAGGCTCTAAGAACGAACAGCTCTGAAAACGCGACACACTCACCGGAAATGACGTCACGCTGTCTTCCAATGTGTCGCCGTCTGTCAAGTTCTTTTTTAATTCAACACAATAAGGGCGCCATCTTTATCAAGTCGAAAGCGCAGAGTCGGAAGGCCGGCGGCCCGCGAGGGCCGTTGGATGCCGCTTGCGGCTTTAATATATACTTGTACTGCAGTAACGATAATTGCAGAAAGTACTTCAAAAGCCGCAATATCGTGCTTCAAACGGTGTTATCGTGACAGGCCGATCGACGCAACTGAATAAACTAAGCGGTGATCCAGGGTTAATACTGACGGACTGTTTGACTTTGTCGTTTCAGTACGTGTTTGTGTCACTGCTCTCCAGAGACAACGTGTACGACGTGCTCAGACGGATCTGCACTCACCTCCAGGTGGCGCACCAGAACCAGAAGGTCGCTTGTGTCTCTGCGTGCGCGACTTAAACCTTGTGCGTTTTTTTTACAGGTGAACGGGAAGAGTCTGAGCCTGAAGCAGTATTTGGAGGAGCCGAGTTCACTGTCGATGGTAAAAAAAAAATGCTACTCAACTCAATGTTACGTAGAGCAGCTGAAAATGTAAAGAATGTGACAGACGTTACTGCAGTGTCGCCATTTTCTACCTTATTAATAGCAAAAGGGGGAAAGGGGGAAAGAAAATCATTACACGTGGTAGAAAAAAAAAGGTTTATTTGTCAATTTATTACAATAAAATAATAACTGAAAGATTAGTTTTTTAAATATATTTGGAAGATTGGTCACTGGCCAGATTAAATCACTTGGAGGGTCTGATTTGGCCCGCGGGCCTTATGTTGAATAGCCCTGTTATAAACCATCAGAAAGACCTTGAAACCAGTGAAATATTCTAAGCAAGCAATTCAATTTCATCGACTCAATTTGTGGTTAAAATTCTGAATTCAAGTCATTTAGAGGGGCCGGGTCACTTTGTGCAGTCTGGAGCTGAGCTGAGCTCAAACATTTGCACATTTGTGACGCTCTCGTGTGCTGCTTTTAAGGCCAAAAATCATCACAGACTCGCTCTGAGCATCTCTCTCACAAACTGTATTCATGACCACGGCAAACTTGTGTTAGCATGTCGCAAAATGTTTCTATCTCATGTTTTTTCTCAATGGTAATTCCCTCTGCTGCCAGTAGATGGCGGGCAAACACCACTGCACTGGAGCATCTGTAGGAACATGTCACATGTCAAACATGAGATGCCAAAGTAAAAGTGCTGAAGAACATGTTTAAAGGCCAATAACAGTACAAACCGTGCTTAATGTGTCCTTTAAAAGCTTTAGAAAACAAGAACATTCTTCCGCACAAAAGATTTCAGAGGCAAAGTCAATCAAGAGTTCATGAATCTTACAAAAAGCAGTATAGATCATTTACAATGCTGTCATCAGAATGTTCCAATTGAAGTAGACTTTATTCAGATCAGATTAAAACATTGTATAACAAAAAATAAGTACATTTTTAAATTTCACAGACAGGTCAGTTTAGTTGCTTTTCTATTACAAAAGATGGAAAGTATTTTCTAGCCTCAAATTGTATTTAAGCTTCACAAAAAGTGTCATTTTGAGGTCAAATTTGTAATGTATCTGTAGATTAGTACTATTGTGGGCTCAACATTTCTGTAAGTGTTTGTCCAGTAAAGTGCCGATCATAATCTCACATTCAATAAACAAATAATGTGAAAAACAATAGTAAAGGTCTTTACCAGGCTCTGATGTCACTCACATTGTATATATTTGTACAGGAAAATCCAATGAAAAGAGTTCTTTTTCATGGATCCTGTTAAAACACAAAATAAACACCAAACAAACATTTACACATTTCAATGATATAAAACAAGTTCTTGACCAGAGCGTTAAAATCATTAAAAAGGTAAAATTATTTAATTCCAAAAGTCTCTGTGTTTTGTTCCACAGGATCAAAGTTGTTGAAATCCTTTTTTCTGTCTCTGAGTTGACACGATGTGAGATGAAAATGTGCTGAATACTTGACCTGATGTGCAACAATGCAAACTAGAGCCTTAAACACAGACAAAGGGCAGTGCTGTAACAAACCCTAGAGCTGAACCTTAGAGCTTAACCTTAGAGCTGAACTTCAGAGCTAAACCTTAGAGCTTAACCTCAGAGCTGAACCTTAGAGCTGACCCTTAGAGCTGAACCTTAGAGCTTAACCTTAGAGCTGAACTTCAGAGCTAAACCTTAGAGCTTAACCTCAGAGCTGAACCTTAGAGCTGACCCTTAGAGCTGAACCGTAGAGCTTAACCTCAGAGCTGAACCTTAGAGCTGACCCTTAGAGCTGACCCTTAGAGCTGAACCTTAGAGCTGAACCTCGGAGCTGAACCTTAGATCTGAACCTTAGAGCTGACCCTTAGAGCTGAACCTTAGAGCTGAACCTCGGAGCTGAACCTCGGAGCTGAACCTCGGAGCTGAACCTTAGAGCTGAACCTCAGAGCTGGACCTTAGAGCTGAACCTCAGAGCTGGACCTTAGAGCTGAACCTTAGAGCTGAACCTCAGAGCTGAACCTCGGAGCTGAACCTCAGAGCTGAACCTCAGAGCTCGACCTTAGAGCTGAACCTCAGAGCTGGACCTTAGAGCTGAACCTCGGAGCTGAACCTCAGAGCTGAACCTTAGAGCTGAACCTCAGAGCTGAACCTTAGAGCTGAACCTCAGAGCTGAACCTCAGAGCTGAACCTCGGAGCTGAACCTCGGAGCTGAACCTCAGAGCTGAACCTCAGAGCTGAACCTTAGAGCTTAACCTCAGAGCTTAACCTCAGAGCTGACCCTCAGAGCTGACCCTTAGAGCTGAACCTTAGAGCTGAACCTTAGAGCTGAACCTCAGAGCTGAACCTCGGAGCTGAACCTCGGAGCTGAACCTCAGAGCTGAACCTCAGAGCTGAACCTTAGAGCTTAACCTCAGAGCTTAACCTCAGAGCTGACCCTCAGAGCTGACCCTTAGAGCTGAACCTTAGAGCTGAACCTTAGAGCTGAACCTCAGAGCTTAACCTCAGAGCTGACCCTCAGAGCTGACCCTTAGAGCTGAACCTTAGAGCTGAACCTTAGAGCTGAACCTCAGAGCCTAACCTCAGAGCTTAACCTCAGAGCTGACCCTCAGAGCTGACCCTTAGAGCTGACCCTTAGAGCTTAACCTCAGAGCTGACCCTCAGAGCTGACCCTTAGAGCTGACCCTTAGAGCTGAACCTTAGAGCTGAACCTCGGAGCTGAACCTCGGAGCTGAACCTCAGAGCTGAACCTCAGAGCTGAACCTTAGAGCTGAATGCATATATATAATAAAACTAGAACTGAGAGAAATGTCGCCTGGATTAACTGTTTTCTACAGTTGAAGCATGTTTTATTTCTAAAGAACAATAACAATCTGGTTTAAGATTATTGTCAGCTCATGTACGTGTTTGTTCAAGAGTTTATCATGATCCAGATGCCCAAGTATTTGTAATAGAGTACTTGTTCAATCATATTACGGTACCATCAAGCGTAAGAATAGATATATATTTTTGGAGAGAGAGTCTTTTGGAGAACAGCAAACATTTATTAGTTTTATTTGTTGTGTCCCCAGAATTACACTGTACACTCTAGTCCAAATATTTATACTTTTCAGTGTTCAGCTCAAAGCTTTTTAAAGAGAGATCCTTGAGCCATCGCCAGCCACTGTAAACATGTGACAAAGTATGCAGAAGTATGTAGAAGTATGCAGAAGTATGCAGAAATATGCAGAAGTATGCAGAAGTATGCAGAAGTATGCAGAAGTATGCTAAAGTATGCAAAAGTATGCAGAAGTATGCAGAAGTATGCAGAAGTATGTAGAAGTATGCAGAAGTATGCAGAAGTATGTAGAAGTATGTAGAAGTATGCAGAAGTATGCTAAAGTATGCAAAAGTATGCAGAAGTATGTAGAAGTATGCTAAAGTATGCTAAAGTATGCAAAAGTATGCAAAAGTATGCAGAAGTATGCAGAAGTATGCAGAAGTATGTAGAAGTATGTAGAAGTATGTAGAAGTATGTAGAAGTATGTAGAAGTATGCAGAAGTATTCAGAAGTATGTAGAAGTATGTAGAAGTATGCAGAAGTATTCAGAAGTATGTAGAAGTATGTAGAAATATGCAGAAGTATGCAGAAGTATGCAGAAGTATGCAGAAGTATGCAGAAATATGCAGAAGTATGCAGAAGTATGCAGAAGTATGCAGAAGTATGCTAAAGTATGCAAAAGTATGCAGAAGTATGCAGAAGTATGCAGAAGTATGTAGAAGTATGCAGAAGTATGCAGAAGTATGTAGAAGTATGTAGAAGTATGCAGAAGTATGCTAAAGTATGCAAAAGTATGCAGAAGTATGTAGAAGTATGCTAAAGTATGCAAAAGTATGCAAAAGTATGCAGAAGTATGCAGAAGTATGCAGAAGTATGTAGAAGTATTCAGAAGTATGTAGAAGTATGTAGAAGTATGCAGAAGTATTCAGAAGTATGTAGAAGTATGTAGATTTGAGCCAATACAAGGGAGAAAAACCAAATCCCCACAAACCCTAATAATTGATAGTATGTTTTGTGTCCCAGGACGAGTTCCCGGAGGAGCTGAAGTGGAGGGGCGAGCCCTCGCTCTCAAACGTCTCGTCGTCGCTGCCGGACCTTTTGGGAACCTCTGCGCCAATACTGAGCCCCGCGCCCGCCGTCTTTAGCACGCACACGCTCACGGGTCTGTACACGCCTTGCATCGGAATCAAAACACCTTCAAATGTGATATACTGCATTTTCCGGACTATAGGTCGCTATAGGTCGTTTTTCATAGTTTCGGCCGGGGGGGTGACTTATACTCCAGAGTTAAGATAAGATAAGATATTCCTTTATTGTCCCACATGGGGAAATTTCATTGGTGCAACGCAGGTAGATACAGAGGTAGATACAGAAGAACAGAACAGATCACTTATAGGAAGTCTGAAAAACACTTTCAGTAGAAGATCTCCTATAAATAAAAACTCCCATAGACAAATAAATAAATACCATTGCATGTGATCCCGACAGTAATTGCACATGAATATGTGTCACGACAGCACATAGATTGCACATGAATTTCACATGAATTGCACATGAATTCCAACAGCAATTGCACATATGACAGAATTGCACATCAGTATTAGGTTAGATCAGTATTGCGCCGGGATAACGTGACGATCTCCGGGTAAGACGACTGTTCTCCGCAGTTTCATGAGTTCCTCCTTTGTGTAAACGCGGTACGGCGCCGGCCGGGGGGCGGGGCCGGAGCCGGGGGGCGGGGCCGGAGCCGGGGGACTCAGAGCCAAAACACATCGACAGAGTCTGAGGACTACGAAACGTCTGAGGAATAAAGTCTGGCGGCAATGCAACACTCGGATGCCAACCGCCACAAAACAACAACAACAACATCGCAACGACACGACGAAAACACTCAATCCAGCCGAATAAAGTCAAAACAAGTTAATTTAAATCGATTCCAGTGCGTGTCCCGCATTATATGTGATATTATTCGTTATTTTCATACTGACAGCCACAAGAGTGACGCAGAAGAAGAATCTGCACTTCCTCTACCTCTGGAGTTTGTGGAGTTGTTTAGAAGTGACACAGAGGAAGAAGAATACAATGGATTTAGTGATTTGGGGTAATACTGATGCTTTGGTAAACTTGTTAGCATGTTCTTTATGCTATAGTTATCTGAATAACTGTTAATATGTTACATTAACATACCAGACACTTACCACAGTTCTGTCTGTGCCTCATGTAGCTGAAGGTGTTAGCGTTAGCATACGTACACCTATTCACCATGTTCTCTAATCTGTTATTTTAAATTGAGACTTACGCCAGTGCGATTTACACATGTTTTTTTATTCTCCATTATGCATTTTTTTGCTTATACTCCGGAAAATACGGTAATCAAGCAGAAGGTAAAGCCAAGCAGTGTTTAGTTGGAGTAGGACGTTACCAAAAGGAGGGAACGACATGAATCCCGAGTCTTTGCTTTATTGCAGTGCAGCCAACATGAATAAATAACTGCAGTACTACAAATATCCTAAGCAAACGTACCTGTATACACGTGTTTATGTTGTGTTGTGTTTTCAGACAGTTGCTTGGAGACAGAGAAGATCCTCCTGACAGAACCGGTGCCTGAGCTGGGCCACACCGAGTACCAGCTGCTCAAGCTCTTCATCCTGCTGTAAGTTCAACGTGCCTGAGCACAGAATTACATGAATTACCGTATTTTCTGAAGTCGCACCAGCCAAAAAATGCATAATAGCAAAGAAAAAAAAGTCGCACTGGAGTATGAAATGCGGTTGTAAGTGTGAAAATAACAAATAATATTGCATATAAGTCGCTCCAGAGTATAAATATATAAGTATAAATATAAGTATAAGTCGCACCCCGGCCAAAACTATGAAAAAAGGTGCGACTTATAGTTCGGAAAATACGGTATATATGTTTGTATAATACACAGTAAACCACAAACTGAAAGAATGAGTTGTAGAGATTCAGAAGTGACCCTGTTATTGAGCTCTGCTGCCACCTGGTGGACAGTAGGTTTGACAAATAGATATATTCAATTAAAACTAAACATTTTTAATTCAAAGTAAAGAGCATTCTAAATTCATGTTACTTCTAATTTAATTGCATTACAGTCAGTTGTATTTGAATTTAAACTTTAAATGTTAATAAAGTGAAATAAACACGGAGGTTAGAGCGTGCTGTGTGTTCACGTCTCACTCTTTCTTTTGCAGAGTGATGGTTCTGGTGCTGTCCTCCTGTTATCTGGCCTTTAGAGTCTGTCGTCTGGAGCAGCAACTCAGCTTCCTCAGCAACCACCCCCCGCTCAGAGAGAGGTTAGAGCTTTAACTTTAACATCAGCCCAGAGAGGTCAGAGCTTTAACTCTAACATCAGCCCAGAGAGGTCAGAGCTTTAACTCTAACATCAGCCCAGAGAGGTCAGAGCTTTAACTCTAACATCAGCCCAGAGAGGTCAGAGCTTTAACTCTAACATCAGCCCAGAGAGGTCAGAGCTTTAACTCTAACATCAGCCCAGAGAGGTCAGAGCTTTAACTCTAACATCAGCCCAGAGAGGTCAGAGCTTTAACTCTAACATCAGCCCAGAGAGGTCGCATCACTCTTGTCTGTTGAATAGAAGCTTAACCTTGTTAGTTTTTCCCAGCACAAAATAGTCCAAACTAACTCCACGTCGTGTCCAGTGGACGACAGGCCGAGCTGGACCAGCATTTGGCCAAAAAAGCCCCTAAAGCAGCTGGAGTCTGTAGTGAGCTCAGAGTGTAGAATCCCTCACACTGGAGTGGGCGGGGCGTTTAGGCCTTATTATCACTCTAAATCAGAGTAATAATTAGGCCTAAATGTATATTATCCCTCTAGATCAGAGGGATAATGGTGAAAAATCCAAATGCAGTTGTTGCTGGGCTCAGTTGGTGTAGAGTGGTCCTCAAACAGTGGCCCCTCGAACAGTGGCCCCTCGAACAGTGGCCCCTCGAACAGTGGCCCCTCGAACAGTGGCCCCTCGAACAGTGGCCCCTCGAACAGTGGCCCCTCGAACAGTGGAGGCTAAAAATATAACCTTCAAGAAAAAGAGTGATTTTTAAACTAAACTGAAACTAAATTAAGGACACATCATTTATTAAATCCCACAATCGTATTCAAATATGGCACAAAAAAATGTTAAATAAAACTACCAACATTAGGAAATATGACTTAATACTTAATGTACAGTGTATTTGTTATAAACACACTATAATTTAAAATATCGGTGTGGCTACAGTAGTAACTTGAAATAGAGGGGATAAGACAAAGAAATAAATCAATTACTGAGTTGTTTTAGAATACCGTATTTTCCGGACTATAAGTCGCAACTTTTTTCATAATTTAGTTTTTTTTGGTGACTTATACTTATATACTTATACTCCGGAGCGACTTATATGTGATAATATTTGTTATTTTCACACTTGCAACCGCATTTCATACTCCAGTGCATCTTATATATGTTTTTTTCTTCTCTATTATTCATTTTTTGGCTGGTGCGACTTTATAGTCCGGAAAATACGGTAGCATCTGCATCCCCACATGATGATATTGAAGAATGCCATTTTGATTTGAAAGTTGCATTGTATAAAAGATTGTCGAGCCAAAAGAATACTACACCTTTTATAATTGTGCATTTTCTACTGTACAAACATGTTGAGTGCCATTTTGTTCATTTTGTCCAGGTGTGGAGAGGTGCCGTGCTGGCTGGCCAATCACAAGACAGGAACCTGACTCGAAGCCAATCAGAGCCGAGAGAGAGTGACTTCCTGTAGACTTTTTGTTCGCACTTTTTTGGAGAGGAGAACAAACTGTTAGCGCAAAGACGCCTGCCGCGGGCTCAGCGTTGCCCCCGGTTACGCCGCAGAGCACATTCGAGACGGAGACAAGCGTTTATCACCAGATTTTGCTTCGATTTTTTTTAAGAAAGAAGCGGTGGGATCCTGTTTTAAGGCATTACAATTCATTAAAGACTTACACAATAAAAGTAATCCAGAGACCTTTTAAAACATATTAACTCTTAACTGATTAACTAATTTGTAACGATGTTTTGTAACGACTGAACAGAACACTTTTAAAAATATAATGTTGATTTTAAATGAAGTTCTATTTTTAGCAGAAAATGGTGTTTAAATCGGTGACCGTGTAAATATAGAATTACTTGAAAATGTAGTGTTAGTACGTTTTGTATTTATTTGAACCAGTTTTAAAATGTGTAAAAAGGCGCGTTGATCAAGCAGAAGAAGAAATGTTTTTGGCATTTGAACACGAGGAAGTGTTTGGAGGACATCAATCAATCTATCAATTAAAGCAAGCAGAAGGCTGTTTCGGTCTCCTGTTCTTCACTGGAGTGGTTCTTCAGGCGGTTCTTCAGGCGGTTCTTCAGGCGGTTCTTCAGGCGGCTCTTCAGGCGGCTCTTCAGGCGGCTCTTCAGGCGGTTCTTCAGGCGGTTCTTCAGGCGGTTCTTCAGGCGGTTCTTCAGGCGGCGTTTCAGGCGGCGTTTCAGGCGGTTCTTCAGGCGGCTCTTCAGGCGGCTCTTCAGGCGGCTCTTCAGGCGGTTCTTCAGGCGGTTCTTCAGGCGGTTCTTCAGGCGGTTCTTCAGGCGGCTCTTCAGGCGGCTCTTCAGGCGGTTCTTCAGGCGGTTCTTCAGGCGGCTCTTCAGGCGGCTCTTCAGGCGGCTCTTCAGGCGGCTCTTCAGGCGGCTCTTCAGGCGGCTCTTCAGGCGGCTCTTCAGGCGGTTCTTCAGGCGGTTCTTCAGGCGGCTCTTCAGGCGGTTCTTCAGGCGGTTCTTCAGGCGGTTCTTCAGGCGGTTCTTCAGGCGGCTCTTCAGGCGGCTCTTCAGGCGGCTCTTCAGGCGGCTCTTCAGGCGGCTCTTCAGGCGGTTCTTCAGGCGGTTCTTCAGGCGGCGTTTCAGGCGGCGTTTCAGGCGGCTCTTCAGGCGGCTCTTCAGGCGGCTCTTCAGGCGGCTCTTCAGGCGGTTCTTCAGGCGGTTCTTCAGGCGGTTCTTCAGGCGGCTCTTCAGGCGGCTCTTCAGGCGGTTCTTCAGGCGGCTCTTCAGGCGGCTCTTCAGGCGGCTCTTCAGGCGGCTCTTCAGGCGGCTCTTCAGGCGGCTCTTCAGGCGGTTCTTCAGGCGGTTCTTCAGGCGGCTCTTCAGGCGGTTCTTCAGGCGGTTCTTCAGGCGGTTCTTCAGGCGGTTCTTCAGGCGGTTCTTCAGGCGGTTCTTCAGGCGGTTCTTCAGGTGGTTCGTGAACATTCCACAGTCGTCCAGCATTAGCAGTTGTGTGGTCATCTCTTTGGGCCACACTTCACCCACAGAGCCTTTGTATGACGGCCACACGCTTCCATCAGTCTGTCCATCACCACTGCAGTCTGTCCCTCACCACTGCAGTCTGTCCCTCACCACTGCAGTCTGTCCATCACCACTGCAGTCTGTCCCTCACCACTGCAGTCTGTCCCTCACCACTGCAGTCTGTCCATCACCACTGCAGTCTGTCCCTCACCACTGCAGTCTGTCCATCACCACTGCAGTCTGTCCCTCACCACTGCAGTCTGTCCCTCACCACTGCAGTCTGTCCCTCACCACTGCAGTCTGTCCCTCACCACTGCAGTCTGTCCATCACCACTGCAGTCTGTCCCTCACCACTGCAGTCTGTCCCTCACCACTGCAGTCTGTCCATCACCACTGCAGTCTGTCCCTCACCACTGCAGTCTGTCCCTCACCACTGCAGTCTGTCCCTCACCACTGCAGTCTGTCCCTCACCACTGCAGTCTGTCCCTCACCACTGCAGTCTGTCCATCACCACTGCAGTCTGTCCATCACCACTGCAGTCTGTCCCTCACCACTGCAGTCTGTCCCTCACCACTGCAGTCTGTCCCTCACCACTGCAGTCTGTCCATCACCACTGCAGTCTGTCCCTCACCACTGCAGTCTGTCCCTCACCACTGCAGTCTGTCCATCACCACTGCAGTCTGTCCCTCACCACTGCAGTCTGTCCATCACCACTGCAGTCTGTCCCTCACCACTGCAGTCTGTCCCTCACCACTGCAGTCTGTCCATCACCACTGCCAAGTCAAACTGTCAAGAAAATATGAGTCTCTAAAACCTTCTGGTATTTTTATTAGATTATTAAACAGTCTCAAATTCAAGGAGCCAAAATTAGCCGTTGGCCCATTAGACCCATGTCCCATTGTAATTTTCCCTGGCCGAGAAGGAGGGTGTAAGGACATTGCCAAGTCCCTATGGACATTGTTTAATCTGTTTTTCACTTTTGCCCTCCGAGACAACTACTGTTGTGATTTTGGGCGTTACAAAAATAAATTGAATTGGACACATGGCCCATTGGACACCTGACCCATTGGACACGTGACCCATTGGACACCTGACCCATTGGACACATGGCCCATTGGACACCTGACCCATTGGACACCTGACCCATTGGACACATGGCCCATTGGACACCTGACCCATTGGACACATGGCCCATTGCTGCTTATTCTGCGTATGTCTAGAAACAGCTGTTTGTAATTAGCCTTTCACGTCTATCTACAGCCTTCAGAGCGATACACAACACTGATGCAGGGAAAGTAGGACGTGTCGAGATCCGTATGGATTTCAAAACATTATCCGTGGCAAAAGGTGACACATTCCGTGAAATAGACACTTGTGATATTGCTCCTGTGTTCTGCTCCAGTCACATAACCCTGTTTACATCTCCTTTAAACGTGTCCTCGGCCTCTGTTGCCTCTATTCAAGTGCCAAAAGATCTGATGGTTTTATCAAGTGAATGTTGTATGATGTGAATGATCATGGATGGGCCACTTTGGGCTCAGTTTCCCTGGGTTCTAGCTCTAGTGACGTGTCTGAAGTGAAACAAGATGGATGTATTTAATGTGGGAAAGTGGGAGTGATGTTTTTGGGTGTGTTCCTGTGAAGAGATGTCAAGAGTTGTATTGTAAATGTACTGTAAACTGTCACATAAAGAACTCGCTAATTCAGAGTGTGTTCTGTCTTCTGTAGTAGTAGTAGTAGTAGTAGTAGTAGTAGTAGTAGTAGTAGTAGTAGTAGTAGTAGTAGTAGTAGTAGTAGTAGTAGTAGTAGTAGTAGTAGTAGTAGTAGTAGTAGTAGTAGTAGTAGTAGTAGTAGTAGTAGGTGGTGTAGTAGTAGTAGTATCTCAGAAAGCATGGCATTAACTTCCACTGCTATGCAGATGACACTCAGCTGTATTTATCAATGAAACCTGATCAGAGCGATCAAGTAGACAGACTTAGTACTTGTGTGAAGGAGATAAAAACCTGGATGACACTAAACTACCTGCTTCTTAAACCTGAAAAAAATTGAGGTCATTGTGCTTGGCCCTAAGCATCTACGAGACGCTCTATCTGAGCAGATAGTCACACTGGACAATGTCAGTGTAGCCTCCAGTTCTACTGTAAGAAACCTTGGAGTCTTATTTGACCAGGAGCTCTCATTTAAAGCTCATATAAATCAATCCTGCCTAAAAGTGATGCCGAAAAACTTATCCATGCATTTGTAACGACTAGATTAGACTACTGTAACTCCCTGCTTGCAGCGTGTCCTAAAAGCTCCATAAAAAGCTTTCAACTGGTTCAAAATGCAGCAGCAAGATTACTAACAGGAACAAAAAGAAGAGAGCACATTACGCCGGTGCTGAAGTCTCTTCACTGGCTCCCCGTCCAGTTTAGAATCAAATTTAAAATTCTACTCCTGACCTACAAAGCCATAAATGACATGGCCCCATCCTATCTCAAAGATGCTATAGAACCATATCATCCAAACAGAGCTCTTCGCTCTCAAAAAAATTGGCCTTCTGATGGTCCCAAGAGCCCAAGAGCACAGTAGGAGGTCAAGCGTTTAACTCCCAAGCTCCTGTGTTATGGAATCAGCTCCTGTCCATGTTAAAGAGGCCGACACAGTCTCTTCATTTAAGTCCAGGCTTAAAACGTTCCTCTTTGAAATGGCTCATGGTCAGACTATTTAGGAACAGAAACATAAACCCACAGTTTCAGCTCCGCTGCCCTTGGAGCAACTATGCTGGGGAAGTATGACAGCTTGAGCACCTCTGCTTCTGACCACTTTTTCTATTAAACAATATTTAACATTTAATTTCACTTGTAGTCTGTTTATTACTGTCCATCTGCAAATTGAAGCCGCTGCAGGCCAATGGGGGGCCACTTCTTGGAACCGGCCATGGCCAGATCCACAACCTTGCACCTCCATATCTGACCTTCATGTGGCGACACCTGCTCACTCCCTTCAGTCCCTTCTGTCCTGCTCGCTGCCCCCTCTGTCCACCTTGTCACCAAAGCGTTCAGCTGCTCAGCTCAGAACCTTCCTCCTGACCTCTGGAACACAAATAACCTGCTTATGGTTTTGTACGTGTCCTGATTTCCGTAACCTGGGATATACATACCAACTTGACAAAGTTGAGTAGTGACCTTGGTCAAGACACGGAAGTGTGCGTGTCCGTGCATGCTGCAGTATAAAGCCGACCGTGTTCATCAGCGCACACGATCCCGACCAAATAAACAACAATATTGTCAATAGTATCCAGAATACATGTACATGTAAACGCGGCGTCCTGATTCAGCAACACGGGCGCTGTACTGAGCACGTTCGAAACTAAAGCGACGCATTCACTCATTTCTCATTCATTCAATCATTTCATCTCGGATTGAGCTGACAGTCAGATGCATGTTTCCTGTCTTTAAAACACATTAAAAACCAGCGTGTAAACCGAGACGAGCGTATCCCAGTTCCTCCGAGCGCATGTAAAGGCCATATTCAGAATGCTTTCATTACACGGTTATTTGTGTGCAACACACTCGCCGACACGCTCTCACATGTCAAATCTAAAGTCATCACTCATCCGTTCTGACCGCAGCTGCTTTAACTATTAGCAACAAGAATGTCATTAGCGCCGCTCCAAAAAGACAAGGCAAGAAAAGCGACTGAACCTTAAGAGTTTTACGCATTCTCTCACGTAGAAGCAACCGAGCACAAATGTCAACGCCGTCTTACCGAGCTATTCATATTTACAATCAGGCATGAATGTTTCGCAGTTTCACAGGTGTGCCTTAGGCTGGCCACCGTCGTTGCCGCGCCGCTACGTGAACGAGTTAGAGGGCGCTTTCCCACTGTAAATGTCCCACTGGCATTTCCCACTGGCATTTCCCACGAGCGCGACCGGGTTCCAAAACGTGAAATGAGCGAAGATCGTTTTGAAGACTAACGGCGACAAAAACGTGCGCGCCGAACGGTTCAACGAGCGCGCCAAAGCTCTAAACGGCGTGGACAGTGTTTCAGCCACAGCGTCACACAATCCACATTTTGCTGTGTGAATATATATAAGACAAAACTAGCTGACTACAATAAAGACAAAACTATTGCACATCTTGTTGTTTGATAAACCAAAAGAGGACAATAAGGTGGTCTTTGTGTACACGTTAACAATGCACGTGTTGTGTTTGTTAGAAATGCACGGCTCATACTCCAATTCAGACCTTCGAGAGCTCTTTTTTAATCATCAGACAGTGGAATCAACTTCCAGATAGTCTGAAATTGTCTGTAGATATTCATAACTTCACTGGAAACTTGAAAAAGCACATCCTGATCATCAACGGTGCCAACATCAGCCAACTTAGATTTAAGCTGTATTTTTTTCTCTGTCTGAATTAACTCTGTAACTCTTATTAAATTAATGTGTTTCATAGTGTATTTTACTGAGCTAATGTTAATAATGAAATGTAACGTGTTGTAATTGTAATGAAATGTGTACTTTGATTATTGTGGTGCAGATCATCATTTCTCTTGAAGATGAATGATTTTGTTACGGTCCCTGACAAATAAAGACTAAACAAACTGAACCTTTCTTTGTCTCAATATCTGGACTCGCTACGAATTTATGTCAATCAATCAATCATTCTGACGGATCATAAGAAAATAATGAAATAAAATGTGAATAAAAGTGTGGATGTAACGCAGGCATTCAAACTGGTTCAAATAAACTAATGTGTGATGAACAAGAGCTGTTTGGACTGATTTTGTTCCGTTTTATAGCCTGTGCAAATCAAATCCTTCATGTGTATGTATTTCGATGTGTATTTAGATTTGCAGTTTACACCTCGAATTTGTCTACAGTAACAGGTCTTTTCTCGTAGAGGTCAGAGCTCCAGATGAAAGAGAAGGACATGCTCGCGCTCGTGTGCTGGGACACTTTTGCCTCACAATATCTGCCGCGTAATCTTCTTGCCAATAGAAGAAATGTCATTGAGATATTATAGCACTTCACAACGTTAACCCACTCCTGTCACCTCAGGGGGAGATCGGGGACTGCGCCTTACGTCTTTGCACATGTCGAATTTACACGCTTGGACGGCGGAGCAGTTGCTTCGAGCCGTCACCTGACACTCCCAAGCAACTGTTCCCACGTCTGCATGTGTGAGATCGCGAGGTCCTCCGCTGCGAGGGGCACCGAATGCCACAAGAAATGGTCCTTCACCACCTATTATTGAGGAAGTTATATTTAGGGGTGAAGGAGACATTCTACTTTCTCCTTCAGTGACAAGACGTCCTGAAGATATTTGCAGAGAGACGGGCGTCCTTGCAGCTGCTCAGGGCCATAAGAAACATGAAGGCGATACAGCTTTTCATTGAGAAAGGCATTTAGGTTATTGCAATTACACAAATCACAGGGACAAACTGATAAACCCTACAACAACAGTCAGTCCTGTAATATAGTACCGTATATTCCGGACTATAAGTTGCACCATTTTTCATAGTTTTGGCCGGGGTGTGACTTATACTCCAGAGCGACTTATATGTGATATTATTAGTTATTTTCATATTGGCAATCGCAAGAGGGCGCTCTAGACTCTAAGCGATAAACTTGTTAGCATGTTCTTTATGCTATAGTTATCTGAATAACTGTTAATATGTTACGTTAACATACCAGACACTTACCACAGTTCTGTCTGTGCCTCATGTAGCTGAAGGTGTTAGCGTTAGCATACGTTCACCTATTCACCATGTTCTCTCATCTGTTATTATTTTAAATTACATTTCAAGATGAAATGTCTTTTCTTGGTCTTGGATTTTATCAAATAAATTTCCCCAAAAAATTTTACTTATATAATTTTTTTTCTTCTCCATTATACATTTTTTTGGCTGGTGCGATTTTTAGTCCTGACAAATACGGGATTATAAATGAGAAATACAATAAAACTATTAGAAAAGAATCATGCATCCATCGAAATGTTTATGGAATGCATTTCACGGTGGACTGCTGCACTTGATTTGAATGTTCTCTTCTGTGCTGAAAACTAAACGATATGTAGCACAGGTATCCACCATACGCACGCAAACATACATTTTGTGACTTTCCCGACACATGACATGATGAATCGTTTGAAAAGAAGTTGAATCGATGTCTGAACTGCTGTGTTTTTTGGCTAAAATATCACTATGGACTTTACAACTTGCTGCACAAGGTTCGATTTGGGTATTTTTTCCTGATTTTTACACACAAAAAAGATTTAATTGACAGGAAAAAGGCTTCTCTCTAAACAAAGAGTTTGGGGGAATGCCATATCTGTGAGTTTAATAAAGTACTATTGAGGAGGGTTTGGATGCCTTTGTGACCTGGAGCAGTGGTTCCCAAAGTGGGGGTCGCAAGATGACTTTAGAGATGCAGAAGATTATTATTATTATTATTTCAATTTATTGGACACTTTTTTTATTGGCATTTTAGTGAAATTAGGTCAAATAAGCAATAATTCAGTCAAACAAATTAAACTGACTTCAAACATCATGCATCAAATTATCTTTAATTAATTCATTTATTAATTAATTAAATATAACTTGATAATAATAATGAATTAATCATTAATTTCTAGTAGCAAACCTGATCGGTGGCGCAGTTATTTTGGGAGTCTCGGCCTGAAATGTTTGGGAACCTTTACCTAGAGCTTTAGTGGACAAAATTAACAAAAGAAAAGAAAGTATTTTAGCTTTGAAACGGTGCATTTGCACCACATTACTCAGTTCAGATGTCTGATGTTATATACGTTACAACTATTGTTTACATTTTTCAAACGTATGAATTTGACTTATCATTGGTTTCTTCATTATTATCTCCTGTGTAAATAAAATGTGAGTAGATACAAACTATACTGTAATTAAAGTGAAGAGTTGTACCAATGACAGAGGCGACACATGAGAGAACAAACACAGCAGCGTCGTTCCAACTGAAATACACACGTTTACAAAGAAGGTTCAAGCACCTTTCAGGCTTTGGTTTTCCACTGACCACCAGACAAACTGTAAATCACACCCCCAAAGACACAAACATAGCTTTTATTTAGTTACTTAGGGACAGATATTTAGGTGTACTGTGTGAGTGACTGTGTTTGCTGAAGTGTATCATGAACATTTACCTGAACAAATTCACGACAGCACATTTAAACTGTTACGTGTCTGACGCATAGTTCTGCCTTCAGGCCGACACATGACACAACTATTACTGTCACGGTTTGGGTCAAAGGTTAACTAAAAATATATCCCCTGTGACCTGTTGGAAAAAATCCTTCTTTGAGAAGGACTGGTGACAGCAGATCCCTGGAAAAATATCATACATCAGAAAAGTGCAGTACTGCAAGATACTGAAGAACCTTCAAGCTCCCAGGGCTCTGGTACCACCCGCGGAGAGAGAGAAGGGGGAATATTTATAAATATATATATATTATATCATAAATACACACAGTATAGCATGTTGACATGATGAATGAATCATACAAACCACAGGGACCAACACGGCTCAGAGCTCCTGTAGCAGTCAGGACTAAACACGGACCGGCCTCCTGCTGGTGCCCAGAGTCAGGACTAAACATGGTCCAGCAGGAGGCCGGTCCATATTTAGTCCTGAGTCTGGCACCAGCAGGAGGCCGGTCCAAATTTAGTCATGAGTTTGGCACCAGCAGGAGGCCAGCCCATGTTTAGTCCTGACTCTGGCACCAGCAGGAGGCCGGTCAATATTTAGTCCTAAGTCTGGCACCAGCAGGAGGCCAGCCCATGTTTAGTCCTGACTCTGGGCACCAGCAGGAGGCCGGTCCACATTTAGTCCTAAGTCTGGCACCAGCAGGAGGCCGGTCCATGTTTAGTCCTGACTCTGACACCAGCAGGAGGCCAGCCCATGTTTAGTCCTGACTCTGGCACCAGCAGGAGGCCGGTCCATATTTAGTCCTGAGTCTGGGCACCAGCAGGAGGCCGGACCATGTTTAGTCCTGACTCTGGCACCAACAGGAGGACGGTCCATATTTAGTCCTGAGTCTGGCTCCAGCAGGAGGCCAGCCCATGTTTAGTCCTGACTCTGGCACCAGCAGGAGGCCGGTCCATATTTAGTCCTGAGTCTGGCACCAGCAGGAGGCCAGCCCATGTTTAGTCCTGAGTCTGGCACCAGCAGGAGGCCGGTCCATATTTAGTCCTGAGTCTGGCACCAGCAGGAGGCCGGTCCAAATTTAGTCATGAGTTTGGCACCAGCAGGAGGCCAGCCCATGTTTAGTCCTGACTCTGGCACCAGCAGGAGGCCGGTCAATATTTAGTCCTAAGTCTGGCACCAGCAGGAGGCCAGCCCATGTTTAGTCCTGACTCTGGCACCAGCAGGAGGTCGGTCCATCTTAAGTCCTGACTCTGGCACCAGCAGGAGGCCGGTCCATGTTTAGTCCTGACTCTGGGCACCAGCAGGAGGCCGGACCATGTTTAGTCCTGACTCTGGCACCAGCAGGAGGACGGTCCATGTTTAGTCCTGACTCTGGGCACCAGCAGGAGGCCGGTCCATGTTTAGTCCTGACTCTGGCACCAGCAGGAGGACGGTCCATGTTTAGTCCTGACTCTGGCACCAGCAGGAGGCCGGACCATGTTTAGTCCTGACTCTGGCACCAGCAGTAGGCCGGTCCATGTTTAGACCTGACTCTGGGCACCAGCAGGAGGTCGGTCCATCTTTAGTCCTGACTCTGGCACCAGCAGGAGGCCGGTCCATGTTTAGTCCTGACTCTGGGCACCAGCAGGAGGCCGGTCCATGTTTAGTCCTGACTCTGACACCAGCAGGAGGCCAGCCCATGTTTAGTCCTGACTCTGGCACCAGCAGGAGGCCGGTCCATATTTAGTCCTGAGTCTGGGCACCAGCAGGAGGCCGGACCATGTTTAGTCCTGACTCTGGCACCAACAGGAGGACGGTCCATATTTAGTCCTGAGTCTGGCACCAGCAGGAGGCCAGCCCATGTTTAGTCCTGACTCTGGCACCAGCAGGAGGCCGGTCCATATTTAGTCCTGAGTCTGGGCACCAGCAGGAGGCCGGACCATGTTTAGTCCTGACTCTGGCACCAGCAGGAGGCCGGTCCATATTTAGTCCTGAGTCTGGCACCAGCAGGAGGCCGGTCCATGTTTAGTCCTGACTCTGGCACCAGCAGGAGGCTGGTCCATGTTTAGTCCTGACTCTGGCACCAGCAGGAGGCTGGTCCATGTTTAGTCCTGAGTCTGGCACCAGCAGGAGGCCGGTCCAAATTTAGTCCTGAGTCTGGCACCAGCAGGAGGCCAGCCCATGTTTAGTGCTGACTCTGGCACCAGCAGGAGGTCGGTCCATCTTAAGTCCTGACTCTGGCACCAGCAGGAGGCCGGTCCATGTTTAGACCTGACTCTGGGCACCAGCAGGAGGCCGGACCATGTTTAGTCCTGACTCTGGCACCAGCAGGAGGACGGTCCATGTTTAGTCCTGACTCTGGCACCAGCAGGAGGCCGGTCCATGTTTAGTCCTGACTCTGGCACCAGCAGAAGGCCGGTCCATGTTTAGTCCTGACTCTGGCACCAGCAGGAGGCCGGTCCATATTTAGTCCTGAGTCTGGCACCAGCAGGAGGCCGGTCCAAATTTAGTCCTGAGTCTGGCACCAGCAGGAGGCCAGCCCATGTTTAGTCCTGACTCTGGCACCAGCAGGAGGCCGGTCCATATTTAGTCCTGACTCTGGCACCAGCAGGAGGCCGGTCCATATTTAGTCCTGAGTCTGGCACCAGCAGGAGGCCGGTCCAAATTTAGTCCTGAGTCTGGCACCAGCAGGAGGCCGGACCATGTTTAGTCCTGACTCTGGCACCAGCAGGAGGCCGGTCCATATTTAGTCCTGAGTCAGGCACCAGCAGGAGGCCGGTCCATGTTTAGTCCTGACTCTGACACCAGCAGGAGGTCGGTCCATGTTTAGTCCTGACTCTGGCACCAGCAGGAGGCCGGTCCATATTTAGTCCTGAGTCTGGCACCAGCAGGAGGCCGGTCCAAATTTAGTCCTGAGTCTGGCACCAGCAGGAGGCCAGCCCATGTTTAGTCCAGACTCTGGCACCAGCAGGAGGCCGGTCCATGTTTAGACCTGACACTGGGCACCAGCAGGAGGCCGGACAATGTTTAGTCCTTACTCTGGCACCAACAGGAGGCCGGACCATGTTTAGTCCTGACTCTGGCACCAGCAGGAGGTCGGTCCATCTTTAGTCCTGACTCTGGCACCAGCAGGAGGCCGGTCCATGTTTAGACCTGACTCTGGCACCAGCAGGAGGTCGGTCCATCTTTGGTCCTGACTCTGGCACCAGCAGGAGGCCGGTCCATGTTTAGACCTGACTCTGGGCACCAGCAGGAGGCCGGACCATGTTTAGTCCTGACTCTGGCACCAGCAGGAGGACGGTCCATGTTTAGTCCTGACTCTGGCACCAGCAGGAGGACGGTCCATGTTTAGTCCTGACTCTGGCACCAGCAGGAGGCCGGTCCATGTTTAGTCCTGACTCTGGCACCAGCAGGAGTCCGGCCCATGTTTAGACCTGACTCTGGCACCAGCAGGAGGCCGGTCCATTTTTAGTCCTGACTCTGGCACCAGCAGGAGGCCGGTCCATATTTAGTCCTGAGTCTGGCACCAGCAGGAGGCCGGTCCATGTTTAGTCCTGACTCTGACACCAGCAGGAGGCCAGCCCATGTTTAGTCCTGACCCTGGCACCAGCAGGAGGCCGGTCCATGTTTAGACCTGACTCTGGGCACCAGCAGGAGGCCGGACCATGTTTAGTCCTGACTCTGGCACCAGCAGGAGGTCGGTCCATCTTTAGTCCTGACTCTGGCACCAGCAGGAGGCCGGTCCATGTTTAGTCCTGACTCTGACACCAGCAGGAGGCCGGTCCATGTTTAGTCCTGACTCTGGCACCAGCAGGAGGCCGGTCCATATTTAGTCCTGAGTCTGGCACCAGCTGGAGGCCGGTTCATGTTTAGTCCTGACTCTGACACCAGCAGGAGGCCAGTCAATGTTTAGACCTGACTCTGGCCACCAACAGGAGGCCGGACCATGTTTAGTCCTGACTCTGGCACCAGCAGGAGGTCGGCCCATGTTTAGTCCTGACTCTGGCACCAGCAGGAGGCCAGTCCATGTTTAGTCCTGACTCTGGCACCAGCAGGAGGCCGGTCCATATTTAGTCCTGAGTCTGGAGCCAGCAGGAGGCCGGTCCATATTTAGTCCTGAGTCTGGCACCAGCAGGAGGCCAGCCCATGTTTAGTCCTGACTCTGGCACCAGCAGGAGGCCGGTACATATTTTGTCCTGAGTCTGGGCACCATCAGGAGGCCGGACCATGTTTAGTCCTGACTCTGGGCACCAGAAGGAGGCCGGACCATGTTTAGTCCTGAGTCTGGCACCAGCAGGAGGCCGGTCCATGTTTAGTCCTGACTCTGACACCAGCAGGAGGCCAGTCCATGTTTAGACCTGACTATGGCCACCAACAGGAGGCCGGACCATGTTTAGTCCTGACTCTGGCACCAGCAGGAGGTCGGTCCATCTTTAGTCCTGACTCTGGCACCAGCAGGAGGCCGGTCCATGTTTAGTCCTGACTCTGGCACCAGCAGGAGGCCGGTCCATATTTAGTCCTGAGTCTGGCACCAGCAGGAGGCCAGCCCATGTTTAGTCCTGACTCTGGCACCAGCAGGAGGCCGGTCCATATTTAGTCCTGAGTCTGGCACTAGCAGGAGGCCGGTCCATGTTTAGTCCTGACTCTGGCACCAGCAGGAGGCCGGTCCATATTTAGTCCTGAGTCTGGCACCAGCTGGAGGCCGGTTCATGTTTAGTCCTGACTCTGACACCAGCAGGAGGCCAGTCAATGTTTAGACCTGACTCTGGCCACCAACAGGAGGCCGGACCATGTTTAGTCCTGACTCTGGCACCAGCAGGAGGTCGGCCCATGTTTAGTCCTGACTCTGGCACCAGCAGGAGGCCAGTCCATGTTTAGTCCTGACTCTGGCACCAGCAGGAGGCCGGTCCATATTTAGTGCTGACTCTGGCACCAGCAGGAGGTCGGTCCATCTTAAGTCCTGACTCTGGCACCAGCAGGAGGCCGGTCCATGTTTAGACCTGACTCTGGGCACCAGCAGGAGGCCGGACCATGTTTAGTCCTGACTCTGGCACCAGCAGGAGGACGGTCCATGTTTAGTCCTGACTCTGGCACCAGCAGGAGGCCGGTCCATGTTTAGTCCTGACTCTGGCACCAGCAGAAGGCCGGTCCATGTTTAGTCCTGACTCTGGCACCAGCAGGAGGCCGGTCCATATTTAGTCCTGAGTCTGGCACCAGCAGGAGGCCGGTCCAAATTTAGTCCTGAGTCTGGCACCAGCAGGAGGCCAGCCCATGTTTAGTCCTGACTCTGGCACCAGCAGGAGGCCGGTCCATATTTAGTCCTGACTCTGGCACCAGCAGGAGGCCGGTCCATATTTAGTCCTGAGTCTGGCACCAGCAGGAGGCCGGTCCAAATTTAGTCCTGAGTCTGGCACCAGCAGGAGGCCGGACCATGTTTAGTCCTGACTCTGGCACCAGCAGGAGGCCGGTCCATATTTAGTCCTGAGTCAGGCACCAGCAGGAGGCCGGTCCATGTTTAGTCCTGACTCTGACACCAGCAGGAGGTCGGTCCATGTTTAGTCCTGACTCTGGCACCAGCAGGAGGCCGGTCCATATTTAGTCCTGAGTCTGGCACCAGCAGGAGGCCGGTCCAAATTTAGTCCTGAGTCTGGCACCAGCAGGAGGCCAGCCCATGTTTAGTCCAGACTCTGGCACCAGCAGGAGGCCGGTCCATGTTTAGACCTGACACTGGGCACCAGCAGGAGGCCGGACAATGTTTAGTCCTTACTCTGGCACCAACAGGAGGCCGGACCATGTTTAGTCCTGACTCTGGCACCAGCAGGAGGTCGGTCCATCTTTAGTCCTGACTCTGGCACCAGCAGGAGGCCGGTCCATGTTTAGACCTGACTCTGGCACCAGCAGGAGGTCGGTCCATCTTTGGTCCTGACTCTGGCACCAGCAGGAGGCCGGTCCATGTTTAGACCTGACTCTGGGCACCAGCAGGAGGCCGGACCATGTTTAGTCCTGACTCTGGCACCAGCAGGAGGACGGTCCATGTTTAGTCCTGACTCTGGCACCAGCAGGAGGCCGGTCCATGTTTAGTCCTGACTCTGGCACCAGCAGGAGTCCGGCCCATGTTTAGACCTGACTCTGGCACCAGCAGGAGGCCGGTCCATTTTTAGTCCTGACTCTGGCACCAGCAGGAGGCCGGTCCATATTTAGTCCTGAGTCTGGCACCAGCAGGAGGCCGGTCCATGTTTAGTCCTGACTCTGACACCAGCAGGAGGCCAGCCCATGTTTAGTCCTGACCCTGGCACCAGCAGGAGGCCGGTCCATGTTTAGACCTGACTCTGGGCACCAGCAGGAGGCCGGACCATGTTTAGTCCTGACTCTGGCACCAGCAGGAGGTCGGTCCATCTTTAGTCCTGACTCTGGCACCAGCAGGAGGCCGGTCCATGTTTAGTCCTGACTCTGACACCAGCAGGAGGCCGGTCCATGTTTAGTCCTGACTCTGGCACCAGCAGGAGGCCGGTCCATATTTAGTCCTGAGTCTGGCACCAGCTGGAGGCCGGTTCATGTTTAGTCCTGACTCTGACACCAGCAGGAGGCCAGTCAATGTTTAGACCTGACTCTGGCCACCAACAGGAGGCCGGACCATGTTTAGTCCTGACTCTGGCACCAGCAGGAGGTCGGCCCATGTTTAGTCCTGACTCTGGCACCAGCAGGAGGCCAGTCCATGTTTAGTCCTGACTCTGGCACCAGCAGGAGGCCGGTCCATATTTAGTCCTGAGTCTGGCACCAGCAGGAGGCCGGTCCATATTTAGTCCTGAGTCTGGCACCAGCAGGAGGCCAGCCCATGTTTAGTCCTGACTCTGGCACCAGCAGGAGGCCGGTACATATTTTGTCCTGAGTCTGGGCACCATCAGGAGGCCGGACCATGTTTAGTCCTGACTCTGGGCACCAGAAGGAGGCCGGACCATGTTTAGTCCTGAGTCTGGCACCAGCAGGAGGCCGGTCCATGTTTAGTCCTGACTCTGACACCAGCAGGAGGCCAGTCCATGTTTAGACCTGACTATGGCCACCAACAGGAGGCCGGACCATGTTTAGTCCTGACTCTGGCACCAGCAGGAGGTCGGTCCATCTTTAGTCCTGACTCTGGCACCAGCAGGAGGCCGGTCCATGTTTAGTCCTGACTCTGGCACCAGCAGGAGGCCGGTCCATATTTAGTCCTGAGTCTGGCACCAGCAGGAGGCCAGCCCATGTTTAGTCCTGACTCTGGCACCAGCAGGAGGCCGGTCCATATTTAGTCCTGAGTCTGGCACTAGCAGGAGGCCGGTCCATGTTTAGTCCTGACTCTGGCACCAGCAGGAGGCCGGTCCATATTTAGTCCTGAGTCTGGCACCAGCTGGAGGCCGGTTCATGTTTAGTCCTGACTCTGACACCAGCAGGAGGCCAGTCAATGTTTAGACCTGACTCTGGCCACCAACAGGAGGCCGGACCATGTTTAGTCCTGACTCTGGCACCAGCAGGAGGTCGGCCCATGTTTAGTCCTGACTCTGGCACCAGCAGGAGGCCAGTCCATGTTTAGTCCTGACTCTGGCACCAGCAGGAGGCCGGTCCATATTTAGTCCTGAGTCTGGCACCAGCAGGAGGCCGGTCCATATTTAGTCCTGAGTCTGGCACCAGCAGGAGGCCAGCCCATGTTTAGTCCTGACTCTGGCACCAGCAGGAGGCCGGTACATATTTAGTCCTGAGTCTGGGCACCATCAGGAGGCCAGCCCATGTTTAGTCCTGACTCTGGCACCAGCAGGAGGCCGGTCCATATTTAGTCCTGAGTCTGGCACCAGCAGGAGGCCAGCCCATGTTTAGTCCTGAATCTGACACCAGCAGGAGGCTAGCCCATGTTTAGTCCTGACTCTGGCACCAGCAGGAGGCCGTTCCATATTTAGTCCTGAGTCTGGCACCAGCAGGAGGCCAGCCCATGTTTAGTTCTGACTCTGACACCAGCAGGAGGCCAGCCCATGTTTAGTCCTGACTCTGGCACCAGCAGGAGGCCGGTCCATATTTAGTCCTGAGTCTGGGCACCAGCAGGAGGCCGGACCATGTTTAGTCCTGACTCTGGCACCAGCAGGAGGCCGGTCCATGTTTAGTCCTGACTCTGGCACTAGCAGGAGGCCGGTCCATATTTAGTCCTGAGTCTGGCACCAGCAGGAGGCCGGTCCAAATTTAGTCCTCAGTCTGGCACCAGCAGGAGGCCAGCCCATGTTTAGTCCTGACTCTGGCACCAGCAGGAGGCCGGACCATATTTAGTCCTGAGTCTGGCACCAGCAGGAGGCCAGCCCATGTTTAGTCCTGACTCTGACACCAGCAGGAGGCCAGCCCATGTTTAGTCCTGACTCTGGCACCAGCAGGAGGCCGGTCCATATTTATTCCTGAGTCTGGGCACCAGCAGGAGGCCAGACTATGTTTAGTCCTGACTCTGGCACCAGCAGGAGGCCGGTCCATATTTAGTCCTGAGTCTGGCACCAGCAGGAGGCCGGTCCATGTTTAAACCTGACTTTGACACTAACAGGAGGGCAGCCCATGTTTAGTCCTGACTCTGGCACCAGCAGGAGGCCAGCCCATGTTTAGTCCTGACTCTGGCACCAGCAGGAGGCCGGTCCATATTTAGTCCTGAGTCTGGCACCAGCAGGAGGCCGGTCCATATTTAGTCCTGAGTCTGGCACCAGCAGGAGGCCAGCCCATGTTTAGTCCTGACTCTGACACCAGCAGGAGGCCGGACCATGTTTAGTCCTGACTTTGGCACCAGCAGGAGGCCGGTCCATATTTAGTCCTGAGTCTGGTACCAGCAGGAGGCCGGTCCATGTTTTGTCCTGACTCTGACACCAGCAGGAGGCCAGCCCATGTTTAGTCCTGACTCTGGCACCAGCAGGAGGCCGGTCCATGTTTAGACCTGACTCTGGGCACCAGCAGGAGGCCGGACCATGTTTAGTCCTGACTTTGGCACCAGCAGTAGACTGGTCCATGTTTAGTCCTGACTCTGGCACCAGCAGGAGGCCGGTCCATGTTTAAACCTGACTCTCGCACCAGCAGGAGGCTTGTCCATGTTTAGTACTGAGTCTGGCACCAGCAGGAGGCCGGTCCATGTTTAGTCCTGACTCTGGCACCAGCAGGAGGCCGGTCCATGATTAGACCTTACTCTGGGCACCAGCAGGAGGCCGGACCATGTTTAGTCCTGACTCTGGCACCAGCAGGAGGCCGGTCCATTTTTAGTCCTGACTCTGGCACCAGCAGGAGGCCGGTCCATGTTTAGTCCTGACTCTCGCACCAGCAGGAGGCTAGTCCATGTTTAGTCCTGAGTCTGGCACCAGCAGGAGGCCGGTCCATGTTTAGTCCTGACTCTGGCACCAGCAGGAGGCCGGTCCATCTTTAGTCCTGACTCTGGCACCAGCAGGAGGCCAGTCCATGTTTAGACCTGAGTCTGGGCACCAGCAGGAGGCCGGACTATGTTTAGTCCTGACTCTGGCACCAGCAGGAGGCCGGTCCATATTTAGTCCTGAGTCTGGCACCAGCAGGAGGCCAGCCCATGTTTAGTCCTGACTCTGACACCAGCAGGAGGCAAGCCCATGTTTAGTCCTGAGTCTGGCACTAGCAGGAGGCCAGTCCAGATTTAGTCCTGAGTCTGGCACCAGCAGGAGGCCGGTCCATATTTAGTCCTGAGTCTGGCACCAGCAGGAGGCCGGTCCAAATTTAGTCCTGAGTCTGGCACCAGCAGGAGGCCAGCCCATGTTTAGTCCTGACTCTGGCACCAGCAGGAGGCCGGTCCATATTTAGTCCTGAGTCTGGCACCAGCAGGAGGCTAGCCCATGTTTAGTCCTGAATCTGACACCAGCAGGAGGCCAGCCCATGTTTAGTCCTGACTCTGGCACCAGCAGGAGGCCGTTCCATATTTAGTCCTGAGTCTGGCACCAGCAGGAGGCCAGCCCATGTTTAGTTCTGACTCTGACACCAGCAGGAGGCCAGCCCATGTTTAGTCCTGACTCTGGCACCAGCAGGAGGCCGGTCCATATTTAGTCCTGAGTCTGGGCACCAGCAGGAGGCCGGACCATGTTTAGTCCTGACTCTGGCACCAGCAGGAGGCCGGTCCATGTTTAGTCCTGACTCTGGCACTAGCAGGAGGCCGGTCCATATTTAGTCCTGAGTCTGGCACCAGCAGGAGGCCGGTCCAAATTTAGTCCTCAGTCTGGCACCAGCAGGAGGCCAGCCCATGTTTAGTCCTGACTCTGACACCAGCAGGAGGCCAGCCCATGTTTAGTCCTGACTCTGGCACCAGCAGGAGGCCGGTCCATATTTATTCCTGAGTCTGGGCACCAGCAGGAGGCCGGACTATGTTTAGTCCTGACTCTGGCACCAGCAGGAGGCCGGTCCATATTTAGTCCTGACTCTGGCACCAGCAGGAGGCCGGTCCATATTTAGTCCTGAGTCTGGCACCAGCAGGAGGCCAGCCCATGTTTAGTCCTGACTCTGACACCAGCAGGAGGCAAGCCCATGTTTAGTCCTGAGTCTGGCACTAGCAGGAGGCCAGTCCAGATTTAGTCCTGAGTCTGGCACCAGCAGGAGGCCGGTCCATGTTTAGACCTGACTCTGGGCACCAGCAGGAGGCCGGACCATGTTTAGACTTACTCTGGGCACCAGCAGGAGGTCGGTCCATCTTTAGTCCTGACTCTGGCACCAGCAGGAGGCCGGTCCATGTTTAGTCCTGAGTCTGGCACCAGCAGGAGGCTGGTCCATATTTAGTCCTGAGTCTGGCACCAGCAGGAGGCCGGTCCATATTTAGTCCTGAGTCTGGCACCAGCAGGAGGCCGGTCCATATTTAGTCCTGAGTCTGGCACCAGCAGGAGGCCGGCCCATATTTAGTCCTGACTCTGGCACCAGCAGGAGGCCGGTCCATATTTAGTCCTGAGTCTGGCACCAGCAGGAGGCCGGTCCATATTTAGTCCTGACTCTGGCACCAGCAGGAGGCCGGTCCATATTTAGTCCTGAATCTGACACCAGCAGGAGGCCAGCCCATGTTTAGTCCTGACTCTGGCACCAGCAGGAGGCCGTTCCATATTTAGTCCTGAGTCTGGCACCAGCAGGAGGCCAGCCCATGTTTAGTTCTGACTCTGACACCAGCAGGAGGCCAGCCCATGTTTAGTCCTGACTCTGGCACCAGCAGGAGGCCGGTCCATATTTAGTCCTGAGTCTGGGCACCAGCAGGAGGCCGGACCATGTTTAGTCCTGACTCTGGCACCAGCAGGAGGCCGGTCCATGTTTAGTCCTGACTCTGGCACTAGCAGGAGGCCGGTCCATATTTAGTCCTGAGTCTGGCACCAGCAGGAGGCCGGTCCAAATTTAGTCCTCAGTCTGGCACCAGCAGGAGGCCAGCCCATGTTTAGTCCTGACTCTGACACCAGCAGGAGGCCAGCCCATGTTTAGTCCTGACTCTGGCACCAGCAGGAGGCCGGTCCATATTTATTCCTGAGTCTGGGCACCAGCAGGAGGCCGGACTATGTTTAGTCCTGACTCTGGCACCAGCAGGAGGCCGGTCCATATTTAGTCCTGACTCTGGCACCAGCAGGAGGCCGGTCCATATTTAGTCCTGAGTCTGGCACCAGCAGGAGGCCAGCCCATGTTTAGTCCTGACTCTGACACCAGCAGGAGGCAAGCCCATGTTTAGTCCTGAGTCTGGCACTAGCAGGAGGCCAGTCCAGATTTAGTCCTGAGTCTGGCACCAGCAGGAGGCCGGTCCATGTTTAGACCTGACTCTGGGCACCAGCAGGAGGCCGGTCCATGTTTAGACCTGACTCTGGGCACCAGCAGGAGGTCGGTCCATCTTTAGTCCTGACTCTGGCACCAGCAGGAGGCCGGTCCATGTTTAGTCCTGAGTCTGGCACCAGCAGGAGGCTGGTCCATATTTAGTCCTGAGTCTGGCACCAGCAGGAGGCCGGTCCATATTTAGTCCTGAGTCTGGCACCAGCAGGAGGCCGGTCCATATTTAGTCCTGAGTCTGGCACCAGCAGGAGGCCGGTCCAAATTTAGTCCTGAGTCTGGCACCAGCAGGAGGCCAGCCCATGTTTAGTCCTGACTCTGACACCAGCAGGAGGCAAGCCCATGTTTAGTCCTGAGTCTGGCACTAGCAGGAGGCCAGTCCAGATTTAGTCCTGAGTCTGGCACCAGCAGGAGGCCGGTCCATGTTTAGACCTGACTCTGGGCACCAGCAGGAGGCCGGTCCATGTTTAGACCTGACTCTGGCACCAGCAGGAGGCCGGTCCATGTTTAGACCTGACTCTGGGCACCAGCAGGAGGTCGGTCCATCTTTAGTCCTGACTCTGGCACCAGCAGGAGGCCGGTCCATGTTTAGTCCTGAGTCTGGCACCAGCAGGAGGCCGGTCCATATTTAGTCCTGAGTCTGGCACCAGCAGGAGGCCGGTCCAAATTTAGTCCTCAGTCTGGCACCAGCAGGAGGCCAGCCCATGTTTAGTCCTGACTCTGACACCAGCAGGAGGCCAGCCCATGTTTAGTCCTGACTCTGGCACCAGCAGGAGGCCGGTCCATATTTATTCCTGAGTCTGGGCACCAGCAGGAGGCCGGACTATGTTTAGTCCTGACTCTGGCACCAGCAGGAGGCCGGTCCATATTTAGTCCTGACTCTGGCACCAGCAGGAGGCCGGTCCATATTTAGTCCTGAGTCTGGCACCAGCAGGAGGCCAGCCCATGTTTAGTCCTGACTCTGACACCAGCAGGAGGCAAGCCCATGTTTAGTCCTGAGTCTGGCACTAGCAGGAGGCCAGTCCAGATTTAGTCCTGAGTCTGGCACCAGCAGGAGGCCGGTCCATGTTTAGACCTGACTCTGGGCACCAGCAGGAGGCCGGTCCATGTTTAGACCTGACTCTGGGCACCAGCAGGAGGTCGGTCCATCTTTAGTCCTGACTCTGGCACCAGCAGGAGGCCAGCCCATGTTTAGTCCTGACTCTGGCACCAGCAGGAGGCCGGTCCATATTTATTCCTGAGTCTGGGCACCAGCAGGAGGCCGGACTATGTTTAGTCCTGACTCTGGCACCAGCAGGAGGCCGGTCCATATTTAGTCCTGACTCTGGCACCAGCAGGAGGCCGGTCCATATTTAGTCCTGAGTCTGGCACCAGCAGGAGGCCAGCCCATGTTCAGTCCTGACTCTGACACCAGCAGGAGGCAAGCCCATGTTTAGTCCTGAGTCTGGCACTAGCAGGAGGCCAGTCCAGATTTAGTCCTGAGTCTGGCACCAGCAGGAGGCCGGTCCATGTTTAGACCTGACTCTGGGCACCAGCAGGAGGCCGGTCCATGTTTAGACCTGACTCTGGGCACCAGCAGGAGGTCGGTCCATCTTTAGTCCTGACTCTGGCACCAGCAGGAGGCCGGTCCATGTTTAGTCCTGAGTCTGGCACCAGCAGGAGGCTGGTCCATATTTAGTCCTGAGTCTGGCACCAGCAGGAGGCCGGTCCATATTTAGTCCTGAGTCTGGCACCAGCAGGAGGCCGGTCCATATTTAGTCCTGAGTCTGGCACCAGCAGGAGGCCGGCCCATATTTAGTCCTGACTCTGGCACCAGCAGGAGGCCGGTCCATATTTAGTCCTGAGTCTGGCACCAGCAGGAGGCCGGTCCATATTTAGTCCTGACTCTGGCACCAGCAGGAGGCCGGTCCATATTTAGTCCTGAGTCTGGCACCAGCAGGAGGCCGGTCCATATTTAGACCTGACTCTGGCACCAGCAGGAGGCCGGTCCATATTTAGTCCTGAGTCTGACACCAGCAGGAGGCCAGCCCATGTTTAGTCCTGACTCTGGCACCAGCAGGAGGCCGTTCCATATTTAGTCCTGAGTCTGGCACCAGCAGGAGGCCAGCCCATGTTTAGTTCTGACTCTGACACCAGCAGGAGGCCAGCCCATGTTTAGTCCTGACTCTGGCACCAGCAGGAGGCCGGTCCATATTTAGTCCTGAGTCTGGGCACCAGCAGGAGGCCGGACCATGTTTAGTCCTGACTCTGGCACCAGCAGGAGGCCGGTCCATGTTTAGTCCTGACTCTGGCACTAGCAGGAGGCCGGTCCATATTTAGTCCTGAGTCTGGCACCAGCAGGAGGCCGGTCCAAATTTAGTCCTCAGTCTGGCACCAGCAGGAGGCCAGCCCATGTTTAGTCCTGACTCTGACACCAGCAGGAGGCCAGCCCATGTTTAGTCCTGACTCTGGCACCAGCAGGAGGCCGGTCCATATTTATTCCTGAGTCTGGGCACCAGCAGGAGGCCGGACTATGTTTAGTCCTGACTCTGGCACCAGCAGGAGGCCGGTCCATATTTAGTCCTGACTCTGGCACCAGCAGGAGGCCGGTCCATATTTAGTCCTGAGTCTGGCACCAGCAGGAGGCCAGCCCATGTTTAGTCCTGACTCTGACACCAGCAGGAGGCAAGCCCATGTTTAGTCCTGAGTCTGGCACTAGCAGGAGGCCAGTCCAGATTTAGTCCTGAGTCTGGCACCAGCAGGAGGCCGGTCCATGTTTAGACCTGACTCTGGGCACCAGCAGGAGGCCGGTCCATGTTTAGACCTGACTCTGGGCACCAGCAGGAGGTCGGTCCATCTTTAGTCCTGACTCTGGCACCAGCAGGAGGCCGGTCCATGTTTAGTCCTGAGTCTGGCACCAGCAGGAGGCTGGTCCATATTTAGTCCTGAGTCTGGCACCAGCAGGAGGCCGGTCCATATTTAGTCCTGAGTCTGGCACCAGCAGGAGGCCGGTCCATATTTAGTCCTGAGTCTGGCACCAGCAGGAGGCCGGTCCATATTTAGTCCTGAGTCTGGCACCAGCAGGAGGCCAGCCCATGTTTAGTCCTGACTCTGACACCAGCAGGAGGCAAGCCCATGTTTAGTCCTGAGTCTGGCACTAGCAGGAGGCCAGTCCAGATTTAGTCCTGAGTCTGGCACCAGCAGGAGGCCGGTCCATGTTTAGACCTGACTCTGGGCACCAGCAGGAGGCCGGTCCATGTTTAGACCTGACTCTGGCACCAGCAGGAGGCCGGTCCATGTTTAGACCTGACTCTGGGCACCAGCAGGAGGTCGGTCCATCTTTAGTCCTGACTCTGGCACCAGCAGGAGGCCGGTCCATGTTTAGTCCTGAGTCTGGCACCAGCAGGAGGCCGGTCCATATTTAGTCCTGAGTCTGGCACCAGCAGGAGGCCGGTCCAAATTTAGTCCTCAGTCTGGCACCAGCAGGAGGCCAGCCCATGTTTAGTCCTGACTCTGACACCAGCAGGAGGCCAGCCCATGTTTAGTCCTGACTCTGGCACCAGCAGGAGGCCGGTCCATATTTATTCCTGAGTCTGGGCACCAGCAGGAGGCCGGACTATGTTTAGTCCTGACTCTGGCACCAGCAGGAGGCCGGTCCATATTTAGTCCTGACTCTGGCACCAGCAGGAGGCCGGTCCATATTTAGTCCTGAGTCTGGCACCAGCAGGAGGCCAGCCCATGTTTAGTCCTGACTCTGACACCAGCAGGAGGCAAGCCCATGTTTAGTCCTGAGTCTGGCACTAGCAGGAGGCCAGTCCAGATTTAGTCCTGAGTCTGGCACCAGCAGGAGGCCGGTCCATGTTTAGACCTGACTCTGGGCACCAGCAGGAGGCCGGTCCATGTTTAGACCTGACTCTGGGCACCAGCAGGAGGTCGGTCCATCTTTAGTCCTGACTCTGGCACCAGCAGGAGGCCAGCCCATGTTTAGTCCTGACTCTGGCACCAGCAGGAGGCCGGTCCATATTTATTCCTGAGTCTGGGCACCAGCAGGAGGCCGGACTATGTTTAGTCCTGACTCTGGCACCAGCAGGAGGCCGGTCCATATTTAGTCCTGACTCTGGCACCAGCAGGAGGCCGGTCCATATTTAGTCCTGAGTCTGGCACCAGCAGGAGGCCAGCCCATGTTCAGTCCTGACTCTGACACCAGCAGGAGGCAAGCCCATGTTTAGTCCTGAGTCTGGCACTAGCAGGAGGCCAGTCCAGATTTAGTCCTGAGTCTGGCACCAGCAGGAGGCCGGTCCATGTTTAGACCTGACTCTGGGCACCAGCAGGAGGCCGGTCCATGTTTAGACCTGACTCTGGGCACCAGCAGGAGGTCGGTCCATCTTTAGTCCTGACTCTGGCACCAGCAGGAGGCCGGTCCATGTTTAGTCCTGAGTCTGGCACCAGCAGGAGGCTGGTCCATATTTAGTCCTGAGTCTGGCACCAGCAGGAGGCCGGTCCATATTTAGTCCTGAGTCTGGCACCAGCAGGAGGCCGGTCCATATTTAGTCCTGAGTCTGGCACCAGCAGGAGGCCGGCCCATATTTAGTCCTGACTCTGGCACCAGCAGGAGGCCGGTCCATATTTAGTCCTGAGTCTGGCACCAGCAGGAGGCCGGTCCATATTTAGTCCTGACTCTGGCACCAGCAGGAGGCCGGTCCATATTTAGTCCTGAGTCTGGCACCAGCAGGAGGCCGGTCCATATTTAGACCTGACTCTGGCACCAGCAGGAGGCCGGTCCATATTTAGTCCTGAGTCTGACACCAGCAGGAGGCCAGCCCATGTTTAGTCCTGACTCTGGCACCAGCAGGAGGCCGGTCCATATTTAGCCCTGAGTCTGGGCACCAGCAGGAGGCCGGACCATGTTTTGTTCTGACTCTGGCACCAGCAGGAGGCCGGTCCATATTTAGTACTGAGTCTGGCACCAGCAGGAGGCCGGTCCATATTTAGTCCTGACTCTGACACCAGCAGGAGGCCAGCCCATGTTTAGTCCTGACTCTGGCACCAGCAGGAGGCCGGACCATGTTTAGTCCTGACTCTGGCACCAGCAGGAGGACGGTCCATGTTTAGTACTGACTCTGGCACCAGCAGGAGGCTGGTCCATGTTTAGTCCTGAGTCTGGCACCAGCAGGAGGCCGGTCCATGTTTAGACCTGACTCTGGGCACCAGCAGGAGGCCGGACCATGTTTAGTCCTGACTTTGGCACCAGCTGGAGACTGGTCCATGTTTAGTCCTGACTCTCGCACCAGCAGGAGGCCGGTCCATGTTTAGACCTGACTCTGGCACCAGCAGGAGGCCGGTCCATGTTTAGTCCTGACTCTCGCACCAGCAGGAGGCTGGTCCATGTTTAGTCCTGAGTCTGGCACCAGCAGGAGGACGGTCCATGTTTAGACCTGAATCTGGGCACCAGCAGGAGGCCGGACCATGTTTAGTCTGACTTTGGCACCAGCTGGAGACTGGTCCATGTTTAGTCCTGACTCTGGCACCAGCAGGAGGCCGGTCCATGTTTAGTCCTGAATCTCGCACCAGCAGGAGGCCGGCCCATGTTTAGTCCTGACTCTGGCACCAGCAGGAGGCCGGTCCATGTTTAGTCCTGACTCTCGCACCAGCAGGAGGCTGGTCCATGTTTAGACCTGACTCTGGGCACCAGCAGGAGGCCGGACCATGTTTAGTCCTGACTCTGGCACCAGCAGGAGGCCAGCCCATGTTTAGTCCTGACTCTGGCACCAGCAGGAGGCCAGCCCATGTTTAGTCCTGACTCTGGCACCGGCACCAGCAGGAGGCCGGCCCATGTTCAGTCCTGACTCTGGCACCAGCAGGAGGCCGGTCCATGTTTAGTCCTGACTCTGGCACTAGCAGGAGGCCGGCCCATATTTAGTCCTGAGTCTGGCACGAGCAGGAGGCCGGTCCAAATTTAGTCCTGAGTCTGGCACCAGCAGGAGGCCGGCTCATGTTCAGTCCTGACTCTGGCACCAGCAGGAGGCCGGTCCATGTTTAGTCCTGACTCTGGCACCAGCATGAGGCCAGTCCATGTTTAGTCCTGACTCTGGCACCAGCAGGAGGCCGGCCCATGTTCAGTCCTGACTCTGGCACCAGCAGGAGGCCGGTTCATGTTTAGTCCTGAGTCTGGCACCAGCAGGAGGCCGGTCCATGTTTAGTCCTGACTCTGACACTAACAGGAGGGCAGCCCATGTTTAGTCCTGACTCTGGCACTAGCAGGAGGCCGGTCCATATTTAGTCCTGAGTCTGGCACGAGCAGGAGGCCGGTCCAAATTTAGTCCTGAGTCTGGCACCAGCAGGAGGCCAGCCCATGTTTAGTCCTGACTCTGGCACCAGCAGGAGGTCGGTCCATGTTTAGTCCTGACTCTGGCACCAGCAGGAGGCCGGTCCATGTTTAGTCCTGACTCTGGCACCAGCATGAGGCCAGTCCATGTTTAGTCCTGACTCTGGCACCAGCAGGAGGCCGGCCCATGTTCAGTCCTGACTCTGGCACCAGCAGGAGGCCGGTCCATGTTTAGTCCTGACTCTGGCACCAGCAGGAGGCCGGTCCATGTTTAGTCCTGACTCTCGCACCAGCAGGAGGCTTGTCCATGTTTAGTCCTGAGTCTGGCACCAGCAGGAGGCCGGTCCATGTTTAGTCCTGACTCTGGCACCAGCAGGAGGCCGGTCCATGTTTAGACCTGACTCTGGGCACCAGCAGGAGGCCGGACCATGTTTAGTCCTGACTCTGGCACCAGCAGGAGGCCGGTCCATGTTTAGTCCTGAGTCTGGCACCAGCAGGAGGCCGGTCCATGTTTAGTCCTGACTCTGGCACCAGCAGGAGGCCGGTCCATCTTTAGTCCTGACTCTGGCACCAGCAGGAGGCCGGTCCATGTTTAGACCTGACTCTGGGCACCAGCAGGAGGCCGGACCATGTTTAGTCCTGACTCTGGCACCAGCAGGAGGCCAGCCCATGATTAGTCCTGAGTCTGGCACCAGCATGAGGCCGGTCCATGTTTAGTCCTGACTCTGACACCAGCAGGAGGCCGGTCCATGTTTAGTCCTGACTCTGGCACCAGCAGGAGGCCGGTCCATATTAAGCCCTGAGTCTGGGCACCAGCAGGAGGCCGGACCATGTTTTGTTCTGACTCTGGCACCAGCAGGAGGCCGGTCCATATTTAGTACTGAGTCTGACACCAGCAGGAGACCGGTCCATGTTTAGTCCTGACTCTGGCACCAGCAGGAGGCCGGACCATGTTTAGTCCTGACTCTGGCACCAGCAGGAGGACGGTCCATGTTTAGTACTGACTCTGGCACCAGCAGGAGGCTGGTCCATGTTTAGTCCTGAGTCTGGCACCAGCAGGAGGCTGGTCCATATTTAGTCCTGAGTCTGGCACCAGCAGGAGGCCGGTCCATATTTAGTCCTGAGTCTGGCACCAGCAGGAGGCCGGTCCATGTTTAGTCCTGACTCTGGCACCAGCAGGAGGCCGGTCCATATTTAGTCCTGAGTCTGGCACCAGCAGGAGGCCGGTCCATGTTTAGTCCTGACTCTGACACTAACAGGAGGGCAGCCCATGTTTAATCCTAACTCTGGCACTAGCAGGAGGCCAGTCCGTATTTAGTCCTGAGTCTGGCACGAGCAGGAGGCCAGTCCAAATTTAGTCCTGAGTCTGGCACCAGCAGGAGGCCAGCCCATGTTTAGTCCTGACTCTGGCACCAGCAGGAGGACGGTCCATGTTTAGTCCTGACTCTGGCACCAGCAGGAGGCCGGTCCATATTTATTCCTGAGTCTGGCACCAGCAGGAGGAGGCCGGTCCATGTTTAGACCTGACTCTGGGCACCAGCAGGAGGCCGGACCATGTTTAGTCCTGACTCTCGCACCAGCAGGAGGCTGGTCCATGTTTAGTCCTGACTCTGGCACCAGCAGGAGGCCGGTCCATGTTTAGTCCTGACTCTGGCACCAGCAGGAGGCCGGTCCCTCTTTAGTCCTGACTCTGACACTAACAGGAGGGTAGCCCATGTTTAGTCCTGACTCTGGCACTAGCAGGAGGCCGGTCCATATTTAGTCCTGAGTCTGGCACGAGCAGGAGGCCGGTCCAAATTTAGTCCTGAGTCTGGCACCAGCAGGAGGCCAGCCCATGTTTAGTCCTGACTCTGGCACCAGCAGGAGGACGGTCATTGTTTAGTCCTGACTCTGGCACCAGCAGGAGGCCGGTCCATGTTTAGTCCTGACTCTGGCACCAGCATGAGGCCAGTCCATGTTTAGTCCTGACTCTGGCACCAGCAGGAGGCCGGCCCATGTTCAGTCCTGACTCTGGCACCAGCAGGAGGCCGGTCCATGTTTAGTCCTGACTCTGGCACCAGCATGAGGCCAGTCCATGTTTAGTCCTGACTCTGGCACCAGCAGGAGGCCGGCCCATGTTCAGTCCTGACTCTGGCACCAGCAGGAGGCCGGTCCATGTTTAGTCCTAACTCTGGCACCAGCAGGAGGCCGGTCCATGTTTAGTCCTGACTCTGGCACCAGCAGGAGGCCGGTCCCTCTTTAGTCCTGACTCTGACACTAACAGGAGGGTAGCCCATGTTTAGTCCTGACTCTGGCACTAGCAGGAGGCCGGTCCATATTTAGTCCTGAGTCTGGCACGAGCAGGAGGCCGGTCCAAATTTAGTCCTGAGTCTGGCACCAGCAGGAGGCCAGCCCATGTTTAGTCCTAACTCTGGCACCAGCAGGAGGCCGGTCCAAATTTAGTCCTGAGTCTGGCACCAGCAGGAGGCCAGCCCATGTTTAGTCCTGACTCTGGCACCAGCAGGAGGCCGGTCCATATTTAGTCCTGAGTCTGGCACCAGCAGGAGGCCAGCCCATGTTTAGTCCTGACTCTGACACCAGCAGGAGGCCAGCCCATGTTTAGTCCTGACTCTGGCACCAGCAGGAGGCCGGTCCATATTTAGTCCTGAGTCTGGGCACCAGCAGGAGGCCGGACTATGTTAAGTCCTGACTCTGGCACCAGCAGGAGGCCGGTCCATATTTAGTCCTGAGTCTGGCACCAGCAGGAGGCCGGTCCATATTTAGTCCTGAGTCTGGCACCAGCAGGAGGCCGGTCCAAATTTAGTCCTGAGTCTGGCACCAGCAGGAGGCCAGCCCATGTTTAGTCCTGACTCTGGCACCAGCAGGAGGCCGGTCCATATTTAGTCCTGAGTCTGGCACCAGCAGGAGGCCAGCCCATGTTTAGTCCTGACTCTGACACCAGCAGGAGGCCAGCCCATGTTTAGTCCTGACTCTGGCACCAGCAGGAGGCCGGTCCATATTTAGTCCTGAGTCTGGCACCAGCAGGAGGCCAGCCCATGTTTAGTCCTGACTCTGACACCAGCAGGAGGCCAGCCCATGTTTAGTCCTGACTCTGGCACCAGCAGGAGGCCGGTCCATATTTAGTCCTGAGTCTGGCACCAGCAGGAGGCCAGCCCATGTTTAGTTCTGACTCTGACACCAGCAGGAGGCCGGACCATGTTTAGTCCTGACTCTGGCACCAGCAGGAGGATGGTCCATGTTTAGTCCTGACTCTGGCACCAGCAGGAGGCTGGTCCATGTTTAGTCCTGAGTCTGGCACCAGCAGGAGGCTGGTCCATATTTAGTCCTGACTCTGGCAGCAGCAGTAGGCCGGTCCATGTTTAATCCTGACTCTGGCACCAGCAGGAGGCAGGCCCATGTTTAGTCCTGACTCTGGCACCAGCAGGAGGCCAGCCCATGTTTAGTCCTGACTCTGGCACCAGCAGGAGGCCGGTCCATATTTAGTCCTGAGTCTGGCACCAGCAGGAGGCCAGCCCATGTTTAGTCCTGACTCAGGCACCAGCAGGAGGCCGGTCCATATTTAGTCCTGAGTCTGGCACCAGCAGGAGGCCAGCCCATGTTTAGTCCTGACTCTGGCACCAGCAGGAGGCCAGCCCATGTTTAGTCCTGACTCTGGCACCAGCAGGAGGCCGGTCCATATTTAGTCCTGAGTCTGGCACCAGCAGGAGGCCAGCCCATGTTTAGTCCTGACTCTGGCACCAGCAGGAGGCCGGTCCATATTTAGTCCTGAGTCTGGCACCAGCAGGAGGCCAGCCCATGTTTAGTCCTGACTCTGACACCAGCAGGAGGCCAGCCCATGTTTAGTCCTGACTCTGGCACCAGCAGGAGGCCGGTCCATATTTAGTCCTGAGTCTGGCACCATCAGGAGGCCAGCCAATGTTTAGTTCTGACTCTGACACCAGCAGGAGGCCAGCCCATGTTTAGTCCTGACTCTGGCACCAGCAGGAGGCCTGTCCATATTTAGTCCTGAGTCTGGGCACCAGCAGGAGGCCGGACCATGTTTAGTCCTGACTCTGGCACCAGCAGGAGGCCGGTCCATGTTTAGTCCTGACTCTGGCACCAGCAGGAGGCCGGTCCATATTTAGTCCTGAGTCTGGCACCAGCAGGAGGCCGGTCCAAATTTAGTCCTGAGTCTGGCACCAGCAGGAGGCCAGCCCATGTTTAGTCCTGACTCTGGCACCAGCAGGAGGCCGGTCCATATTTAGTCCTGAGTCTGGCACCAGCAGGAGGCCAGCCCATATTTAGTCCTGACTCTGACACCAGCAGGAGGCCAGCCCATGTTTAATCCTGACTCTGGCACCAGCAGGAGGCCGGTCCATATTTAGTCCTGAGTCTGGCACCAGCAGGAGGCCAGCCCATGTTTAGTTCTGACTCTGACACCAGCAGGAGGCCAGCCCATGTTTAGTCCTGACTCTGGCACCAGCAGGAGGCCTGTCCATATTTAGTCCTGAGTCTGGGCACCAGCAGGAGGCCGGACCATGTTTAGTCCTGACTCTGGCACCAGCAGGAGGCCGGTCCATGTTTAGTCCTGACTCTGGCACCAGCAGGAGGCCGGTCCATATTTAGTCCTAGTCTGGCACCAGCAGGAGGCCGGTCCAAATTTAGTCCTGAGTCTGGCACCAGCAGGAGGCCAGCCCATGTTAAGTCCTGACTCTGGCACCAGCAGGAGGCCGGTCCATATTTAGTCCTGAGTCTGGCACCAGCAGGAGGCCAGCCCATGTTTAGTCCTGACTCTGGCACCAGCAGGAGGCCGGTCCATATTTAGTCCTGAGTCTGGCACCAGCAGGAGGCCAGCCCATGTTTAGTCCTGACTCTGACACCAGCAGGAGGCCAGCCCATGTTTAGTCCTGACTCTGGCACCAGCAGGAGGCCGGTCCATATTTAGTCCTGAGTCTGGCACCAGCAGGAGGCCAGCCCATGTTTAGTTCTGACTCCGACACCAGCAGGAGGCCAGCCCATGTTTAGTCCTCACTCTGGCACCAGCAGGAGGCCTGTCCATATTTAGTCCTGAGTCTGGGCACCAGCAGGAGGCCGGACCATGTTTAGTCCTGACTCTGGCACCAGCAGGAGGCTGGTCCATATTTAGTCCTGACTCTGGCACCAGCAGGAGGCCGGTCAATATTTAGAACTGAGTCTGGCACCAGCAGGAGGCCAGCCCATGTTTAGTCCTGACTCTGGCACCAGCAGGAGGCCGGACCATGTTTAGTCCTGACTCTGGCACCAGCAGGAGGATGGTCCATGTTTAGTCCTGACTCTGGCACCAGCAGGAGGCCGGTCCATGTTTAGTCCTGACTCTGGCACCAGCAGGAGGCCGGTCCAAATTTAGTCCTGAGTCTGGCACCAGCAGGAGGCCAGCCCATGTTTAGTCCTGACTCTGGCACCAGCAGGAGGCCGGTCCATATTTAGTCCTGAGTCTGGCACCAGCAGGAGGCCAGCCCATGTTTAGTCCTGACTCTGGCACCAGCAGGAGGCCGGTCCATATTTAGTCCTGAGTCTGGCACCAGCAGGAGGCCAGCCCATGTTTAGTCCTGACTCTGACACCAGCAGGAGGCCAGCCCATGTTTAGTCCTGACTCTGGAACCAGCAGGAGGCCGGTCCATATTTAGTCCTGAGTCTGGCACCAGCAGGAGGCCAGCCCATGTTTAGTTCTGACTCCGACACCAGCAGGAGGCCAGCCCATGTTTAGTCCTGACTCTGGCACCAGCAGGAGGCCTGTCCATATTTAGTCCTGAGTCTGGGCACCAGCAGGAGGCCGGACCATGTTTAGTCCTGACTCTGGCACCAGCAGGAGGCTGGTCCATATTTAGTCCTGACTCTGGCACCAGCAGGAGGCCGGTCAATATTTAGAACTGGGTCTGGCACCAGCAGGAGGCCAGCCCATGTTTAGTCCTGACTCTGGCACCAGCAGGAGGATGGTCCATGTTTAGTCCTGACTCTGGCACCAGCAGGAGGCTGGTCCATGTTTAGTCCTGAGTCTGGCACCAGCAGGAGGCTGGTCCATATTTAGTCCTGACTCTGGCAGCAGCAGGAGGCCGGTCCATGTTTAATCCTGACTCTGGCACCAGCAGGAGGCCGGCCCATGTTTAGTCCTGACTCTGGCACCAGCAGGAGGCCAGCCCATGTTTAGTCCTGATTCTGGCACCAGCAGGAGGCCGGTCCATATTTAGTCCTGAGTCTGGCACCAGCAGGAAGCCGGTCCATGTTTAGTCCTGACTCTGGCACCAGCAGGAGGCCGGTCCATGTTTAGTCCTGACTCTGGCACCAGCATGAGGCTGGTCCATGTTTAGTCCTGACTCTGGCACCAGCAGGAGGCCGGTCCATGTTTAGTCCTGACTCTGACACCAGCAGGAGGCCAGCCCATGTTTAGTCCTGAGTCTGGCACCAGCAGGAGGCCGGTCCATATTTAGTCCTGAGTCTGGCACCAGCAGGAGGCCGGTCCATGTTTTGTCCTGAGTCTGGCACCAGCAGGAGGCCGGTCCATGTTTAGTCCTGACTCTGGCACCAGCAGGAGGCCGGTCCATATTTAGTCCTGAGTCTGGCACCAGCAGGAGGCCAGCCCATGTTTAGTTCTGACTCCGACACCAGCAGGAGGATAGCCCATGTTTAGTCCTGACTCTGGCACCAGCAGGAGGCCTGTCCATATTTAGTCCTGAGTCTGGGCACCAGCAGGAGGCCGGACCATGTTTAGTCCTGACTCTGGCACCAGCAGGAGGCTGGTCCATATTTAGTCCTGACTCTGGCACCAGCAGGAGGCCGGTCAATATTTAGAACTGAGTCTGGCACCAGCAGGAGGCCAGCCCATGTTTAGTCCTGACTCTGGCACCAGCATGAGGCTGGTCCATGTTTAGTCCTGACTCTGGCACCAGCAGGAGGCCGGTCCATGTTTAGTCCTGACTCTGACACCAGCAGGAGGCCAGCCCATGTTTAGTCCTGAGTCTGGCACCAGCAGGAGGCCGGTCCATATTTAGTCCTGAGTCTGGCACCAGCAGGAGGCCGGTCCATGTTTTGTCCTGAGTCTGGCACCAGCAGGAGGCCGGTCCATGTTTAGTCCTGACTCTGGCACCAGCAGGAGGCCGGTCCATATTTAGTCCTGAGTCTGGCACCAGCAGGAGGCCAGCCCATGTTTAGTTCTGACTCCGACACCAGCAGGAGGATAGCCCATGTTTAGTCCTGACTCTGGCACCAGCAGGAGGCCTGTCCATATTTAGTCCTGAGTCTGGGCACCAGCAGGAGGCCGGACCATGTTTAGTCCTGACTCTGGCACCAGCAGGAGGCTGGTCCATATTTAGTCCTGACTCTGGCACCAGCAGGAGGCCGGTCAATATTTAGAACTGAGTCTGGCACCAGCAGGAGGCCAGCCCATGTTTAGTCCTGACTCTGGCACCAGCAGGAGGCCGGACCATGTTTAGTCCTGACTCTGGCACCAGCAGGAGGATGGTCCATGTTTAGTCCTGACTCTGGCACCAGCAGGAGGCTGGTCCATGTTTAGTCCTGAGTCTGGCACCAGCAGGAGGCTGGTCCATATTTAGTCCTGACTCTGGCAGCAGCAGGAGGCCGGTCCATGTTTAATCCTGACTCTGGCACCAGCAGGAGGCCGGCCCATGTTTAGTCCTGACTCTGGCACCAGCAGGAGGCCAGCCCATGTTTAGTCCTGATTCTGGCACCAGCAGGAGGTCGGTCCATGTTTAATCCTGACTCTGGCACCAGCAGGAGGCCGGCCCATGTTTAGTCCTGACTCTGGCACCAGCAGGAGGCCAGCCCATGTTTAGTCCTGATTCTGGCACCAGCAGGAGGTCGGTCCATATTTAGTCCTGAGTCTGGCACCAGCAGGAGGCCAGCCCATGTTTAGTCCTGACTCTGGCACCAGCAGGAGGCCGGTCCATATTTAGTCCTGAGTCTGGCACCAGCAGGAAGCCAGTCCATGTTTAGTCCTGACTCTGGCACCAGCAGGAGGCCGGTCCATGTTTAGTCCTGACTCTGGCACCAGCATGAGGCTGGTCAATGTTTAGTCCTGACTCTGGCACCAGCAGGAGGCCGGTCCATGTTTAGTCCTGACTCTGACACCAGCAGGAGGCCGGTCCATGTTTAGTCCTGACTCTGGCACCAGCATGAGGCTGGTCCATGTTTAGTCCTGACTCTGGCACCAGCAGGAGGCCGGTCCATGTTTAGTCCTGACTCTGACACCAGCAGGAGGCCAGCCCATGTTTAGTCCTGAGTCTGGCACCAGCAGGAGGCCGGTCCATATTTAGTCCTGAGTCTGGCACCAGCAGGAGGCCGGTCCATGTTTTGTCCTGAGTCTGGCACCAGCAGGAGGCCGGTCCATGTTTAGTCCTGACTCTGGCACCAGCAGGAGGCCGGTCCATATTTAGTCCTGAGTCTGGCACCAGCAGGAGGCCAGCCCATGTTTAGTTCTGACTCCGACACCAGCAGGAGGATAGCCCATGTTTAGTCCTGACTCTGGCACCAGCAGGAGGCCTGTCCATATTTAGTCCTGAGTCTGGGCACCAGCAGGAGGCCGGACCATGTTTAGTCCTGACTCTGGCACCAGCAGGAGGCTGGTCCATATTTAGTCCTGACTGTGGCACCAGCAGGAGGCCGGTCAATATTTAGAACTGAGTCTGGCACCAGCAGGAGGCCAGCCCATGTTTAGTCCTGACTCTGGCACCAGCAGGAGGCCGGACCATGTTTAGTCCTGACTCTGGCACCAGCAGGAGGATGGTCCATGTTTAGTCCTGACTCTGGCACCAGCAGGAGGCTGGTCCATGTTTAGTCCTGAGTCTGGCACCAGCAGGAGGCTGGTCCATATTTAGTCCTGACTCTGGCAGCAGCAGGAGGCCGGTCCATGTTTAATCCTGACTCTGGCACCAGCAGGAGGCCGGCCCATGTTTAGTCCTGACTCTGGCACCAGCAGGAGGCCAGCCCATGTTTAGTCCTGATTCTGGCACCAGCAGGAGGTCGGTCCATGTTTAATCCTGACTCTGGCACCAGCAGGAGGCCGGCCCATGTTTAGTCCTGACTCTGGCACCAGCAGGAGGCCAGCCCATGTTTAGTCCTGATTCTGGCACCAGCAGGAGGTCGGTCCATATTTAGTCCTGAGTCTGGCACCAGCAGGAGGCCAGCCCATGTTTAGTCCTGACTCTGGCACCAGCAGGAGGCCGGTCCATATTTAGTCCTGAGTCTGGCACCAGCAGGAAGCCAGTGCATGTTTAGTCCTGACTCTGGCACCAGCAGGAGGCCGGTCCATGTTTAGTCCTGACTCTGGCACCAGCATGAGGCTGGTCAATGTTTAGTCCTGACTCTGGCACCAGCAGGAGGCCGGTCCATGTTTAATCCTGACTCTGACACCAGCAGGAGGCCAGCCCATGTTTAGTCCTGAGTCTGGCACCAGCAGGAGGCCGGTCCATATTTAGTCCTGAGTCTGGCACCAGCAGGAGGCCAGCCCCTGTTTAGTCCTAACTCTGGCACCAGCAGGAGGTCGGTCCATCTTTAGTCCTGACTCTGGCACCAGCAGGAGGCCGGTCCATGTTTAGACCTGACTCTGGGCACCAGCAGGAGGCCGGACCATGTTTAGTCCTGACTCTGGCACCAGCAGGAGGCCGGTCCATGTTTAGTCCTGAGTCTGGCACCAGCAGGAGGCCGGTCCATATTTAGTCCTGAGTCTGGCACCAGCAGGAGGCCGGTCCATATTTAGTCCTGAGTCTGGCACCAGCAGGAGGCCAGCCCCTGTTTAGTCCTGACTCTGGCACCAGCAGGAGGCCGGTCCATATTTAGTCCTGAGTCTGGCACCAGCAGGAGGCCGGTCCATATTTAGTCCTGAGTCTGGCACCAGCAGGAGGCCAGCCCATGTTTAGTCCTGACTCTGACACCAGCAGGAGGCAAGCCCATGTTTAGTCCTGACTCTGGCACTAGCAGGAGGCCGGTCCAGATTTAGTCCTTAGTCTGGCACCAGCAGGAGGCCGGTCCATGTTTAGTCCTGACTCTCGCACCAGCAGGAGGCCGGTCCATGTTTAGTCCTGACTCTGGCACCAGCAGGAGGCCGGTCCATGTTTAGACCTGACTCTGGGCACCAGCAGGAGGCCGGACCATGTTTAGTCCTGACTCTGGCACCAGCAGGAGGCCGGTCCATGTTTAGTCCTGACTCTGGCACCAGCAGGAGGCCGGTCCATGTTTAGTCCTGACTCTCGCACCAGCAGGAGGCTGGTCCATGTTTAGTCCTGAGTCTGGCACCAGCAGGAGGCCGGTCCATGTTTAGTCCTGACTCTGGCACCAGCAGGAGGCCGGTCCATCTTTAGTCCTGACTCTGGCACCAGCAGGAGGCCAGTCCATGTTTAGACCTGACTCTGGGCACCAGCAGGAGGCCGGACCATGTTTAGTCCTGACTCTGGCACCAGCAGGAGGCCAGCCCATGTTTAGTCCTGACTCTGGCACCAGCAAGAGGCCGGTCCATGTTTAGTCCTGACTCTGACACCAGCAGGAGGCCAGCCCATGTTTAGTCCTGACTCTGGCACCAGCAGGAGGCCGGTCCATGTTTAGACCTGACTCTGGGCACCAGCAGGAGGCCGGTCCATGTTTAGACCTGACTCTGGTACCAGCAGGAGGTCGGTCCATCTTTAGTCCTGACTCTGGAACCAGCAGGAGGCCGGTCCATGTTTAGACCTGACTCTGGGCACCAGCAGGAGGCCGGACCATGTTTAGTCCTGACTCTGGGCACCAGCAGGAGTCCGGACCATGTTTAGTCCTGACTCTTGCACCAGCAGGAGGACGGTCCATGTTTAGTCCTGACTCTCGCACCAGCAGGAGGCTGGTCCATGTTTAGTCCTGACTCTGACACCAGCAGGAGGCCAGCCCATGTTTAGTCCTGACTCTGGCACCAGCAGGAGGCCTGTCCATATTTAGTCCTGAGTCTGGGCACCAGCAGGAGGCCGGACCATGTTTAGTCCTGACTCTGGCACCAGCAGGAGGCCGGTCCATATTTAGTCCTGAGTCTGGCACCAGCAGGAGGCCGGTCCAAATTTAGTCCTGAGTCTGGCACCAGCAGGAGGCCAGCCCATGTTTAGTCCTGACTCTGGCACCAGCAGGAGGCCGGACCATGTTTAGTCCTGACTCTGGCACCAGCAGGAGGCCGGTCCATATTTAGTCCTGAGTCTGGCACCAGCAGGAGGCCAGCCCATGTTTAGTCCTGACTCTGACACCAGCAGGAGGCCAGCCCATGTTTAGTCCTGACTCTGGCACCAGCAGGAGGCCGGTCCATATTTAGTCCTGAGTCTGGGCACCAGCAGGAGGCCGGACCATGTTTAGTCCTGACTCTGGCACCAGCAGGAGGCCAGCCCATGTTTAGTCCTGACTCTGGCACCAGCAGGAGGCCGGTCCATGTTTAGTCCTGACTCTGACACCAGCAGGAGGCCAGCCCATGTTTAGTCCTGACTCTGGCACCAGCAGGAGGCCGGTCCATGTTTAGTCCTGACTCTGGGCACCAGCAGGAGGCCGGACCATATTTAGTCCTGACTCTGGCACCTGCAGGAGGCCAGCCCATGTTTAGTCCTGACTCTGGCACCAGCAGGAGGCCGGTCCATATTTAGTCCTGAGTCTGGGCACCAGCAGGAGGCCGGACTATGTTTAGTCCTGACTCTGGCACCAGCAGGAGGCCGGTCCATATTTAAACCTGACTCTGACACCAGCAGGAGGCCAGCCCATGTTTAGTCCTGACTCTGGCACCAGCAGGAGGCCGGACCATGTTTAGTCCTGACTCTGGCACCAGCAGGAGGACGGTCCATGTTTAGTCCTGACTCTGGCACCAGCAGGAGGCCGGTCCATATTTAGTCCTGAGTCTGGCACCAGCAGGAGGCCGGTACAAATTCTTCCTGAGTCTGGCACAAACAGGAGGCCGGTCCATGTTTAGTCCTGACTTTGACACCAACAGGAGGGCAGCCCATGTTTAGTCCTGACTCTGGCACCAGCAGGAGGCCGGTCCATATTTAGTCCTGAGTCTGGCACCAGCAGGAGGCCGGTCCAAATTTAGTCCTGAGTCTGGCACCAGCAGGAGGCCAGCCCATGTTTAGTCCTGACTCTGGCACCAGCAGGAGGCCGGTCCATATTTAGTCCTGAGTCTGGCACCAGCAGGAGGCCGGTCCATATTTAGTCCTGAGTCTGGCACCAGCAGGAGGCCAGCCCATGTTTAGTCCTGACTCTGGCACTAGCAGGAGGCCGGTCCAGATTTAGTCCTGAGTCTGGCACCAGCAGGAGGCCGGTCCATATTTAGTCCTGAGTCTGGCACCAGCAGGAGGCCGGTCCATATTAAGTCCTGTGTCTGGCACCAGCAGGAGGCCGGTCCATGTTTAGTCCTGACTCTGACACCAGCAGGAGGCCAGCCCATGTTTAGTCCTGACTCTGGCACCAGCAGGAGGCCGGTCCATGTTTAGTCCTGACTCTTGCACCAGCAGGAGGCTGGTCCATGTTTAGTCGTGAGTCTGGCACCAGCAGGAGGCCGGTCCATGTTTAGTCCTGACTCTGGCACCAGCAGGAGGACGGTCCATGTTTAGACCTGACTCTGGGCACCAGCAGGAGGCCGGACCATGTTTTGTCCTGACTCTGGCACCAGCAGGAGGCCGGTCCATGTTTAGTCCTGACTCTGGCACCAGCAGGAGGCCGGTCCATCTTTAGTCCTGACTCTGGCACCAGCAGGAGGCCAGTCCATGTTTAGACCTGACTCTGGGCACCAGCAGGAGGCCGGACCATGTTTAGTCCTGACTCTGGCACCAGCAGGAGGCCAGCCCATGTTTAGTCCTGACTCTGGCACCAGCAAGAGGCCGGTCCATGTTTAGTCCTGACTCTGACACCAGCAGGAGGCCAGCCCATGTTTAGTCCTGACTCTGGCACCAGCAGGAGGCCGGTCCATGTTTAGACCTGACTCTGGGCACCAGCAGGAGGCCGGTCCATGTTTAGACCTGACTCTGGTACCAGCAGGAGGTCGGTCCATCTTTAGTCCTGACTCTGGAACCAGCAGGAGGCCGGTCCATGTTTAGACCTGACTCTGGGCACCAGCAGGAGGCCGGACCATGTTTAGTCCTGACTCTGGGCACCAGCAGGAGTCCGGACCATGTTTAGTCCTGACTCTTGCACCAGCAGGAGGACGGTCCATGTTTAGTCCTGACTCTCGCACCAGCAGGAGGCTGGTCCATGTTTAGTCCTGACTCTGACACCAGCAGGAGGCCAGCCCATGTTTAGTCCTGACTCTGGCACCAGCAGGAGGCCTGTCCATATTTAGTCCTGAGTCTGGGCACCAGCAGGAGGCCGGACCATGTTTAGTCCTGACTCTGGCACCAGCAGGAGGCCGGTCCATATTTAGTCCTGAGTCTGGCACCAGCAGGAGGCCGGTCCAAATTTAGTCCTGAGTCTGGCACCAGCAGGAGGCCAGCCCATGTTTAGTCCTGACTCTGGCACCAGCAGGAGGCCGGACCATGTTTAGTCCTGACTCTGGCACCAGCAGGAGGCCGGTCCATATTTAGTCCTGAGTCTGGCACCAGCAGGAGGCCAGCCCATGTTTAGTCCTGACTCTGACACCAGCAGGAGGCCAGCCCATGTTTAGTCCTGACTCTGGCACCAGCAGGAGGCCGGTCCATATTTAGTCCTGAGTCTGGGCACCAGCAGGAGGCCGGACCATGTTTAGTCCTGACTCTGGCACCAGCAGGAGGCCAGCCCATGTTTAGTCCTGACTCTGGCACCAGCAGGAGGCCGGTCCATGTTTAGTCCTGACTCTGACACCAGCAGGAGGCCAGCCCATGTTTAGTCCTGACTCTGGCACCAGCAGGAGGCCGGTCCATGTTTAGTCCTGACTCTGGGCACCAGCAGGAGGCCGGACCATATTTAGTCCTGACTCTGGCACCTGCAGGAGGCCAGCCCATGTTTAGTCCTGACTCTGGCACCAGCAGGAGGCCGGTCCATATTTAGTCCTGAGTCTGGGCACCAGCAGGAGGCCGGACTATGTTTAGTCCTGACTCTGGCACCAGCAGGAGGCCGGTCCATATTTAAACCTGACTCTGACACCAGCAGGAGGCCAGCCCATGTTTAGTCCTGACTCTGGCACCAGCAGGAGGCCGGACCATGTTTAGTCCTGACTCTGGCACCAGCAGGAGGACGGTCCATGTTTAGTCCTGACTCTGGCACCAGCAGGAGGCCGGTCCATATTTAGTCCTGAGTCTGGCACCAGCAGGAGGCCGGTACAAATTCTTCCTGAGTCTGGCACAAACAGGAGGCCGGTCCATGTTTAGTCCTGACTTTGACACCAACAGGAGGGCAGCCCATGTTTAGTCCTGACTCTGGCACCAGCAGGAGGCCGGTCCATATTTAGTCCTGAGTCTGGCACCAGCAGGAGGCCGGTCCAAATTTAGTCCTGAGTCTGGCACCAGCAGGAGGCCAGCCCATGTTTAGTCCTGACTCTGGCACCAGCAGGAGGCCGGTCCATATTTAGTCCTGAGTCTGGCACCAGCAGGAGGCCGGTCCATATTTAGTCCTGAGTCTGGCACCAGCAGGAGGCCAGCCCATGTTTAGTCCTGACTCTGGCACTAGCAGGAGGCCGGTCCAGATTTAGTCCTGAGTCTGGCACCAGCAGGAGGCCGGTCCATATTTAGTCCTGAGTCTGGCACCAGCAGGAGGCCGGTCCATATTAAGTCCTGTGTCTGGCACCAGCAGGAGGCCGGTCCATGTTTAGTCCTGACTCTGACACCAGCAGGAGGCCAGCCCATGTTTAGTCCTGACTCTGGCACCAGCAGGAGGCCGGTCCATGTTTAGTCCTGACTCTTGCACCAGCAGGAGGCTGGTCCATGTTTAGTCGTGAGTCTGGCACCAGCAGGAGGCCGGTCCATGTTTAGTCCTGACTCTGGCACCAGCAGGAGGACGGTCCATGTTTAGACCTGACTCTGGGCACCAGCAGGAGGCCGGACCATGTTTTGTCCTGACTCTGGCACCAGCAGGAGGCCAGCCCATGTTTAGTCCTGACTCTGGCACCAGCAGGAGGCCGGTCCATGTTTAGTCCTGACTCTGACACCAGCAGGAGGCCAGCCCATGTTTAGTCCTGACTCTGGCACCAGCAGGAGGCCGGTCCATGTTTAGACCTGACTCTGGGCACCAACAGGAGGCCGGACCATGTTTAGTCCTGACTCTGGCACCAGCAGGAGGCCGGACCATGTTTAGTCCTTACTCTGGGCACTAGCAGGAGGCTGGTCCATGTTTAGTCCTGAGTCTGGCACCAGCAGGAGGCTGGTCCATATTTAGTCCTGAGTCTGACACCAGCAGGAGGCCGGTCAATATTTAGTCCTGAGTCTGGCACCAGCAGGAGACCGGTCCATGTTTAGTCCTGACTCGGGCACCAGCAGGAGGCCGGTCCATATTTAGTCCTGAGTCTGGCACCAGCAGGAGGCCGGTCCATGTTTAGTCCTGACTCTGACACTAACAGGAGGGCAGCCCATGTTTAGTCCTGACTCTGGCACCAGCAGGAGGCCGGACCATGTTTAGTCCTGACTCTGGCACCAGCAGGAGGACGGTCCATGTTTAGTCCTGACTCTGGCACCAGCAGGAGGCCGGTCCATATTTAGTCCTGAGTCTGGCACCAGCAGGAGGCCGGTACAAATTCTTCCTGAGTCTGGCACAAACAGGAGGCCGGTCCATGTTTAGTCCTGACTTTGACACCAACAGGAGGGCAGCCCATGTTTAGTCCTGACTCTGGCACCAGCAGGAGGCCGGTCCATATTTAGTCCTGAGTCTGGCACCAGCAGGAGGCCGGTCCAAATTTAGTCCTGAGTCTGGCACCAGCAGGAGGCCAGCCCATGTTTAGTCCTGACTCTGGCACCAGCAGGAGGCCGGTCCATATTTAGTCCTGAGTCTGGCACCAGCAGGAGGCCGGTCCATATTTAGTCCTGAGTCTGGCACCAGCAGGAGGCCAGCCCATGTTTAGTCCTGCCTCTGGCACTAGCAGGAGGCCGGTCCAGATTTAGTCCTGAGTCTGGCACCAGCAGGAGGCCGGTCCATATTTAGTCCTGAGTCTGGCACCAGCAGGAGGCCGGTCCATATTAAGTCCTGTGTCTGGCACCAGCAGGAGGCCGGTCCATGTTTAGTCCTGACTCTGACACCAGCAGGAGGCCAGCCCATGTTTAGTCCTGACTCTGGCACCAGCAGGAGGCCGGTCCATGTTTAGTCCTGACTCTTGCACCAGCAGGAGGCTGGTCCATGTTTAGTCGTGAGTCTGGCACCAGCAGGAGGCCGGTCCATGTTTAGTCCTGACTCTGGCACCAGCAGGAGGACGGTCCATGTTTAGACCTGACTCTGGGCACCAGCAGGAGGCCGGACCATGTTTTGTCCTGACTCTGGCACCAGCAGGAGGCCAGCCCATGTTTAGTCCTGACTCTGGCACCAGCAGGAGGCCGGTCCATGTTTAGTCCTGACTCTGACACCAGCAGGAGGCCAGCCCATGTTTAGTCCTGACTCTGGCACCAGCAGGAGGCCGGTCCATGTTTAGACCTGACTCTGGGCACCAACAGGAGGCCGGACCATGTTTAGTCCTGACTCTGGCACCAGCAGGAGGCCGGACCATGTTTAGTCCTTACTATGGGCACTAGCAGGAGGCTGGTCCATGTTTAGTCCTGAGTCTGGCACCAGCAGGAGGCCGGTCCATATTTAGTCCTGAGTCTGGCACCAGCAGGAGGCCGGTCCATATTAAGTCCTGTGTCTGGCACCAGCAGGAGGCCGGTCCATGTTTAGTCCTGACTCTGACACCAGCAGGAGGCCAGCCCATGTTTAGTCCTGACTCTGGCACCAGCAGGAGGCCGGTCCATGTTTAGTCCTGACTCTTGCACCAGCAGGAGGCTGGTCCATGTTTAGTCGTGAGTCTGGCACCAGCAGGAGGCCGGTCCATGTTTAGTCCTGACTCTGGCACCAGCAGGAGGACGGTCCATGTTTAGACCTGACTCTGGGCACCAGCAGGAGGCCGGACCATGTTTTGTCCTGACTCTGGCACCAGCAGGAGGCCAGCCCATGTTTAGTCCTGACTCTGGCACCAGCAGGAGGCCGGTCCATGTTTAGTCCTGACTCTGACACCAGCAGGAGGCCAGCCCATGTTTAGTCCTGACTCTGGCACCAGCAGGAGGCCGGTCCATGTTTAGACCTGACTCTGGGCACCAACAGGAGGCCGGACCATGTTTAGTCCTGACTCTGGCACCAGCAGGAGGCCGGACCATGTTTAGTCCTTACTCTGGGCACTAGCAGGAGGCTGGTCCATGTTTAGTCCTGAGTCTGGCACCAGCAGGAGGCTGGTCCATATTTAGTCCTGAGTCTGACACCAGCAGGAGGCCGGTCAATATTTAGTCCTGAGTCTGGCACCAGCAGGAGGCCGGTCCATGTTTAGTCCTGACTCGGGCACCAGCAGGAGGCCGGTCCATATTTAGTCCTGAGTCTGGCACCAGCAGGAGGCCGGTCCATGTTTAGTCCTGACTCTGACACTAACAGGAGGGCAGCCCATGTTTAGTCCTGACTCTGGCACCAGCAGGAGGCCGGTCCATATTTAGTCCTGAGTCTGGCACAGGCAGGAGGCCCGTCCAAATTTAGTCCTGAGTCTGGCACCAGCAGGAGGCCAGCCCATGTTTAGTCCTGACTCTGGCACCAGCAGGAGGACCGTCCATGTTTAGTCCTGACTCTGGCACCAGCAGGAGGCCGGTCCATGTTTAGTCCTGACTCTGGCACCAGCATGAGGCTGGTCCATGTTTAGTCCTGACTCTGGCACCAGCAGGAGGCCGGCCTATGTTCAGTCCTGACTCTGGCACCAGCAGGAGGCCGGTCCATGTTTAGTCCTGACTCTGACACCAGCAGGAGGCCAGCCCATGTTTAGTCCTGAGTCTGGCACCAGCAGGAGGCCGGTCCATATTTAGTCCTGAGTCTGGCACCAGCAGGAGGCCGGTCCATGTTTTGTCCTGAATCTGACACCAGCAGGAGGCCAGCCCATGTTTAGTCCTGACTCTGGCACCAGCAGGAGGCCTGTCCATATTTAGTCCTGAGTCTGGGCACCAGCAGGAGGCCGGACCATGTTTAGTCCTGACTCTGGAACCAGCAGGAGGCTGGTCCATATTTAGTCCTGACTCTGGCACCAGCAGGAGTCCGGTCAATATTTAGTCCTGAGTCTGGCACCAGCAGGAGGCCAGCCCATGTTTAGTCCTGACTCTGGCACCAGCAGGAGGCCGGACCATGTTTAGTCCTGACTCTGGCACCAGCAGGAGGATGGTCCATGTTTAGTCCTGACTCTGGCACCAGCAGGAGGCTGGTCCATGTTTAGTCCTGAGTCTGGCACCAGCAGGAGGCTGGTCCATATTTAGTCCTGACTCTGGCAGCAGCAGTAGGCCGGTCCATGTTTAATCCTGACTCTGGCACCAGCAGGAGGCAGGCCCATGTTTAGTCCTGACTCTGGCACCAGCAGGAGGCCAGCCCATGTTTAGTCCTGACTCTGGCACCAGCAGGAGGCCGGTCCATATTTAGTCCTGAGTCTGGCACCAGCAGGAGGCCAGCCCATGTTTAGTCCTGACTCAGGCACCAGCAGGAGGCCGGTCTATATTTAGTCCTGAGTCTGGCACCAGCAGGAGGCCAGCCCATGTTTAGTCCTGACTCTGGCACCAGCAGGAGGCCAGCCCATGTTTAGTCCTGACTCTGGCACCAGCAGGAGGCCGGTCCATATTTAGTCCTGAGTCTGGCACCAGCAGGAGGCCAGCCCATGTTTAGTCCTGACTCTGGCACCAGCAGGAGGCCGGTCCATATTTAGTCCTGAGTCTGGCACCAGCAGGAGGCCAGCCCATGTTTAGTCCTGACTCTGACACCAGCAGGAGGCCAGCCCATGTTTAGTCCTGACTCTGGCACCAGCAGGAGGCCGGTCCATATTTAGTCCTGAGTCTGGCACCATCAGGAGGCCAGCCAATGTTTAGTTCTGACTCTGACACCAGCAGGAGGCCAGCCCATGTTTAGTCCTGACTCTGGCACCAGCAGGAGGCCTGTCCATATTTAGTCCTGAGTCTGGGCACCAGCAGGAGGCCGGACCATGTTTAGTCCTGACTCTGGCACCAGCAGGAGGCCGGTCCATGTTTAGTCCTGACTCTGGCACCAGCAGGAGGCCGGTCCATATTTAGTCCTGAGTCTGGCACCAGCAGGAGGCCGGTCCAAATTTAGTCCTGAGTCTGGCACCAGCAGGAGGCCAGCCCATGTTTAGTCCTGACTCTGGCACCAGCAGGAGGCCGGTCCATATTTAGTCCTGAGTCTGGCACCAGCAGGAGGCCAGCCCATATTTAGTCCTGACTCTGACACCAGCAGGAGGCCAGCCCATGTTTAATCCTGACTCTGGCACCAGCAGGAGGCCGGTCCATATTTAGTCCTGAGTCTGGCACCAGCAGGAGGCCAGCCCATGTTTAGTTCTGACTCTGACACCAGCAGGAGGCCAGCCCATGTTTAGTCCTGACTCTGGCACCAGCTGGAGGCCTGTCCATATTTAGTCCTGAGTCTGGGCACCAGCAGGAGGCCGGACCATGTTTAGTCCTGACTCTGGCACCAGCAGGAGGCCGGTCCATGTTTAGTCCTGACTCTGGCACCAGCAGGAGGCCGGTCCATATTTAGTCCTAGTCTGGCACCAGCAGGAGGCCGGTCCAAATTTAGTCCTGAGTCTGGCACCAGCAGGAGGCCAGCCCATGTTTAGTCCTGACTCTGGCACCAGCAGGAGGCCGGTCCATATTTAGTCCTGAGTCTGGCACCAGCAGGAGGCCAGCCCATGTTTAGTCCTGACTCTGGCACCAGCAGGAGGCCGGTCCATATTTAGTCCTGAGTCTGGCACCAGCAGGAGGCCAGCCCATGTTTAGTCCTGACTCTGACACCAGCAGGAGGCCAGCCCATGTTTAGTCCTGACTCTGGCACCAGCAGGAGGCCGGTCCATATTTAGTCCTGAGTCTGGCACCAGCAGGAGGCCAGCCCATGTTTAGTTCTGACTCCGACACCAGCAGGAGGCCAGCCCATGTTTAGTCCTCACTCTGGCACCAGCAGGAGGCCTGTCCATATTTAGTCCTGAGTCTGGGCACCAGCAGGAGGCCGGACCATGTTTAGTCCTGACTCTGGCACCAGCAGGAGGCTGGTCCATATTTAGTCCTGACTCTGGCACCAGCAGGAGGCCAGCCCATGTTTAGTCCTGACTCTGGCACCAGCAGGAGGCCGGACCATGTTTAGTCCTGACTCTGGCACCAGCAGGAGGATGGTCCATGTTTAGTCCTGACTCTGGCACCAGCAGGAGGCCGGTCCATGTTTAGTCCTGACTCTGGCACCAGCAGGAGGCCGGTCCATATTTAGTCCTAGTCTGGCACCAGCAGGAGGCCGGTCCAAATTTAGTCCTGAGTCTGGCACCAGCAGGAGGCCAGCCCATGATTAGTCCTGACTCTGGCACCAGCAGGAGGCCGGTCCATATTTAGTCCTGAGTCTGGCACCAGCAGGAGGCCAGCCCATGTTTAGTCCTGACTCTGGCACCAGCAGGAGGCCGGTCCATATTTAGTCCTGAGTCTGGCACCAGCAGGAGGCCAGCCCATGTTTAGTCCTGACTCTGACACCAGCAGGAGGCCAGCCCATGTTTAGTCCTGACTCTGGCACCAGCAGGAGGCCGGTCCATATTTAGTCCTGAGTCTGGCACCAGCAGGAGGCCAGCCCATGTTTAGTTCTGACTCCGACACCAGCAGGAGGCCAGCCCATGTTTAGTCCTGACTCTGGCACCAGCAGGAGGCCTGTCCATATTTAGTCCTGAGTCTGGGCACCAGCAGGAGGCCGGACCATGTTTAGTCCTGACTCTGGCACCAGCAGGAGGCTGGTCCATATTTAGTCCTGACTCTGGCACCAGCAGGAGGCCGGTCAATATTTAGAACTGAGTCTGGCACCAGCAGGAGGCCAGCCCATGTTTAGTCCTGACTCTGGCACCAGCAGGAGGCCGGACCATGTTTAGTCCTGACTCTGGCACCAGCAGGAGGATGGTCCATGTTTAGTCCTGACTCTGGCACCAGCAGGAGGCTGGTCCATGTTTAGTCCTGAGTCTGGCACCAGCAGGAGGCTGGTCCATATTTAGTCCTGACTCTGGCAGCAGCAGGAGGCCGGTCCATGTTTAATCCTGACTCTGGCACCAGCAGGAGGCCGGCCCATGTTTAGTCCTGACTCTGGCACCAGCAGGAGGCCAGCCCATGTTTAGTCCTGATTCTGGCACCAGCAGGAGGTCGGTCCATGTTTAATCCTGACTCTGGCACCAGCAGGAGGCCGGCCCATGTTTAGTCCGGACTCTGGCACCAGCAGGAGGCCAGCCCATGTTTAGTCCTGATTCTGGCACCAGCAGGAGGTCGGTCCATATTTAGTCCTGAGTCTGGCACCAGCAGGAGGCCAGCCCATGTTTAGTCCTGACTCTGGCACCAGCAGGAGGCCGGTCCATATTTAGTCCTGAGTCTGGCACCAGCAGGAAGCCGGTCCATGTTTAGTCCTGACTCTGGCACCAGCAGGAGGCCGGTCCATGTTTAGTCCTGACTCTGGCACCAGCATGAGGCTGGTCCATGTTTAGTCCTGACTCTGGCACCAGCAGGAGGCCGGTCCATGTTTAGTCCTGACTCTGACACCAGCAGGAGGCCAGCCCATGTTTAGTCCTGAGTCTGGCACCAGCAGGAGGCCGGTCCATATTTAGTCCTGAGTCTGGCACCAGCAGGAGGCCGGTCCATGTTTTGTCCTGAGTCTGGCACCAGCAGGAGGCCGGTCCATGTTTAGTCCTGACTCTGGCACCAGCAGGAGGCCGGTCCATATTTAGTCCTGAGTCTGGCACCAGCAGGAGGCCAGCCCATGTTTAGTCCTGACTCTGGCACCAGCAGGAGGCCAGCCCATGTTTAGTCCTGATTCTGGCACCAGCAGGAGGTCGGTCCATATTTAGTCCTGAGTCTGGCACCAGCAGGAGGCCAGCCCATGTTTAGTCCTGACTCTGGCACCAGCAGGAGGCCGGTCCATATTTAGTCCTGAGTCTGGCACCAGCAGGAAGCCGGTCCATGTTTAGTCCTGACTCTGGCACCAGCAGGAGGCCGGTCCATGTTTAGTCCTGACTCTGGCACCAGCATGAGGCTGGTCCATGTTTAGTCCTGACTCTGGCACCAGCAGGAGGCCGGTCCATGTTTAGTCCTGACTCTGACACCAGCAGGAGGCCAGCCCATGTTTAGTCCTGAGTCTGGCACCAGCAGGAGGCCGGTCCATATTTAGTCCTGAGTCTGGCACCAGCAGGAGGCCGGTCCATGTTTTGTCCTGAGTCTGGCACCAGCAGGAGGCCGGTCCATGTTTAGTCCTGACTCTGGCACCAGCAGGAGGCCGGTCCATATTTAGTCCTGAGTCTGGCACCAGCAGGAGGCCAGCCCATGTTTAGTTCTGACTCCGACACCAGCAGGAGGATAGCCCATGTTTAGTCCTGACTCTGGCACCAGCAGGAGGCCTGTCCATATTTAGTCCTGAGTCTGGGCACCAGCAGGAGGCCGGACCATGTTTAGTCCTGACTCTGGCACCAGCAGGAGGCTGGTCCATATTTAGTCCTGACTCTGGCACCAGCAGGAGGCCGGTCAATATTTAGAACTGAGTCTGGCACCAGCAGGAGGCCAACCCATGTTTAGTCCTGACTCTGGCACCAGCAGTAGGCCGGTCCATGTTTAATCCTGACTCTGGCACCAGCAGGAGGCAGGCCCATGTTTAGTCCTGACTCTGGCACCAGCAGGAGGCCAGCCCATGTTTAGTCCTGATTCTGGCACCAGCAGGAGGCCGGTCCATATTTAGTCCTGAGTCTGGCACCAGCAGGAGGCCAGCCCATGTTTAGTCCTGACTCAGGCACCAGCAGGAAGCCGGTCCATATTTAGTCCTGAGTCTGGCACCAGCAGGAGGCCAGCCCATGTTTAGTCCTGACTCTGGCACCAGCAGGAGGCCAGCCCATGTTTAGTCCTGACTCTGGCACCAGCAGGAGGCCGGTCCATATTTAGTCCTGAGTCTGGCACCAGCAGGAGGCCAGCCCATGTTTAGTCCTGACTCTGGCACCAGCAGGAGGCCGGTCCATATTTAGTCCTGAGTCTGGCACCAGCAGGAGGCCAGCCCATGTTTAGTCCTGACTCTGACACCAGCAGGAGGCCAGCCCATGTTTAGTCCTGACTCTGGCACCAGCAGGAGGCCGGTCCATATTTAGTCCTGAGTCTGGCACCATCAGGAGGCCAGCCAATGTTTAGTTCTGACTCTGACACCAGCAGGAGGCCAGCCCATGTTTAGTCCTGACTCTGGCACCAGCAGGAGGCCTGTCCATATTTAGTCCTGAGTCTGGGCACCAGCAGGAGGCCGGACCATGTTTAGTCCTGACTCTGGCACCAGCAGGAGGCCGGTCCATGTTTAGTCCTGACTCTGGCACCAGCAGGAGGCCGGTCCATATTTAGTCCTGACTCTGGCACCAGCAGGAGGCCGGTCCAAATTTAGTCCTGACTCTGGCACCAGCAGGAGGCCAGCCCATGTTTAGTCCTGACTCTGGCACCAGCAGGAGGCCGGTCCATATTTAGTCCTGAGTCTGGCACCAGCAGGAGGCAAGCCCATATTTAGTCCTGACTCTGACACCAGCAGGAGGCCAGCCCATGTTTAATCCTGACTCTGGCACCAGCAGGAGGCCGGTCCATATTTAGTCCTGAGTCTGGCACCAGCAGGAGGCCAGCCCATGTTTAGTTCTGACTCTGACACCAGCAGGAGGCCAGCCCATGTTTAGTCCTGACTCTGGCACCAGCAGGAGGCCTGTCCATATTTAGTCCTGAGTCTGGGCACCAGCAGGAGGCCGGACCATGTTTAGTCCTGACTCTGGCACCAGCAGGAGGCCGGTCCATGTTTAGTCCTGACTCTGGCACCAGCAGGAGGCCGGTCCATATTTAGTCCTAGTCTGGCACCAGCAGGAGGCCGGTCCAAATTTAGTCCTGAGTCTGGCACCAGCAGGAGGCCAGCCCATGTTTAGTCCTGACTCTGGCACCAGCAGGAGGCCGGTCCATATTTAGTCCTGAGTCTGGCACCAGCAGGAGGCCAGCCCATGTTTAGTCCTGACTCTGGCACCAGCAGGAGGCCGGTCCATATTTAGTCCTGAGTCTGGCACCAGCAGGAGGCCAGCCCATGTTTAGTCCTGACTCTGACACCAGCAGGAGGCCAGCCCATGTTTAGTCCTGACTCTGGCACCAGCAGGAGGCCGGTCCATATTTAGTCCTGAGTCTGGCACCAGCAGGAGGCCAGCCCATGTTTAGTTCTGACTCCGACACCAGCAGGAGGCCAGCCCATGTTTAGTCCTCACTCTGGCACCAGCAGGAGGCCTGTCCATATTTAGTCCTGAGTCTGGGCACCAGCAGGAGGCCGGACCATGTTTAGTCCTGACTCTGGCACCAGCAGGAGGCCGGACCATGTTTAGTCCTGACTCTGGCACCAGCAGGAGGATGGTCCATGTTTAGTCCTGACTCTGGCACCAGCAGGAGGCTGGTCCATGTTTAGTCCTGAGTCTGGCACCAGCAGGAGGCTGGTCCATATTTAGTCCTGACTCTGGCAGCAGCAGGAGGCCGGTCCATGTTTAATCCTGACTCTGGCACCAGCAGGAGGCCGGCCCATGTTTAGTCCTGACTCTGGCACCAGCAGGAGGCCGGCCCATGTTTAGTCCTGATTCTGGCACCAGCAGGAGGTCGGTCCATGTTTAATCCTGACTCTGGCACCAGCAGGAGGCCGGCCCATGTTTAGTCCTGACTCTGGCACCAGCAGGAGGCCAGCCCATGTTTAGTCCTGATTCTGGCACCAGCAGGAGGTCGGTCCATATTTAGTCCTGAGTCTGGCACCAGCAGGAGGCCAGCCCATGTTTAGTCCTGACTCTGGCACCAGCAGGAGGCCGGTCCATATTTAGTCCTGAGTCTGGCACCAGCAGGAAGCCGGTCCATGTTTAGTCCTGACTCTGGCACCAGCAGGAGGCCGGTCCATGTTTAGTCCTGACTCTGACACCAGCAGGAGGCCAGCCCATGTTTAGTCCTGATTCTGGCACCAGCAGGAGGTCGGTCCATGTTTAATCCTGACTCTGGCACCAGCAGGAGGCCGGCCCATGTTTAGTCCTGACTCTGGCACCAGCAGGAGGCCAGCCCATGTTTAGTCCTGATTCTGGCACCAGCAGGAGGTCGGTCCATATTTAGTCCTGAGTCTGGCACCAGCAGGAGGCCAGCCCATGTTTAGTCCTGACTCTGGCACCAGCAGGAGGCCGGTCCATATTTAGTCCTGAGTCTGGCACCAGCAGGAAGCCGGTCCATGTTTAGTCCTGACTCTGGCACCAGCAGGAGGCCGGTCCATGTTTAGTCCTGACTCTGACACCAGCAGGAGGCCAGCCCATGTTTAGTCCTGAGTCTGGCACCAGCAGGAGGCCGGTCCATATTTAGTCCTGAGTCTGGCACCAGCAGGAGGCCGGTCCATGTTTTGTCCTGAGTCTGGCACCAGCAGGAGGCCGGTCCATGTTTAGTCCTGACTCTGGCACCAGCAGGAGGCCGGTCCATATTTAGTCCTGAGTCTGGCACCAGCAGGAGGCCAGCCCATGTTTAGTTCTGACTCCGACACCAGCAGGAGGATAGCCCATGTTTAGTCCTGACTCTGGCACCAGCAGGAGGCCTGTCCATATTTAGTCCTGAGTCTGGGCACCAGCAGGAGGCCGGACCATGTTTAGTCCTGACTCTGGCACCAGCAGGAGGCTGGTCCATATTTAGTCCTGACTCTGGCACCAGCAGGAGGCCGGTCAATATTTAGAAGTGAGTCTGGCACCAGCAGGAGGCCAGCCCATGTTTAGTCCTGACTCTGGCACCAGCAGTAGGCCGGTCCATGTTTAATCCTGACTCTGGCACCAGCAGGAGGCAGGCCCATGTTTAGTCCTGACTCTGGCACCAGCAGGAGGCCAGCCCATGTTTAGTCCTGACTCTGGCACCAGCAGGAGGCCGGTCCATATTTAGTCCTGAGTCTGGCACCAGCAGGAGGCCAGCCCATGTTTAGTCCTGACTCAGGCACCAGCAGGAGGCCGGTCCATATTTAGTCCTGAGTCTGGCACCAGCAGGAGGCCAGCCCATGTTTAGTCCTGACTCTGGCACCAGCAGGAGGCCAGCCCATGTTTAGTCCTGACTCTGGCACCAGCAGGAGGCCGGTCCATATTTAGTCCTGAGTCTGGCACCAGCAGGAGGCCAGCCCATGTTTAGTCCTGACTCTGGCACCAGCAGGAGGCCGGTCCATATTTAGTCCTGAGTCTGGCACCAGCAGGAGGCCAGCCCATGTTTAGTCCTGACTCTGACACCAGCAGGAGGCCAGCCCATGTTTAGTCCTGACTCTGGCACCAGCAGGAGGCCGGTCCATATTTAGTCCTGAGTCTGGCACCATCAGGAGGCCAGCCAATGTTTAGTTCTGACTCTGACACCAGCAGGAGGCCAGCCCATGTTTAGTCCTGACTCTGGCACCAGCAGGAGGCCTGTCCATATTTAGTCCTGAGTCTGGGCACCAGCAGGAGGCCGGACCATGTTTAGTCCTGACTCTGGCACCAGCAGGAGGCCGGTCCATGTTTAGTCCTGACTCTGGCACCAGCAGGAGGCCGGTCCATATTTAGTCCTGAGTCTGGCACCAGCAGGAGGCCGGTCCAAATTTAGTCCTGACTCTGGCACCAGCAGGAGGCCAGCCCATGTTTAGTCCTGACTCTGGCACCAGCAGGAGGCCGGTCCATATTTAGTCCTGAGTCTGGCACCAGCAGGAGGCCAGCCCATATTTAGTCCTGACTCTGACACCAGCAGGAGGCCAGCCCATGTTTAATCCTGACTCTGGCACCAGCAGGAGGCCGGTCCATATTTAGTCCTGAGTCTGGCACCAGCAGGAGGCCAGCCCATGTTTAGTCCTGACTCTGGCACCAGCAGGAGGCCGGTCCATATTTAGTCCTGAGTCTGGCACCAGCAGGAGGCCAGCCCATGTTTAGTCCTGACTCTGACACCAGCAGGAGGCCAGCCCATGTTTAGTCCTGACTCTGGCACCAGCAGGAGGCCGGTCCATATTTAGTCCTGAGTCTGGCACCAGCAGGAGGCCAGCCCATGTTTAGTTCTGACTCCGACACCAGCAGGAGGCCAGCCCATGTTTAGTCCTCACTCTGGCACCAGCAGGAGGCCTGTCCATATTTAGTCCTGAGTCTGGGCACCAGCAGGAGGCCGGACCATGTTTAGTCCTGACTCTGGCACCAGCAGGAGGCTGGTCCATATTTAGTCCTGACTCTGGCACCAGCAGGAGGCCGGTCAATATTTAGAACTGAGTCTGGCACCAGCAGGAGGCCAGCCCATGTTTAGTCCTGACTCTGGCACCAGCAGGAGGCCGGACCATGTTTAGTCCTGACTCTGGCACCAGCAGGAGGATGGTCCATGTTTAGTCCTGACTCTGGCACCAGCAGGAGGCCGGTCCATGTTTAGTCCTGACTCTGGCACCAGCAGGAGGCCGGTCCATATTTAGTCCTAGTCTGGCACCAGCAGGAGGCCGGTCCAAATTTAGTCCTGAGTCTGGCACCAGCAGGAGGCCAGCCCATGTTTAGTCCTGACTCTGGCACCAGCAGGAGGCCGGTCCATATTTAGTCCTGAGTCTGGCACCAGCAGGAGGCCAGCCCATGTTTTGTCCTGACTCTGGCACCAGCAGGAGGCCGGTCCATATTTAGTCCTGAGTCTGGCACCAGCAGGAGGCCAGCCCATGTTTAGTCCTGACTCTGACACCAGCAGGAGGCCAGCCCATGTTTAGTCCTGACTCTGGCACCAGCAGGAGGCCGGTCCATATTTAGTCCTGAGTCTGGCACCAGCAGGAGGCCAGCCCATGTTTAGTTCTGACTCCGACACCAGCAGGAGGCCAGCCCATGTTTAGTCCTGACTCTGGCACCAGCAGGAGGCCTGTCCATATTTAGTCCTGAGTCTGGGCACCAGCAGGAGGCCGGACCATGTTTAGTCCTGACTCTGGCACCAGCAGGAGGCTGGTCCATATTTAGTCCTGACTCTGGCACCAGCAGGAGGCCGGTCAATATTTAGAACTGAGTCTGGCACCAGCAGGAGGCCAGCCCATGTTTAGTCCTGACTCTGGCACCAGCAGGAGGCCGGACCATGTTTAGTCCTGACTCTGGCACCAGCAGGAGGATGGTCCATGTTTAGTCCTGACTCTGGCACCAGCAGGAGGCTGGTCCATGTTTAGTCCTGAGTCTGGCACCAGCAGGAGGCTGGTCCATATTTAGTCCTGACTCTGGCAGCAGCAGGAGGCCGGTCCATGTTTAATCCTGACTCTGGCACCAGCAGGAGGCCGGCCCATGTTTAGTCCTGACTCTGGCACCAGCAGGAGGCCGGACCATGTTTAGTCCTGACTCTGGCACCAGCAGGAGGATGGTCCATGTTTAGTCCTGACTCTGGCACCAGCAGGAGGCCGGTCCATGTTTAGTCCTGACTCTGGCACCAGCAGGAGGCCGGTCCATATTTAGTCCTAGTCTGGCACCAGCAGGAGGCCGGTCCAAATTTAGTCCTGAGTCTGGCACCAGCAGGAGGCCAGCCCATGTTTAGTCCTGACTCTGGCACCAGCAGGAGGCCGGTCCATATTTAGTCCTGAGTCTGGCACCAGCAGGAGGCCAGCCCATGTTTTGTCCTGACTCTGGCACCAGCAGGAGGCCGGTCCATATTTAGTCCTGAGTCTGGCACCAGCAGGAGGCCAGCCCATGTTTAGTCCTGACTCTGACACCAGCAGGAGGCCAGCCCATGTTTAGTCCTGACTCTGGCACCAGCAGGAGGCCGGTCCATATTTAGTCCTGAGTCTGGCACCAGCAGGAGGCCAGCCCATGTTTAGTTCTGACTCCGACACCAGCAGGAGGCCAGCCCATGTTTAGTCCTGACTCTGGCACCAGCAGGAGGCCTGTCCATATTTAGTCCTGAGTCTGGGCACCAGCAGGAGGCCGGACCATGTTTAGTCCTGACTCTGGCACCAGCAGGAGGCTGGTCCATATTTAGTCCTGACTCTGGCACCAGCAGGAGGCCGGTCAATATTTAGAACTGAGTCTGGCACCAGCAGGAGGCCAGCCCATGTTTAGTCCTGACTCTGGCACCAGCAGGAGGCCGGACCATGTTTAGTCCTGACTCTGGCACCAGCAGGAGGATGGTCCATGTTTAGTCCTGACTCTGGCACCAGCAGGAGGCTGGTCCATGTTTAGTCCTGAGTCTGGCACCAGCAGGAGGCTGGTCCATATTTAGTCCTGACTCTGGCAGCAGCAGGAGGCCGGTCCATGTTTAATCCTGACTCTGGCACCAGCAGGAGGCCGGCCCATGTTTAGTCCTGACTCTGGCACCAGCAGGAGGCCAGCCCATGTTTAGTCCTGATTCTGGCACCAGCAGGAGGTCGGTCCATGTTTAATCCTGACTCTGGCACCAGCAGGAGGCCGGCCCATGTTAGTCCTGACTCTGGCACCAGCAGGAGGCCAGCCCATGTTTAGTCCTGATTCTGGCACCAGCAGGAGGTCGGTCCATATTTAGTCCTGAGTCTGGCACCAGCAGGAGGCCAGCCCATGTTTAGTCCTGACTCTGGCACCAGCAGGAGGCCGGTCCATATTTAGTCCTGAGTCTGGCACCAGCAGGAAGCCGGTCCATGTTTAGTCCTGACTCTGGCACCAGCAGGAGGCCGGTCCATGTTTAGTCCTGTCTCCTGCACCAGCATGAGGCTGGTCCATGTTTAGTCCTGACTCTGGCACCAGCAGGAGGCCGGTCCATGTTTAGTCCTGACTCTGACACCAGCAGGAGGCCAGCCCATGTTTAGTCCTGAGTCTGGCACCAGCAGGAGGCCGGTCCATATTTAGTCCTGAGTCTGGCACCAGCAGGAGGCCGGTCCATGTTTTGTCCTGAGTCTGGCACCAGCAGGAGGCCGGTCCATGTTTAGTCCTGACTCTGGCACCAGCAGGAGGCCGGTCCATATTTAGTCCTGAGTCTGGCACCAGCAGGAGGCCAGCCCATGTTTAGTTCTGACTCCGACACCAGCAGGAGGATAGCCCATGTTTAGTCCTGACTCTGGCACCAGCAGGAGGCCTGTCCATATTTAGTCCTGAGTCTGGGCACCAGCAGGAGGCCGGACCATGTTTAGTCCTGACTCTGGCACCAGCAGGAGGCTGGTCCATATTTAGTCCTGACTCTGGCACCAGCAGGAGGCCGGTCAATATTTAGAACTGAGTCTGGCACCAGCAGGAGGCCAGCCCATGTTTAGTCCTGACTCTGGCACCAGCAGGAGGCCGGACCATGTTTAGTCCTGACTCTGGCACCAGCAGGAGGATGGTCCATGTTTAGTCCTGACTCTGGCACCAGCAGGAGGCTGGTCCATGTTTAGTCCTGAGTCTGGCACCAGCAGGAGGCTGGTCCATATTTAGTCCTGACTCTGGCACCAGCAGGAGGCCGGTCCATGTTTAGTCCTGACTCTGGCACCAGCATGAGGCTGGTCAATGTTTAGTCCTGACTCTGGCACCAGCAGGAGGCCGGTCCATGTTTAGTCCTGACTCTGACACCAGCAGGAGGCCAGCCCATGTTTAGTCCTGAGTCTGGCACCAGCAGGAGGCCGGTCCATATTTAGTCCTGAGTCTGGCACCAGCAGGAGGCCAACCCCTGTTTAGTCCTAACTCTGGCACCAGCAGGAGGTCGGTCCATCTTTAGTCCTGACTCTGGCACCAGCAGGAGGCCGGTCCATGTTTAGACCTGACTCTGGGCACCAGCAGGAGGCCGGACCATGTTTAGTCCTGACTCTGGCACCAGCAGGAGGCCGGTCCATGTTTAGTCCTGAGTCTGGCACCAGCAGGAGGCCGGTCCATATTTAGTCCTGAGTCTGGCACCAGCAGGAGGCCGGTCCATATTTAGTCCTGAGTCTGGCACCAGCAGGAGGCCAGCCCCTGTTTAGTCCTGACTCTGGCACCAGCAGGAGGCCGGTCCATATTTAGTCCTGAGTCTGGCACCAGCAGGAGGCCGGCCCATATTTAGTCCTGAGTCTGGCACCAGCAGGAGGCCAGCCCATGTTTAGTCCTGACTCTGACACCAGCAGGAGGCAAGCCCATGTTTAGTCCTGACTCTGGCACTAGCAGGAGGCCGGTCCAGATTTAGTCCTTAGTCTGGCACCAGCAGGAGGCCGGTCCATGTTTAGTCCTGACTCTCGCACCAGCAGGAGGCTGGTCCATGTTTAGTCCTGAGTCTGGCACCAGCAGGAGGCCGGTCCATGTTTAGTCCTGACTCTGGCACCAGCAGGAGGCCGGTCCATGTTTAGACCTGACTCTGGGCACCAGCAGGAGGCCGGACCATGTTTAGTCCTGACTCTGGCACCAACAGGAGGCCGGACCATGTTTAGTCCTGACTCTGGCACCAGCAGGAGGTCGGTCCATCTTTAGTCCTGACTATGGCACCAGCAGGAGGCCGGTCCATATTTAGTCCTGAGTCTGGCACCAGCAGGAGGCCGGTCCATATTTAGTCCTGACTCTGACACCAGCAGGAGGCCAGCCCATGTTTAGTCCTGACTCTGGCACCAGCAGGAGGCCGGTCCATGTTTAGACCTGACTCTGGGCACCAACAGGAGGCCGGACCATGTTTAGTCCTGACTCTGGCACCAGCAGGAGGCCGGACCATGTTTAGTCCTTACTCTGGGCACTAGCAGGAGGCTGGTCCATGTTTAGTCCTGAGTCTGGCACCAGCAGGAGGCTGGTCCATATTTAGTCCTGAGTCTGACACCAGCAGGAGGCCGGTCAATATTTAGTCCTGAGTCTGGCACCAGCAGGAGGCCGGTCCAAATTTAGTCCTGAGTCTGGCACCAGCAGGAGGCCAGCCCATGTTTAGTCCTGACTCTGGCACCAGCAGGAGGACCGTCCATGTTTAGTCCTGACTCTGGCACCAGCAGGAGGCCGGTCCATGTTTAGTCCTGACTCTGGCACCAGCATGAGGCTGGTCCATGTTTAGTCCTGACTCTGGCACCAGCAGGAGGCCGGCCTATGTTCAGTCCTGACTCTGGCACCAGCAGGAGGCCGGTCCATGTTTAGTCCTGACTCTGACACCAGCAGGAGGCCAGCCCATGTTTAGTCCTGAGTCTGGCACCAGCAGGAGGCCGGTCCATATTTAGTCCTGAGACTGGCACCAGCAGGAGGCCGGTCCATGTTTTGTCCTGAATCTGACACCAGCAGGAGGCCAGCCAATGTTTAGTCCTGACTCTGGCACCAGCAGGAGGCCGGTCCATGTTTAGACCTGACTCTGGGCACCAGCAGGAGAACGCTCCATGTTTAGTCCTGACTCTGGCACCAGCAGGAGGTCGGTCCATCTTTAGTCCTGACTCTGGCACCAGCAGGAGGTCGGTCCATGTTTAGACCTGACTCTGGGCACCAGCAGGAGGCCGGACCATGTTTAGTCCTGACTCTGGCACCAGCAGGAGGCCGGTCCATGTTTAGTCCTGACTCTGGCACCAGCAGGAGGCCGGTCCATGTTTAGTCCTGACTCTCGCACCAGCAGGAGGCTGGTCCATGTTTAGTCCTGAGTCTGGCACCAGCAGGAGGCCGGTCCATGTTTAGTCCTGACTCTGGCACCAGCAGGAGGCCGGTCCATGTTTAGACCTGACTCTGGGCACCAGCAGGAGGCCGGACCATGTTTAGTCCTGACTCTGGCACCAACAGGAGGCCGGACCATGTTTAGTCCTGACTCTGGCACCAGCAGGAGGTCGGTCCATCTTTAGTCCTGACTATGGCACCAGCAGGAGGCCGGTCCATATTTAGTCCTGAGTCTGGCACCAGCAGGAGGCCGGTCCATATTTAGTCCTGAGTCTGGCACCAGCAGGAGGCCAGCCCATGTTTAGTCCTGACTCTGGCACCAGCAGGAGGCCGGTCCATATTTAGTCCTGAGTTTGGCACCAGCAGGAGGCCGGTCCGTATTTAGTCCTGAGTTTGGCACCAGCAGGAGGCCAGCCCATGTTTAGTCCTGACTCTGACACCAGCAGGAGTCAAGCCCATGTTTAGTCCTGAGTCTGGCACCAGCAGGAGGCCGGTCCATATTAAGTCCTGTGTCTGGCACAGCAGGAGGCCGGTCCATGTTTAGTCCTGACTCTGACACCAGCAGGAGGCCAGCCCATGTTTAGTCCTGACTCTGGCACCAGCAGGAGGCCGGTCCATGTTTAGTCCTTACTCTCGCACCAGCAGGAGGCTGGTCCATGTTTAGTCGTGAGTCTGGCACCAGCAGGAGGCCGGTCCATGTTTAGTCCTGACTCTGGCACCAGCAGGAGGCCCGTCCATGTTTAGACCTGACTCTGGGAACCAGCAGGAGGCCGGACCATGTTTAGTCCTGACTCTGGCACCAGCAGGAGGCCAGCCCATGTTTAGTTCTGACTCTGGCACCAGCAGGAGGCCGGTCCATGTTTAGTCCTGACTCTGACACCAGCAGGAGGCCGGTCCATGTTTAGACCTGACTCTGGGCACCAACAGGAGGCCGGTCCATGTTTAGTCCTGACTCTGGCACCAGCAGGAGGCCGGTCCATGTTTAGACCTGACTCTGGGCACCAACAGGAGGCCGGACCATGTTTAGTCCTGACTCTGGCACCAGCAGGAGGCCGGACCATGTTTAGTCCTGACTCTGGGCACCAGCAGGAGGCTGGTCCATGTTTAGTCCTGAGTCTGGCACCAGCAGGAGGCTGGTCCATATTTAGTCCTGAGTCTGGCACCAGCAGGAGGCCGGTCAATATTTAGTCCTGACTCTGGCACCAGCAGGAGGCCGGTTCATATTTAGTCCTGAGTCTGGCACCAGCAGGAGGCCGGTTCATATTTAGTCCTGAGTCTGGCACCAGCAGGAGGCCGGTCCATGTTTAGTCCTGACTCTGACACTAACAGGAGGGCAGCCCATGTTTAGTCCTGACTCTGGCACCAGCAGGAGGCCGGTCCATATTTAGTCCTGACTCTGGCACAGGCAGGAGGCCCGTCCAAATTTAGTCCTGAGTCTGGCACCAGCAGGAGGCCAGCCCATGTTTAGTCCTGACTCTGGCACCAGCAGGAGGACCGTCCATGTTTAGTCCTGACTCTGGCACCAGCAGGAGGCCGGTCCATGTTTAGTCCTGACTCTGGCACCAGCATGAGGCTGGTCCAGGTTTAGTCCTGACTCTGGCACCAGCAGGAGGCCGGCCCATGTTCAGTCCTGACTCTGGCACCAGCAGGAGGCCGGTCCATGTTTAGTCCTGACTCTGACACCAGCAGGAGGCCAGCCCATGTTTAGTCCTGAGTCTGGCACCAGCAGGAGGCCGGTCCATATTTAGTCCTGAGTCTGGCACCAGCAGGAGGCCGGTCCATGTTTTGTCCTGAATCTGACACCAGCAGGAGGCCGGACCATGTTTAGTCCTGACTCTGGCACCAGCAGGAGGTCGGTCCATCTTTAGTCCTGACTCTGGCACCAGCAGGAGGCCGGTCCATGTTTAGACCTGACTCTGGCACCAGCAGGAGGTCGGTCCATCTTTAGTCCTGACTCTGGCAACAGCAGGAGACCGGTCCATGTTTAGACCTGACTCTGGGCACCAGCAGGAGGCTGGACCATGTTTAGTCCTGACTCTGGGCACCAGCAGGAGGCCGGACCATGTTTAGTCCTGACTCTGGCACCAGCAGGAGGACGGTCCATGTTTAGTCCTGACTCTGGCACCAGCAGGAGGCCGGTCCATGTTTAGTCCTGACTCTGGCACCAGCAGGAGGCCGTTCCATGTTTAGTCCTGACTCTGGCACCAGCAGGAGGCTAGTCCATGTTTAGTCCTGACTCTGGCACCAGCAGGAGGCCGGTCCATGTTTAGTCCTGACTCTGGGCACCAACAGGAGGCCGGACCATGTTTAGTCCTGACTCTGGCACCAGCAGGAGGCCGGACCATGTTTAATCCTGACTCTGGGCACCAGCAGGAGGCTGGTCCATGTTTAGTCCTGAGTCTGGCACCAGCAGGAGGCTGGTCCATATTTAGTCCTGAGTCTGGCACCAGCAGGAGGCCGGTCAATATTTAGTCCTGACTCTGGCACCAGCAGGAGGCCGGTTCATATTTAGTCCTGAGTCTGGCACCAGCAGGAGGCCGGTTCATATTTAGTCCTGAGTCTGGCACCAGCAGGAGGCCGGTCCATGTTTAGTCCTGACTCTGACACTAACAGGAGGGCAGCCCATGTTTAGTCCTGACTCTGGCACCAGCAGGAGGCCGGTCCATATTTAGTCCTGAGTCTGGCACAGGCAGGAGGCCCGTCCAAATTTAGTCCTGAGTCTGGCACCAGCAGGAGGCCAGCCCATGTTTAGTCCTGACTCTGGCACCAGCAGGAGGACCGTCCATGTTTAGTCCTGACTCTGGCACCAGCAGGAGGCCGGTCCATGTTTAGTCCTGACTCTGGCACCAGCATGAGGCTGGTCCATGTTTAGTCCTGACTCTGGCACCAGCAGGAGGCCGGCCCATGTTCAGTCCTGACTCTGGCACCAGCAGGAGGCCGGTCCATGTTTAGTCCTGACTCTGACACCAGCAGGAGGCCAGCCCATGTTTAGTCCTGAGTCTGGCACCAGCAGGAGGCCGGTCCATATTTAGTCCTGAGTCTGGCACCAGCAGGAGGCCGGTCCATGTTTTGTCCTGAATCTGACACCAGCAGGAGGCCGGACCATGTTTAGTCCTGACTCTGGCACCAGCAGGAGGTCGGTCCATCTTTAGTCCTGACTCTGGCACCAGCAGGAGGACGGTCCATGTTTAGTCCTGACTCTGGCACCAGCAGGAGGCCGGTCCATGTTTAGTCCTGACTCTGGCACCAGCAGGAGGCCGTTCCATGTTTAGTCCTGACTCTGGCACCAGCAGGAGGCTAGTCCATGTTTAGTCCTGACTCTGGCACCAGCAGGAGGCCAGTCCATGTTTAGTCCTGACTCTGGCACCAGCATGAGGCCGGTCCATGTTTAGTCCTGACTCTGGCACCAGCGGGAGGCCGGCCCATGTTCAGTCCTGACTCTGGCACCAGCAGGAGGCCGGTCCATGTTTAGTCCTGAGTCTGGCACCAGCAGGAGGCCGGTCCATATTTAGTCCTGAGTCTGGCACCAGCAGGAGGCCGGTCCATGTTTTGTCCTGACTCTGACACCAGCAGGAGGCCAGCCAATGTTTAGTCCTGACTCTGGCACCAGCAGGAGGCCGGTCCATGTTTAGACCTGACTCTGGGCACCAGCAGGAGGCCGGACCATGTTTAGTCCTGACTCTGGCACCAGCAGGAGGTCGGTCCATCTTTAGTCCTGACTCTGGCACCAGCAGGAGGCCGGTCCATGTTTAGACCTGACTCTGGGCACCAGCAGGAGGCCGGACCATGTTTAGTCCTGACTCTGGCACCAGCAGGAGGCCGGTCCATGTTTAGTCCTGACTCTGGCACCAGCAGGAGGCCGGTCCATGTTTAGTCCTGACTCTCGCACCAGCAGGAGGCTGGTCCATGTTTAGTCCTGAGTCTGGCACCAGCAGGAGGCCGGTCCATGTTTAGTCCTGACTCTGGCACCAGCAGGAGGCCGGTCCATGTTTAGACCTGACTCTGGGCACCAGCAGGAGGCCGGACCATGTTTAGTCCTGACTCTGGCACCAGCAGGAGGCCGGTCCATGTTTAGTCCTGACTCTGGCACCAGCAGGAGGCCGGTCCATGTTTAGTCCTGACTCTCGCACCAGCAGGAGGCTGGTCCATGTTTAGTCGTGAGTCTGGCACCAGCAGGAGGCCGGTCCATGTTTAGTCCTGACTCTGGCACCAGCAGGAGGCCGGTCCATCTTTAGTCCTGACTCTGGCACCAGCAGGAGGCCGGTCCATGTTTAGACCTGACTCTGGGCACCAGCAGGAGGCCGGACCATGTTTAGTCCTGACTCTGGCACCAGCAGGAGGCCAGCCCATGATTAGTCCTGAGTCTGGCACCAGCAGGAGGCCGGTCCATGTTTAGTCCTGACTCTGACACCAGCAGGAGGCCAGCCCATGTTTAGTCCTGAGTCTGGCACCAGCAGGAGGCCGGTCCATATTTAGTCCTGAGTCTGGCACCAGCAGGAGGCCGGTCCATGTTTTGTCCTGAATCTGACACCAGCAGGAGGCCGGACCATGTTTAGTCCTGACTCTGGCACCAGCAGGAGGTCGGTCCATCTTTAGTCCTGACTCTGGCACCAGCAGGAGGACGGTCCATGTTTAGTCCTGACTCTGGCACCAGCAGGAGGCCGGTCCATGTTTAGTCCTGACTCTGGCACCAGCAGGAGGCCGTTCCATGTTTAGTCCTGACTCTGGCACCAGCAGGAGGCTAGTCCATGTTTAGTCCTGACTCTGGCACCAGCAGGAGGCCAGTCCATGTTTAGTCCTGACTCTGGCACCAGCATGAGGCCGGTCCATGTTTAGTCCTGACTCTGGCACCAGCGGGAGGCCGGCCCATGTTCAGTCCTGACTCTGGCACCAGCAGGAGGCCGGTCCATGTTTAGTCCTGAGTCTGGCACCAGCAGGAGGCCGGTCCATATTTAGTCCTGAGTCTGGCACCAGCAGGAGGCCGGTCCATGTTTTGTCCTGACTCTGACACCAGCAGGAGGCCAGCCAATGTTTAGTCCTGACTCTGGCACCAGCAGGAGGCCGGTCCATGTTTAGACCTGACTCTGGGCACCAGCAGGAGGCCGGACCATGTTTAGTCCTGACTCTGGCACCAGCAGGAGGTCGGTCCATCTTTAGTCCTGACTCTGGCACCAGCAGGAGGCCGGTCCATGTTTAGACCTGACTCTGGGCACCAGCAGGAGGCCGGACCATGTTTAGTCCTGACTCTGGCACCAGCAGGAGGCCGGTCCATGTTTAGTCCTGACTCTGGCACCAGCAGGAGGCCGGTCCATGTTTAGTCCTGACTCTGGCACCAGCAGGAGGCCGGTCCATGTTTAGTCCTGACTCTCGCACCAGCAGGAGGCTGGTCCATGTTTAGTCCTGACTCTGGCACCAGCAGGAGGTCGGTCCATCTTTAGTCCTGACTCTGGCACCAGCAGGAGGCCGGTCCATGTTTAGACCTGACTCTGGGCACCAGCAGGAGGCCGGACCATGTTTAGTCCTGACTCTGGCACCAGCAGGAGGCCGGTCCATGTTTAGTCCTGACTCTGGCACCAGCAGGAGGCCGGTCCATGTTTAGTCCTGACTCTCGCACCAGCAGGAGGCTGGTCCATGTTTAGTCGTGAGTCTGGCACCAGCAGGAGGCCGGTCCATGTTTAGTCCTGACTCTGGCACCAGCAGGAGGCCGGTCCATCTTTAGTCCTGACTCTGGCACCAGCAGGAGGCCGGTCCATGTTTAGACCTGACTCTGGGCACCAGCAGGAGGCCGGACCATGTTTAGTCCTGACTCTGGCACCAGCAGGAGGCCAGCCCATGATTAGTCCTGAGTCTGGCACCAGCAGGAGGCCGGTCCATGTTTAGTCCTGACTCTGACACCAGCAGGAGGCCAGCCCATGTTTAGTCCTGAGTCTGGCACCAGCAGGAGGCCGGTCCATATTTAGTCCTGAGTCTGGCACCAGCAGGAGGCCGGTCCATGTTTTGTCCTGAATCTGACACCAGCAGGAGGCCGGACCATGTTTAGTCCTGACTCTGGCACCAGCAGGAGGTCGGTCCATCTTTAGTCCTGACTCTGGCACCAGCAGGAGGACGGTCCATGTTTAGTCCTGACTCTGGCACCAGCAGGAGGCCGGTCCATGTTTAGTCCTGACTCTGGCACCAGCAGGAGGCCGTTCCATGTTTAGTCCTGACTCTGGCACCAGCAGGAGGCTAGTCCATGTTTAGTCCTGACTCTGGCACCAGCAGGAGGCCAGTCCATGTTTAGTCCTGACTCTGGCACCAGCATGAGGCCGGTCCATGTTTAGTCCTGACTCTGGCACCAGCGGGAGGCCGGCCCATGTTCAGTCCTGACTCTGGCACCAGCAGGAGGCCGGTCCATGTTTAGTCCTGAGTCTGGCACCAGCAGGAGGCCGGTCCATATTTAGTCCTGAGTCTGGCACCAGCAGGAGGCCGGTCCATGTTTTGTCCTGACTCTGACACCAGCAGGAGGCCAGCCAATGTTTAGTCCTGACTCTGGCACCAGCAGGAGGCCGGTCCATGTTTAGACCTGACTCTGGGCACCAGCAGGAGGCCGGACCATGTTTAGTCCTGACTCTGGCACCAGCAGGAGGTCGGTCCATCTTTAGTCCTGACTCTGGCACCAGCAGGAGGCCGGTCCATGTTTAGACCTGACTCTGGGCACCAGCAGGAGGCCGGACCATGTTTAGTCCTGACTCTGGCACCAGCAGGAGGCCGGTCCATGTTTAGTCCTGACTCTGGCACCAGCAGGAGGCCGGTCCATGTTTAGTCCTGACTCTCGCACCAGCAGGAGGCTGGTCCATGTTTAGTCCTGAGTCTGGCACCAGCAGGAGGCCGGTCCATGTTTAGTCCTGACTCTGGCACCAGCAGGAGGCCGGTCCATGTTTAGACCTGACTCTGGGCACCAGCAGGAGGCCGGACCATGTTTAGTCCTGACTCTGGCACCAGCAGGAGGCCGGTCCATGTTTAGTCCTGACTCTGGCACCAGCAGGAGGCCGGTCCATGTTTAGTCCTGACTCTCGCACCAGCAGGAGGCTGGTCCATGTTTAGTCGTGAGTCTGGCACCAGCAGGAGGCCGGTCCATGTTTAGTCCTGACTCTGGCACCAGCAGGAGGCCGGTCCATCTTTAGTCCTGACTCTGGCACCAGCAGGAGGCCGGTCCATGTTTAGACCTGACTCTGGGCACCAGCAGGAGGCCGGACCATGTTTAGTCCTGACTCTGGCACCAGCAGGAGGCCAGCCCATGTTTAGTCCTGACTCTGACACCAGCAGGAGGCCAGCCCATGTTTAGTCCTGAGTCTGGCACCAGCAGGAGGCCGGTCCATATTTAGTCCTGAGTCTGGCACCAGCAGGAGGCCGGTCCATGTTTTGTCCTGAATCTGACACCAGCAGGAGGCCGGACCATGTTTAGTCCTGACTCTGGCACCAGCAGGAGGTCGGTCCATCTTTAGTCCTGACTCTGGCACCAGCAGGAGGACGGTCCATGTTTAGTCCTGACTCTGGCACCAGCAGGAGGCCGGTCCATGTTTAGTCCTGACTCTGGCACCAGCAGGAGGCCGTTCCATGTTTAGTCCTGACTCTGGCACCAGCAGGAGGCTAGTCCATGTTTAGTCCTGACTCTGGCACCAGCAGGAGGCCAGTCCATGTTTAGTCCTGACTCTGGCACCAGCATGAGGCCGGTCCATGTTTAGTCCTGACTCTGGCACCAGCGGGAGGCCGGCCCATGTTCAGTCCTGACTCTGGCACCAGCAGGAGGCCGGTCCATGTTTAGTCCTGAGTCTGGCACCAGCAGGAGGCCGGTCCATATTTAGTCCTGAGTCTGGCACCAGCAGGAGGCCGGTCCATGTTTTGTCCTGACTCTGACACCAGCAGGAGGCCAGCCAATGTTTAGTCCTGACTCTGGCACCAGCAGGAGGCCGGTCCATGTTTAGACCTGACTCTGGGCACCAGCAGGAGGCCGGACCATGTTTAGTCCTGACTCTGGCACCAGCAGGAGGTCGGTCCATCTTTAGTCCTGACTCTGGCACCAGCAGGAGGCCGGTCCATGTTTAGACCTGACTCTGGGCACCAGCAGGAGGCCGGACCATGTTTAGTCCTGACTCTGGCACCAGCAGGAGGCCGGTCCATGTTTAGTCCTGACTCTGGCACCAGCAGGAGGCCGGTCCATGTTTAGTCCTGACTCTCGCACCAGCAGGAGGCTGGTCCATGTTTAGTCCTGAGTCTGGCACCAGCAGGAGGCCGGTCCATGTTTAGTCCTGACTCTGGCACCAGCAGGAGGCCGGTCCATGTTTAGACCTGACTCTGGGCACCAGCAGGAGGCCGGACCATGTTTAGTCCTGACTCTGGCACCAGCAGGAGGCCGGTCCATGTTTAGTCCTGACTCTGGCACCAGCAGGAGGCCGGTCCATGTTTAGTCCTGACTCTCGCACCAGCAGGAGGCTGGTCCATGTTTAGTCGTGAGTCTGGCACCAGCAGGAGGCCGGTCCATGTTTAGTCCTGACTCTGGCACCAGCAGGAGGCCGGTCCATCTTTAGTCCTGACTCTGGCACCAGCAGGAGGCCGGTCCATGTTTAGACCTGACTCTGGGCACCAGCAGGAGGCCGGACCATGTTTAGTCCTGACTCTGGCACCAGCAGGAGGCCAGCCCATGATTAGTCCTGAGTCTGGCACCAGCAGGAGGCCGGTCCATGTTTAGTCCTGACTCTGACACCAGCAGGAGGCCAGCCCATGTTTAGTCCTGAGTCTGGCACCAGCAGGAGGCCGGTCCATATTTAGTCCTGAGTCTGGCACCAGCAGGAGGCCGGTCCATGTTTTGTCCTGAATCTGACACCAGCAGGAGGCCGGACCATGTTTAGTCCTGACTCTGGCACCAGCAGGAGGTCGGTCCATCTTTAGTCCTGACTCTGGCACCAGCAGGAGGACGGTCCATGTTTAGTCCTGACTCTGGCACCAGCAGGAGGCCGGTCCATGTTTAGTCCTGACTCTGGCACCAGCAGGAGGCCGTTCCATGTTTAGTCCTGACTCTGGCACCAGCAGGAGGCTAGTCCATGTTTAGTCCTGACTCTGGCACCAGCAGGAGGCCAGTCCATGTTTAGTCCTGACTCTGGCACCAGCATGAGGCCGGTCCATGTTTAGTCCTGACTCTGGCACCAGCGGGAGGCCGGCCCATGTTCAGTCCTGACTCTGGCACCAGCAGGAGGCCGGTCCATGTTTAGTCCTGAGTCTGGCACCAGCAGGAGGCCGGTCCATATTTAGTCCTGAGTCTGGCACCAGCAGGAGGCCGGTCCATGTTTTGTCCTGACTCTGACACCAGCAGGAGGCCAGCCAATGTTTAGTCCTGACTCTGGCACCAGCAGGAGGCCGGTCCATGTTTAGACCTGACTCTGGGCACCAGCAGGAGGCCGGACCATGTTTAGTCCTGACTCTGGCACCAGCAGGAGGTCGGTCCATCTTTAGTCCTGACTCTGGCACCAGCAGGAGGCCGGTCCATGTTTAGACCTGACTCTGGGCACCAGCAGGAGGCCGGACCATGTTTAGTCCTGACTCTGGCACCAGCAGGAGGCCGGTCCATGTTTAGTCCTGACTCTGGCACCAGCAGGAGGCCGGTCCATGTTTAGTCCTGACTCTGGCACCAGCAGGAGGCCGGTCCATGTTTAGTCCTGACTCTCGCACCAGCAGGAGGCTGGTCCATGTTTAGTCCTGACTCTGGCACCAGCAGGAGGTCGGTCCATCTTTAGTCCTGACTCTGGCACCAGCAGGAGGCCGGTCCATGTTTAGACCTGACTCTGGGCACCAGCAGGAGGCCGGACCATGTTTAGTCCTGACTCTGGCACCAGCAGGAGGCCGGTCCATGTTTAGTCCTGACTCTGGCACCAGCAGGAGGCCGGTCCATGTTTAGTCCTGACTCTCGCACCAGCAGGAGGCTGGTCCATGTTTAGTCGTGAGTCTGGCACCAGCAGGAGGCCGGTCCATGTTTAGTCCTGACTCTGGCACCAGCAGGAGGCCGGTCCATCTTTAGTCCTGACTCTGGCACCAGCAGGAGGCCGGTCCATGTTTAGACCTGACTCTGGGCACCAGCAGGAGGCCGGACCATGTTTAGTCCTGACTCTGGCACCAGCAGGAGGCCAGCCCATGATTAGTCCTGAGTCTGGCACCAGCAGGAGGCCGGTCCATGTTTAGTCCTGACTCTGACACCAGCAGGAGGCCAGCCCATGTTTAGTCCTGAGTCTGGCACCAGCAGGAGGCCGGTCCATATTTAGTCCTGAGTCTGGCACCAGCAGGAGGCCGGTCCATGTTTTGTCCTGAATCTGACACCAGCAGGAGGCCGGACCATGTTTAGTCCTGACTCTGGCACCAGCAGGAGGTCGGTCCATCTTTAGTCCTGACTCTGGCACCAGCAGGAGGACGGTCCATGTTTAGTCCTGACTCTGGCACCAGCAGGAGGCCGGTCCATGTTTAGTCCTGACTCTGGCACCAGCAGGAGGCCGTTCCATGTTTAGTCCTGACTCTGGCACCAGCAGGAGGCTAGTCCATGTTTAGTCCTGACTCTGGCACCAGCAGGAGGCCAGTCCATGTTTAGTCCTGACTCTGGCACCAGCATGAGGCCGGTCCATGTTTAGTCCTGACTCTGGCACCAGCGGGAGGCCGGCCCATGTTCAGTCCTGACTCTGGCACCAGCAGGAGGCCGGTCCATGTTTAGTCCTGAGTCTGGCACCAGCAGGAGGCCGGTCCATATTTAGTCCTGAGTCTGGCACCAGCAGGAGGCCGGTCCATGTTTTGTCCTGACTCTGACACCAGCAGGAGGCCAGCCAATGTTTAGTCCTGACTCTGGCACCAGCAGGAGGCCGGTCCATGTTTAGACCTGACTCTGGGCACCAGCAGGAGGCCGGACCATGTTTAGTCCTGACTCTGGCACCAGCAGGAGGTCGGTCCATCTTTAGTCCTGACTCTGGCACCAGCAGGAGGCCGGTCCATGTTTAGACCTGACTCTGGGCACCAGCAGGAGGCCGGACCATGTTTAGTCCTGACTCTGGCACCAGCAGGAGGCCGGTCCATGTTTAGTCCTGACTCTGGCACCAGCAGGAGGCCGGTCCATGTTTAGTCCTGACTCTCGCACCAGCAGGAGGCTGGTCCATGTTTAGTCCTGAGTCTGGCACCAGCAGGAGGCCGGTCCATGTTTAGTCCTGACTCTGGCACCAGCAGGAGGCCGGTCCATGTTTAGACCTGACTCTGGGCACCAGCAGGAGGCCGGACCATGTTTAGTCCTGACTCTGGCACCAGCAGGAGGCCGGTCCATGTTTAGTCCTGACTCTGGCACCAGCAGGAGGCCGGTCCATGTTTAGTCCTGACTCTCGCACCAGCAGGAGGCTGGTCCATGTTTAGTCGTGAGTCTGGCACCAGCAGGAGGCCGGTCCATGTTTAGTCCTGACTCTGGCACCAGCAGGAGGCCGGTCCATCTTTAGTCCTGACTCTGGCACCAGCAGGAGGCCGGTCCATGTTTAGACCTGACTCTGGGCACCAGCAGGAGGCCGGACCATGTTTAGTCCTGACTCTGGCACCAGCAGGAGGCCAGCCCATGTTTAGTCCTGACTCTGACACCAGCAGGAGGCCAGCCCATGTTTAGTCCTGAGTCTGGCACCAGCAGGAGGCCGGTCCATATTTAGTCCTGAGTCTGGCACCAGCAGGAGGCCCGTCCAAATTTAGTCCTGAGTCTGGCACCAGCAGGAGGCCAGCCCATGTTTAGTCCTGACTCTGGCACCAGCAGGAGGACCGTCCATGTTTAGTCCTGACTCTGGCACCAGCAGGAGGCCGGTCCATGTTTAGTCCTGACTCTGGCACCAGCATGAGGCTGGTCCATGTTTAGTCCTGACTCTGGCACCAGCAGGAGGCCGGCCCATGTTCAGTCCTGACTCTGGCACCAGCAGGAGGCCGGTCCATGTTTAGTCCTGACTCTGACACCAGCAGGAGGCCAGCCCATGTTTAGTCCTGAGTCTGGCACCAGCAGGAGGCCGGTCCATATTTAGTCCTGAGTCTGGCACCAGCAGGAGGCCGGTCCATGTTTTGTCCTGAATCTGACACCAGCAGGAGGCCGGACCATGTTTAGTCCTGACTCTGGCACCAGCAGGAGGTCGGTCCATCTTTAGTCCTGACTCTGGCACCAGCAGGAGGCCGGTCCATGTTTAGACCTGACTCTGGCACCAGCAGGAGGTCGGTCCATCTTTAGTCCTGACTCTGGCACCAGCAGGAGACCGGTCCATGTTTAGACCTGACTCTGGGCACCAGCAGGAGGCTGGACCATGTTTAGTCCTGACTCTGGGCACCAGCAGGAGGCCGGACCATGTTTAGTCCTGACTCTGGCACCAGCAGGAGGACGGTCCATGTTTAGTCCTGACTCTGGCACCAGCAGGAGGCCGGTCCATGTTTAGTCCTGACTCTGGCACCAGCAGGAGGCCGTTCCATGTTTAGTCCTGACTCTGGCACCAGCAGGAGGCTAGTCCATGTTTAGTCCTGACTCTGGCACCAGCAGGAGGCCAGTCCATGTTTAGTCCTGACTCTGGCACCAGCATGAGGCCGGTCCATGTTTAGTCCTGACTCTGGCACCAGCGGGAGGCCGGCCCATGTTCAGTCCTGACTCTGGCACCAGCAGGAGGCCGGTCCATGTTTAGTCCTGAGTCTGGCACCAGCAGGAGGCCGGTCCATATTTAGTCCTGAGTCTGGCACCAGCAGGAGGCCGGTCCATGTTTTGTCCTGACTCTGACACCAGCAGGAGGCCAGCCAATGTTTAGTCCTGACTCTGGCACCAGCAGGAGGCCGGTCCATGTTTAGACCTGACTCTGGGCACCAGCAGGAGGCCGGACCATGTTTAGTCCTGACTCTGGCACCAGCAGGAGGTCGGTCCATCTTTAGTCCTGACTCTGGCACCAGCAGGAGGCCGGTCCATGTTTAGACCTGACTCTGGGCACCAGCAGGAGGCCGGACCATGTTTAGTCCTGACTCTGGCACCAGCAGGAGGCCGGTCCATGTTTAGTCCTGACTCTGGCACCAGCAGGAGGCCGGTCCATGTTTAGTCCTGACTCTCGCACCAGCAGGAGGCTGGTCCATGTTTAGTCCTGAGTCTGGCACCAGCAGGAGGCCGGTCCATGTTTAGTCCTGACTCTGGCACCAGCAGGAGGCCGGTCCATGTTTAGACCTGACTCTGGGCACCAGCAGGAGGCCGGACCATGTTTAGTCCTGACTCTGGCACCAGCAGGAGGCCGGTCCATGTTTAGTCCTGACTCTGGCACCAGCAGGAGGCCGGTCCATGTTTAGTCCTGACTCTCGCACCAGCAGGAGGCTGGTCCATGTTTAGTCCTGAGTCTGGCACCAGCAGGAGGCCGGTCCATGTTTAGTCCTGACTCTGGCACCAGCAGGAGGCCGGTCCATCTTTAGTCCTGACTCTGGCACCAGCAGGAGGCCTGTCCATGTTTAGACCTGACTCTGGGCACCAGCAGGAGGCCGGACCATGTTTAGTCCTGACTCTGGCACCAGCAGGAGGCCAGCCCATGATTAGTCCTGAGTCTGGCACCAGCAGGAGGCCGGTCCATGTTTAGTCCTGACTCTGACACCAGCAGGAGGCCAGCCCATGTTTAGTCCTGACTCTGGCACCAGCAGGAGGCCGGTCCATGTTTAGACCTGACTCTGGGCACCAACAGGAGGCCGGACCATGTTTAGTCCTGACTCTGGCACCAGCAGGAGGTCGGTGCATCTTTAGTCCTGACTCTGGCACCAGCAGGAGGCCGGTCCATGTTTAGACCTGACTCTGGCACCAGCAGGAGGTCGGTCCATCTTTAGTCTTGACTCTGGCACCAGCAGGAGGCCGGTCCATGTTTAGACCTGACTCTGGGCACCAGCAGGAGGCCGGACCATGTTTAGTCCTGACTCTGGGCACCAGCAGGAGGCCGGACCATGTTTAGTCCTGACTCTGGCACCAGCAGGAGGCCGGTCCATGTTTAGTCCTGACTCTGGCACCAGCAGGAGGCCGGTCCATATTTAGTCCTGAGTCTGGCACCAGCAGGAGGCCGGTTCATATTTAGTCCTGAGTCTGGCACCAGCAGGAGGCCGGTCCATGTTTAGTCCTGACTCTGACACCAGCAGGAGGCCAGCCCATGTTTAGTCCTGACTCTGGCACCAGCAGGAGGCCGGTCCATGTTTAGACCTGACTCTGGGCACCAACCGGAGGCCGGACCATGTTTAGTCCTGAGTCTGGCACCAGCAGGAGGCCGGTCCATATTTAGTCCTGAGTCTGGCACCAGCAGGAGGCCGGTCCATGTTTAGTCCTGACTCTGGCACCAGCAGGAGGTCGGTCCATCTTTAGTCTTGACTCTGGCACCAGCAGGAGGCCGGTCCATGTTTAGACCTGACTCTGGGCACCAGCAGGAGGCCGGACCATGTTTAGTCCTGACTCTGGGCACCAGCAGGAGGCCGGACCATGTTTAGTCCTGACTCTGGCACCAGCAGGAGGACGGTCCATGTTAAGTCCTGACTCTGGCACCAGCAGGAGGCCGGTCCATGTTTAGTCCTGACTCTGGCACCAGCAGGAGGCCGTTCCATGTTTAGTCCTGACTCTGGCACCAGCAGGAGGCTGGTCCATGTTTAGTCCTGAGTCTGGCACCAGCAGGAGGCCGGTCCATATTTAGTCCTGAGTCTGGCACCAGCAGGAGGCCGGTCCATGTTTAGTCCTGACTCTGGCACCAGCAGGAGGCCGGTCCATATTTAGTCCTGAGTCTGGCACCAGCAGGAGGCCGGTTCATATTTAGTCCTGAGTCTGGCACCAGCAGGAGGCCGGTCCATGTTTAGTCCTGACTCTGACACCAGCAGGAGGCCAGCCCATGTTTAGTCCTGACTCTGGCACCAGCAGGAGGCCGGTCCATGTTTAGACCTGACTCTGGGCACCAACAGGAGGCCGGACCATGTTTAGTCCTGACTCTGGCACCAGCAGGAGGTCGGTCCATCTTTAGTCCTGACTCTGGCACCAGCAGGAGGCCGGTCCATGTTTAGACCTGACTCTGGCACCAGCAGGAGGTCGGTCCATCTTTAGTCCTGACTCTGGCACCAGCAGGAGGCCGGTCCATGTTTAGACCTGACTTTGGGCACCAGCAGGAGGCCGGACCATGTTTAGTCCTGACTCTGGCCACCAGCAGGAGGCCGGACCATGTTTAGTCCTGACTCTGGCACCAGCAGGAGGACGGTCCATGTTTAGTCCTGACTCTGGCACCAGCAGGAGGACGGTCCATGTTTAGTCCTGACTCTGGCACCAGCAGGAGGCCGTTCCATGTTTAGTCCTGACTCTGGCACCAGCAGGAGGCTGGTCCATGTTTAGTCCTGAGTCTGGCACCAGCAGGAGGCTGGTCCATATTTAGTCCTGAGTCTGGCACCAGCAGGAGGCCGGTCCATATTTAGTCCTGAGTCTGGCACCAGCAGGAGGCCGGTCCATGTTTAGTCCTGACTCTGGCACCAGCAGGAGGCCGATCCATATTTAGTCCTGAGTCTGGCACCAGCAGGAGGCCGGTTCATATTTAGTCCTGAGTCTGGCACCAGCAGGAGGCCGGTCCATGTTTAGTCCTGACTCTGGCACCAGCAGGAGGCTGGTCCATGTTTAGTCCTGAGTCTGGCACCAGCAGGTGGCCGGTCCCTGAGGTCCTCAGAGTCCGAGATGGTTCATATGGCACTGACATATCCTAGATGTACTTTGGTGCTAGGCCATGGAGAGACTTGTACACAAGCAGAGCTGCTTTAAAGTCTCTTCTCTGAGACACAGGAGCCAGTGCAGAGACCTGAGAACAGGACTAATGTGTTGTTTTGCATCCACACACTGATCTGTTGGATGCAGTGACAGAGTGAATCCACTGGTCCATATTCACCTGCCGATAGTGAAACATAGATCTGAGTGTCGTCTGCATAATTGTGATAGGACACATTTTCACTGCGTATCAACTGACCCAACGGCAGCATGTAGAGATTGAACAGAAGGGGACCCAGGATTGACCCTTGGGGCACTCCACAGGTCAGGGTCATGTGGTCTGAGACACAGGACCTTAACCAGTTTAGAGCAATGCCAGTGATGCCCACCCAGTCCTCTAGTCTCTGTAAGAGGATCCCATGATCGACAGTGTCTAAAGCAGCACTCAGATCTAACAGAATTAAGACTGAGGCTTTGCCCGTGTCAGTGTTCAGGCGGATGTCATTTGTCACCTTGACAAGAGCAGTCTCAGTGCTGTGATGAGGTCTAAAACCTGACTGAAAAACATCAAATGAGTTGGTTATTAAGAGGAAATCTGTAAGCTGTTGGTAAACAACCTTTTCAAGGACTTTGCCCCAAAATGGCAGATTAGAGATGGGCCGGTTATTACTCAGTACTGCAGCATCAAGACTGCTCTTCTTTAGGAGAGGCTTTATGACCGCAGTTTTCAAAGACATTGGGAATGTTCCAGATTGAAGCGACATGTTGACTGTGTGAGTGAGTGGTGCAAGTAAACTGTTCAGCACAGACTTTAGAAATCTGGTGGGTAACACACGGAGGCAGCATGTAGATCAGGGGTGGGCAATTAATTTTTACAAGGGGCCACATGAAAAACCTGAGTCGTCTCCGAGGGCCACACCAGCGATAACTTAAACCTGCTCAATTTTCTTCCATTGTAAAATGCACTAAATTATTAATTTTAAATAGCTGGTACTGGTAATTAGAAAAATACAATTATTCTGTTTATATTTATATTAAGCTATGTGAAATTGTGGTGTATAGGTCAAAAAAAAATCATTAATCAGTACAATTTATTCTTAACTTCTTTAACTTTTCCTCAAACTGTGAATTACAACACATTTATAGAAACACATCAATACAACAAAACATATTTTAATGTTTCCACCTGATTTTGCCAATTCAGTGAGAATAATCCAGTCTGTTCTGGGCTTGACTAAGTGCAGTAATAGAGGATCTGTGTTTGGATTTGTTGAACTTCATCACTGAGAATGTCTGTTCACATGTGTAAGTAGATCCAAAGAGTACTAGAATCCTCTGAGCATGCCTCCTCAGGTGTGGAAAGTTCTCCACTTTGAGGGAGGAGTAAAAGTCCAGCAGTGAGACTGACCTGAAGTGATCTGCCAGAAGTGTGTCAGACTGCAGGTCAATGAGTTCCATCTGAACATCACTTGGTGCATTGTCCACGGAGTTGAAGGGAGAAGAAACAATGTGCATTTCACTCTCAAGAGTTTTAAAATCTTGTAATCGCCTTGAAAACTCTCCATGCAGTGCTTCTAACATGGTTGAGTACTTGTGGAGGTGATCAGTTGACCGTGTGGCTTCCTTTAGTGTTGGCAAGTCTGTCAGAATTTTGTCCTTCACTTGGCATGAGAGAAGCTGCAGCTTTCTCATGAAAGCCTTCACCGCACTGTACATCTCATGCACAAACAGGCCCTTGCACTGCAGTTTGACATTCAGGTCGTTCATTAGTGCAGTAACATCCACAGCAAATCCGAGGTCTGCCACCCGGTCTTCATCTGAAAACTCTGGCATGTTATGTCCTTTCTTCACACAGAATTCCTGAATCTGGTCTCTGAGGTCCCAGACACTTTTCAGTACTTTGCCCAGGCTGAGCCACCTGACAGCACAGTGATAGGGTATGTTGCCACGTTCAACGTCATTTTCTTCCAAAAGTGCAACAAATTGTCTGTGATTTAGTGCTCTTGCTCTGATGAAGTTAACCGTTTTTTTTACAACATCAACAACATGGTTCAATTTTAACATTGACTTACACAACACTTCCTGATGTATAATGCAGTGCAAAAATGTCAATTTCTGCTCAGGGTTCATTTCTGTCTTTATCCTGCATTCTCTTTAAAAGTCCAACATTCTTCCCTGTCAGATTTGGACAACCGTCTGTTGTCACACCTGTCAGCTTGTCCCATTTCAGTCCTAACCTGTCCAAACATGCATTTACCTCTGTGAGCAAGTCATTACCAGTGCTTGTCCCTTTCATTGACTGCATGGCTGCCATCTCTTCCGTGATTTGAAAGTCTGCAGTCATTCCACGTAAGAAGATGAGTAGCTGAGCGGTGTCACACACATCACAGCTCTCATCCAAAGCCAGAGAAAAACAGTCAAATTTGGCGGCTCGGTTCTTCAGCTGAAGCTCCAAGTTTCCAGCGATGTCCTCAACCTGCCTTGTTACGGTACGTCGGGGGAGTGACATGTTCTCAAATGCGCTCTTTTTCTCCGGGCATATCAGTGCAACAGAGTCCAATAAGCACTCCTTTATAAACTCTCCGTCTGTAAACGGCTTACTTTTTCTGGCAATTTTGTGGGAAATGACAAAACTTGTCCTGACTGCTTCATCTCTGTGGGTGTGAAGTTTGATAAATAGTCCTTGTTGGGCTTGCAGTTGTGCTAGCAATGCATCAGCCTCTGTTGCGCGCTCTTTATCAGACAGATTTCTGTATTTTTCCTCATGCTTGATTGTGTAGTGGCGACTCATATTATATTCTTTAAACACAGCGACATGTGTACCACAAATCAGGCACACGGCTTTACCTTTAATTTCTGTAAAGACATACTTGGCAGTCCATGTCTTATTGAAAACACGGCACTCCATGTCAACTTTTCTTTTCTTAGCATCAGCACACATTTTGAGGGCGGCATCTCTTTGTGCTGTTCACCTTCACGCACAGCTTACATACACGTACGCTACACAGAAGTGCGACACCTTTCAAAATAAAAGCGGCACAGTTGTATGGCACTGATTTTTTTTTTAAATTACGTTGTAATCAAATGGAATTTATGATTGGCCTCATGCGGGCCGGACAGAGAGGCGCAAAGGGCCGGATCCGGCCCGCGGGCCGTATTTTGCCCAGGTATGATGTAGATGAACTCGGACTGGTGATGATCTCATGGACAGTTTTGTCAGTTACAGGTGCAAAGTGAGTTAGCTCTAAGTGTCCAGGTGGTTTTAGGGTAATTTTTTGCATTGTGGGATTTATAGCATTTTTAATGCCCTGAACTTGGTCATTAAAGAATAATGCAAACTCATTACACTTGGATGTGGAAATGAGTTCTAACGGCAGCTGAGCTGGAGGGTTTGTTAATCTGTTTACTGGGGCAAACAGGATAATAAAAATGTCACTCACATGCTGAGTAAGACCAAAGGTTTAAAGAACAGGATCAAGCTCTTTTCACAGAGAATATGAATAACATTTCTCAGATATGTCCGCCTAACTGGCCTTTTGTTTTGTGTGATGTGACTACGGAGATAGCATTAGGGGAGGCAGTTGTCACACAGGGTTCCGGGGTCGTTTTCACCTTTATTATGACTATAAGTCCCAGCAACGCTGAGACCCAGTGCATCCTAGGAGAGATCAATCTCAGAGGATGGGAGCGGGCAAGCAGGTGGGAGTTTGATCAATACTGAGGGGTGACAGTTTGGGTGATAGACCAGGTGAAAGGAGGATAGGTGGGGGAGCTTTTATTGGTGTAGCAGGAGAGATGAAACTCCTGTGGGCCAGTTTTTATTTTTTTGTGTGAAAATAGACAAATTATAATATGTGTTTTGAATTAAGGAAGGATAATGCGCCAGAGCCTCTAGATCATATGGTGACAGGGTAACATTGTGCAGTTCTAGTTTGTTTGGAACATGTGTTGTTGTCTTTAATCCACTTTAATTTGTTTATTTTATTTATTTATTACTCATCAAAACATTTTGTTACTGCTTCTTTGTGTCATCATTCAAAGATCACTATTATAAGTCAGGAAAGGTGAGGAGTGCTATACCAGGATAATGATAAAGGCAGGAGAGACTAAGGGCCGTATTTTGCCCTCAGTCTCAGCGTTACCTTGGGCTTATTTCCAGACATATTCCATCGGAAGTCGAAACAAGAGGTGAGAATGCCAAATATTAGGAGGAGTGAAGAAAATTGAGGGCGTGGTGCATTCTGTGAAAGGCCAGAATCGTAAGGAATAAACCATAGTCCGCTGGAGTCGTGTTTCTGTCTCTATCATAAACAGCGCAGCGCCGTTACGCTACACAATAACAGACATGACACTGTGATACAAACCTAAATGAATGTTCTTTTGAAAGGTACAGTAGCTCTGTCAACGCTATGCTAAATCAAAGCCATCTGAATATGATTGACCACCAGTCTGTGGCTGTTTCTACACTATTATATTGGACAGTAAAATGTGTAATGGAGGAAGTAAGTGACAAGAAATCCATTCTGTCTCAATTAAGTCTGAGTAAGACTCTATACATTGTTTCTTCTTAGTTTTATTAATCCTATTTTAGAGTACCTCAAAGCTACATTTACCTGTGAAATTAATCCTGATGTTCCTGAAAAATCCAAGATGCTTTAAGGACACTCTTCTTCAAGAAAGAAGATCTTTCCTGAAAACTATGTATTCAGATACTATGACTCACAACACCACATGTGTTCAGAGCAGTGGACCTACGCTCCACATCCAAATCTGTCAAAGGCTTAATCCATATTAACTAAACACTTCCTTCTCTCTATAATAGGAAGTAAATATCAGCAAATTAATTTGAACAATATGAGACATCAGGCGTTCTGCTGCCTGTATCTAGAGCCAGGGTTTTGGTCTGGTCCATCTCTGGCTCTGTTTTCGCCCACTTGATCGAGCTCAATATCCATCACCAGCCGCTTTCTCGAGGCTCCAACCTCATCCTCAACAAACCTTTGACTGACGTAATAAACTCCTCCCAGGGATCTGCATCCAAAGAACATGACTCACGGTAGTTACACCAATATGTTTTACAGCCAGAGGGACTCTGGTGCAATCTGACACCCGTAATAAACTGTTAGCGTGCCTCATTTACCACAGCAGTGATACATTACACAGGGGATGACAAGTTGATTACTCCCCCTGTGGCAGCTGTGTAAACTGGATTATACTTTAGTGAGTATAATAAAATCACCACTATTTACAAACTGTAGAGACTAATGTTACTTTAACTAAGTCTCCGTCTAACACCTGTAGTGTTTTCTAAAGCCTCTAGACATTTAGGGACTGTGGGGGCCCTCATAAGATAAGATAAGATATTCCTTTATTGTCCACACATGGGGAAATTTCATTGTTGCAACGCAGGTAGATACAGAGGAAAAGGACAGATAACTTAAAGGAAGTTTGAAAAACACTCTTAATAGAAGAACTCTTATGAACAAAACTCTTGTAAAAACACTCTTAATAGAAGAACTCTTATGAACAAAACTCTTGTAAAAACACTCTTAATAGAAGAACTCTATCTAACAAACTGAGTTATAAATTGCTAATAATATTACATTTTAGATATACCAGAATACTGAAAACTATTTAGTTTTTTGTTTGAGGGCCCCAGACTCCAATAAGGATTGGGATTTATAAAATTGTATTTACAGGTACTGTAATTATATTTAAAAATATATATACTAGTCACTTTCAGGTTGTATTACAGACATCAAACCACTATGCATTACAGTATTTATAATTTCAAAGTGGGTAGGGAGTATGGGGGCAACACTGAGCATTTCTGCTTATGACACCCAAATGTTTAGCAGCGGCCCTAATCTCATAAGCCATATATGACATTTAACTGTCATTGAAACATACTTTGTAAGAACATATTCATATGCAATTACTGTCGTGATCACATGCAATGGTATTTATGTATTTATTTATTATTTATTTGTCTATGGGAGTTTTTATTTATTTATAGGAGATCTTCTACTGAAAGTGTTTTTCAGACTTCCTATAAGTGATCTGTTCTTCTGTATCTGCCTCTGGATCTACCTGCGTTGCACCAATTTCCCCATGTGGGAAATTTCCCCATGTGGGACAATAAAGGAATATCTTATCTTATCTTATCTTAACATCAGAGCAGATATAAGGAGTCTGACAGGACCCTCAGAGTGTGTGGCTGAACTGTTCCGGCTTGTGGTGAGTTCAGCTTCTGCCATTACAAGAACACATGCTATTTTGTTTATTAACTTTAAATTATGAATTAATTGATTCAGTATTATTAGTACTAGTATTAAGTATTATTCATTATTGTATTTCAAGACTTTGCTAAATAGCTAATCACTACTTATCACTTATTACTGTCTCAACAGGACTGGAGAATAGAATATTCTTTTCTCATAGAACGTTTTAAGGTATGTACAAAACATTAAATGTTTTCTTTTTGTGTGGGTTAGCCCTAGCTCTAACATACCTACTGCACTGTGTTGGAAGGATTTTTTGTCACGTTCTATTGAATTGTTGCGTACACCAGACGGTTCTTACCGATAGGCCAATATTTAAAACATTGATAGAAAACAACAATAGTATTTTTTTTCAAAAAACAGATATTCCAAATGTTAAAATGTTAAATTTATAGGTGGATATTTTCTTGAACCTAGCTCTCTAGTCTGCAGAAGTGTTTGGATGCTTCCTTTAGACATTCAATTTCACTTTAGTTTCTATTTTTCCTCAAACATCAGGCGATCCATAGCTGATTGCAACCTTAAATCACATATTAGTACAAATGAGTACAATTATCCTATGAATGTATTCAAGACAAAGAACCATTCAATGAAAAACTTTATCTTTCAGAACTAAAACGCCACCATGAGTACGGACGCGGGGATGGCCATTTATGGCAAGGCTGCCATTTACCTCCGTAAACCAGAGAGGGAAAGAATCGAGGCTCAGAGCGCACCCTTTGATGCCAAGTCTGCCTGCTATGTTTGTGATGTCAAGGAGCTGTACCTCAAAGCAACCATCCTCAAGAAGGACGCTGGCAAAGTCGCTGTCAAGCTCTTGCTGACTGAAGAGGTTAGTGTATTTTAATGAAAATATAACTCAACAACAGAATTAACAATGCCCTACTTACACGTTCTGTCATAGGAGAGGACAGTTAAAGAAGATGAAGTCTTCCCCATGAATCCTCCCAAGTATGACAAAATTGAGGACATGGCCATGATGACCCATCTCAATGAGGCCTCTGTGCTTTATAACCTCAAAGAGCGTTATGCAGCATGGATGATCTACGTAAGACACATTTTATTTAACAGATGCTAACACATAAGCTCTGCATTAAGAACAAGTTAATTAATGTTAGTGTGCACATTTCTTCAGACCTACTCTGGGCTGTTCTGCGCCACTGTCAACCCCTACAAGTGGCTGCCAGTGTACGACCAAGAGGTTGTGACTGCCTACAGAGGCAAGAAGCGTATGGAGGCTCCACCCCACATCTTCTCCGTTTCTGACAACGCTTATCAGTTTATGCTTTGTGGTATGGCTCATTGACAGAAAAACTTAAAGTAATGTTCAAATGATACATAAATGGATAATTGTTAATATGTATTTTGGTTTATATCTTAACAGATAGGGAGAACCAGTCTGTCTTGATCACGTAGGTTTCTCATTTGTTATTGTGCTGAATTATTACATGGATTCACATATGGTTCTTACAAGTCTGTTTTCATCCTCAGTGGAGAATCTGGTGCTGGAAAAACTGTGAACACAAAGCGTGTCATTCAGTACTTTGCAACAATTGCCGTTAGTGGTGGAGAAAAGAAGCCTGAAGGAAAGATGCAGGTTTGTTTCGGTTTAAATTTACTGAAAACTTATTCAGGACAAAAAATGTGAATTCAAAAGATTTAAACGCAATCTTCATTTTCTTTGCAGGGTTCTCTTGAGGATCAGATTATTGCAGCCAACCCTCTGCTGGAGGCTTATGGTAATGCCAAGACTGTGAGAAATGACAACTCCTCTCGTTTTGTAAGTATTACAACATTAGATTTTTTTAAATTTTTTATTTAATATTAAAACATTATTTGACTTTAATCAAACAGGGTAAATTCATCAGAATTCATTTCAAAACAACTGGTAAACTGGCTAGTGCTGATATTGAAACTTGTAAGTACAGTTTTGCCATTAGAGTGGGTTGTAAAATGATTTATTGTGTTTTTTTTAACAAAGTTCCCGACTCTTCTAGATCTGCTGGAGAAGTCTAGAGTGTCATTCCAGCTTTCCGATGAGAGAGGTTACCACATCTTCTACCAGATGATGACCAATCACATGCCTGAGCTCATTGGTGAGTAAAATCCAGATAAAGCATAAATACATAGGATTTTCTTTTTTGGTCTCTAAAACATCTTGTCTGTTTCTTGAAGAAATTTCTCTCCTCACAACCAACCCATACGATTTCCCTATGTGCAGCCAGGGTCACATCACTGTTGCCAGCATTGATGACAAAGTTGAGCTGGAAGCAACTGATGTAAGTGACTCAGAAATCACAAAGACTATACAGAAAAGAATAGCATGTAATTATGGGAATTTATTGAAACCAGAATGCCATTGACATCCTGGGATTCTCCCATGAGGAGAAGATGAGCATCTTCAAAATGACTGGTGCTGTCCTCCACCACGGTAACATGAAGTTCAAGCAGAAGCAGCGTGAGGAGCAGGCTGAGCCAGATGGCACAGAGAGTAAAAGCAGCATAATGTCTTCTGAAATAGTCTTCTGAAATGATTATTATACTGGTTTGATATATATGAACACAACATATGTATATCGTTATAGATGCTGACAAAGTTGCTTACCTGCTGGGTCTGAACTCTGCTGACATGCTTAAGGCTTTGTGCTACCCCAGAGTCAAGGTCGGAAATGAGTTTGTCACCAAGGGACAGACTGTGCCTCAGGTAAAGTGAACATTTGAGAGGCAATCGATGTTACAGTTTTGTAAAGAGTTGGCTAACACAAGTTCTTTTAGGTGATGAATGCTGTCCCTGCTCTGGCCAAGTCCATCTATGAAAGGATGTTCTTGTGGATGGTCATCCGCATCAACCAGATGTTGGACACCAAGCAACAGCGAAACTACTACATTGGTGTCTTGGACATTGCTGGCTTTGAGATCTTTGATGTAAACTCAAATCTAAAATGTAAATCCATTTGGTTACGTGTGGGTGCTCATAGAAATACTTGTCTTGTCAGTACAACAGCATGGAACAGCTGTGCATTAACTTCAATGAAAAACTGCAACAGTTCTTTAACCACACCATGTTTGTCCTGGAGCAAGAGGAATACAAGAAGGAGGGTATCATCTGGGAGTTCATTGATTTTGGAATGGACTTGGCAGCCTGCATTGAGCTGATTGAAAAGGTAGGCTATTGGTTTTTTCTTTGATGCTATTCAGGGCCTTTTGTAATCCAAGTATTTCCATTTTAATATTGTAACTTCTAAGTCCAGTTCAAGTCCTAATAAAAATAACACTACAAAACAGAGGAATTTTAGTTTCTAAATAGATGTGTCTTGACTTCCTTCTAGCCCATGGGCATCTTCGCCATCCTTGAGGAGGAGTGCATGTTCCCCAAGGCTTCTGATACAACCTTCAAGAACAAGCTGTATGATCAGCATCTTGGTAAAAACAAAGCGTTTGAGAAGCCCAAGCCAGCCAAGGGCAAGGCTGAAGCCCACTTCTCCCTGGTGCACTATGCCGGTACTGTGGACTACAACATCACTGGCTGGCTGGACAAGAACAAGGATCCACTGAACGAGTCTGTGCTGGGGCTGTACCAGAAATCTTCAGTCAAACTTCTGGCTATTCTCTATCCTCCTGCTGAAGAGGGTATGATAACTGATCATTTATTCATAGTTTCATATTACTTATATCTGATCTTTAATTTTTATAAACAGAGGTTAAGGGAGCCAAGGGAGGCAAGAAGAAGGGTGGCTCTATGCAGACTGTGTCCTCACAGCTCAGGGTAAAGATTCACAAAAAAACATTAAATTGAGGTTGAGGTAAGTTTATTTATCTATTTCTGTTAAACTCTTTATATGCTTGTTTTAGGAGAACTTGGGCAAGCTGATGACTAACTTGAGGAGCACCCATCCTCACTTTGTGCGTTGCCTGATTCCCAATGAATCCAAGACTCCAGGTAAAAATAATTGTGCTGTGACACCGGATTGTCTAATTATTTCCCAAAAACTCTTTGCTGACTATTATTTTGACTCCAGGACTGATGGAGAACCACCTGGTTATCCACCAGCTTAGGTGCAATGGTGTACTGGAGGGTATTAGAATCTGCAGAAAGGGTTTCCCCAGCAGAATCCTTTATGCTGACTTCAAACAGAGGTATCAGTGAACTTTGTGAAAATATGTGTTTGTTTGAAGACAAACGAAACAAGTTATTTCCCTTAAAAGATACAAGGTGCTGAATGCCAGTGTCATCCCTGAGGGTCAGTTCATTGACAACAAGAAGGCTTCAGAGATGTTGCTGGGATCCATTGATGTTAATCATGATGAGTACCGATTAGGAACCACAAAAGTAAGAATATCAGTAAATATAGTTTCTGGCATAGGTTACTTTAGGTTTGCCATGTTAGAATCCCAAAAAATGTTGTATTGTTATACATTGTTTTCATACTATGTTGGTGTTATGTTGATAGGTGTTCTTCAAGGCTGGTCTTCTGGGTGTTCTTGAGGAGATGAGAGATGAAAAACTTGCATCACTTGTCACCATGACACAGGCTCTGTGTCGTGCTTACCTTATGAGAAGCCAGATTGCAAAGATGTCAGAGACAAGGCATGTCCAAACAATACTAAGGAATTAGCTATAATACCAGATATACATTTGGACTAATATGTTGAAATTTCACAGGGATGCCATCTTTACCATTCAGTACAACATCCGCTCATTCATGAACGTCAAACACTGGCCATGGATGAAGGTGTACTACAAGATCAAGCCCCTCCTGAAGAGTGCTGAGACTGAGAAAGAGCTTGTCCAAATGAAGGAGAACTATGGGAAGATGTCCACTGATTTGGCTGCTGCTCTTGCCAAGAAGAAGGAACTTGAGGAAAAGATGGTATCTCTTCTGCAGGAGAAGAATGATCTGCTGCTCCAAGTGGCTTCTGTGAGTACACAGGCAACTTTTACCACAAATTGATACATTATAGTAACAAACAATTGTTTTGTCCTTCAGGAATCTGAGAATCTCACAGATGCTGAGGAGAGGTGTGAAGGTCTCATTAAAAGCAAGATTCAGCTGGAGGCCAAACTGAAGGAGACAACTGAGAGCTTGGAGGATGAAGAGGAGATCAATGCTGAACTAACAGCCAAGAAAAGGAAGTTGGAAGATGAATGCTCTGAGCTTAAGAAGTATATTGATGATCTTGAGCTTACCCTGGCTAAAGTGGAGAAGGAGAAACATGCCACTGAGAACAAGGTTTGACAAGATTATTCCACACATCACACACTTCATAAACATATATGATTCTTAAAGGCGTAATGGACGATTTTTTTTGCCCAAATCTGAGTCTCATTTCCTCGTGGCGTGGATTGCCGATTAGTCCTGCGCACCTACCGCTCACCTGCAGCCGCGTTGGCTCGTCCCCAGGAGAGAAGCACGTTTCTCCGTGGCTGAGCGCATTGATCTATAGTTCAAATCAAATCATCAAATCAAATCAATTTATTTTTGTAAGGCCCAAAATCACAACAGTGAGAAATGAATCAACAATGTCTGTGGTGGCGATGGAGTCAGACAATGTCTGTGGTGGCGAGGGACGATGTCCCAGGGTCCTCTGTCCTTAGACTCTCCTTCTCGGCCAGGAAAAACTACAAAAAAAAACCTCAGTGTACGGGACAAAATTAAGACCGAGAAAGACCGTTCGAGCTGACTCAGAAGAGACGAAAAATCTACAGGAGACGAGAGATGCGATGCGATCCGTCGCGCTAATAAACAAATGCACGTGTGTGATGTATCAGTCCACATAGGGGGAGTGCGCATGTGCACTTCCACCTGAGTTCTCAAATCGCCTTTAAGTGTATATTTTTGAAAACCCAAAGGTGAAGAACCTGACTGAAGAGATGGCCTCTCAAGATGAGAGCATCGCCAAGCTGACTAAGGAGAAGAAAGCTCTCCAGGAGGCTCACCAGCAGACACTGGATGACCTGCAGGCTGAGGAGGACAAAGTCAACACTCTCACAAAGGCTAAGACCAAGCTTGAGCAGCAAGTTGATGATGTATGTTAGCTTTCTACTTGACTCATCCATTTATTAATAAGAAACTTTAAACTTTTAAATATATATATTTTTATATCAAATTGCTTTTCCCCAGCTTGAAGGGTCTTTGGAGCAGGAGAAGAAGCTCCGTATGGACCTGGAGAGAGCCAAGAGGAAGCTGGAGGGTGACCTGAAACTGGCTCAAGAATCAATCATGGATCTTGAGAATGACAAACAGCAGTCTGACGAGAAGCTGAAGAAGTAAGATAAGATAAGATATTCCTTTATTATCCACACATGGGGAAATTTCATGTTGCAACGCAGGCAGATACAGAGGAAAAGGACAGATAACTTATAGGAAGTTTAAAAAACACTCTTAATAGTAATAGAATAGTAATAGAAGAACTCTTATAAACAAAACTCTTATAAACAAAAACTCCTATAGACAAAACCTCTCATTTCTTAATAAGGAATGGAGGGGAAAAATAAAGATAAAAAAATAAAAACAGCTAGCGTAAGACAAGATAATACTACTACTACTAATAATAATAATAATGGTAAAATAAAAACTCTATTTTCATTAGTTATAAGCACATGAATGTGACATTATTGCATGTGAGTACGACAGTAATCGCACATGAATATGACGGTATTGCACATGGTTAAGTCAGTATTGCACGTGTTCAGGGCTAACAGTGTTTGTTATAAAGTCACACAGCAGTAGGTCTGAGTGAATGTATTAAATTACTCTGGCTGATGAAAAACAAACATTTTAAAACTTCTTCTCCTCCAGGAAAGACTTTGAGATCAGTCAGCTTCTTAGCAAGATTGAGGATGAGCAGTCTCTGGGAGCTCAGCTTCAGAAGAAGATTAAGGAGCCTCAGGTAACCTGTCATTTAGGCTGGTTCCAAAAAATAATAATGGATACTCTTTTATCGTGAACGCTTTGATCTGTTCACAGGCCCGCGTTGAGGAGCTGGAGGAAGAGATTGAGGCTGAGCGTGCTGCTCGTGCAAAGGTTGAGAAGCAGAGAGCAGATCTGTCCAGGGAACTTGAGGAGATCAGTGAGAGGCTGGAAGAAGCTGGTGGTGCTACTGCTGCTCAGATTGAGCTGAACAAGAAGCGTGAGGCTGAGTTCCAGAAGCTCCGTCGTGACCTTGAGGAGTCCACTCTGCAGCATGAAGCCACTGCCGCTGCTCTGCGCAAGAAGCAGGCTGACAGTGTTGCTGAGCTAGGAGAGCAGATTGATAACCTCCAGCGTGTCAAGCAGAAGCTTGAGAAGGAAAAGAGCGAGTACAAAATGGAGATTGATGACCTCTCCAGCAACATGGAGGCGGTGGCTAAAGCTAAGGTAGTGTGATGATGGTTACTATGTGAACAGACATCAAGTCATGAAAATTGCTAATAGTAAATTACAAATAAATCTTTAGGAAATCCTGGAAAAGATGTGCCGCACTCTTGAGGACCAACTAAGTGAAATTAAGACCAAGAATGATGAAAACGTTCGCCAAATGAATGACCTGGGTTCCCAGAAAGCTCGCCTCCTCACAGAGAATGGTAAGACAAATGTCAGGTAAATAATTCTGCTTTTTCTGACCAATTATTTACATCTTAGTTGAGTTTGGCCGCCAAATTGAAGAGAAGGAAGCCCTGGTCTCTCAGCTGACCAGAGGCAAACAGGCCTTCACACAACAGATTGAGGAGCTCAAGAGGCAGATTGAAGAGGAGGTTAAGGTATGAAACACATGGTTGTTTGAAACCAGACAATGGTATTGTGAAGCATCATAACATTAACTGTTCACACAGGCCAAGAACGCCCTTGCCCATGGACTCCAGTCAGCCCGTCATGACTGCGATTTGCTCAGGGAACAGTTTGAAGAGGAGCAGGAGGCCAAGGCTGAACTTCAGCGTGGCATGTCTAAGGCCAACAGCGAGGTAGCTCAGTGGAGAACAAAGTATGAGACTGATGCTATCCAGCGTACTGAGGAGCTTGAGGAATCCAAGTGAGTCTAAAATTGGTGGCACAACATTCCAATGCAGATTAATTAATGCAGATATTAATTTTTACTCATCATATTTACTCTTTAAAGAAAAAAGCTTGCCCAGCGCCTACAGGAGGCTGAGGAGCAGATTGAGGCTGTTAACTCCAAGTGTGCTTCTCTGGAGAAGACCAAACAGAGGCTGCAGAGTGAGGTGGAGGATCTCATGATTGATGTGGAGAGAGCTAATGGTCTGGCTGCCAACCTAGACAAGAAGCAGAGAAGTTTTGACAAGGTACAGACTCTTTTCTTATTTGATCAATTTGTAAATTTTCTGTTATATTTAAGACTCTTTTTTTAAATTTGTGAAATCTAGGTCTTGGCTGAATGGAAGCAGAAGTTTGAGGAGGGTCAGGCAGAGCTTGAGGGAGCTCAGAAGGAGGCCCGCTCACTGGGAACTGAACTTTTCAAGATGAAGAACTCCTATGAGGAAGCTCTTGACCAGTTGGAGACCATGAAGCGTGAAAACAAGAACTTGCAGCGTGAGTTTTAACCCAGGATTATTGACATCTATAGTGGAGATTTGAAGACAAATATGTTATTTACATTTATTACATTTATTTCCCCGTAGAGGAGATCTCTGACTTGACTGAGCAGATTGGTGGGACTGGAAAGAGCATCCATGAATTGGAGAAGTCCAAGAAGCAGGTTGAGACGGAAAAGATTGAAATTCAGACTGCCCTTGAGGAAGCTGAGGTAACACATATGTGACTGACAGTGGATAAACCAGTCACAAGTCTCCCCAGAGACATTTTGAGTAATTCAAAGCTATAAAATTATGTCTCACTCATGTAGATCTGATAATATTTTAATAAGTTGTGGTCATTTGAATGTATACACCTCTCAAAACCTTTTACTGTGAAAACGGGGCTCAAACATTCCTGACCTGAGTGAGCCCAGAGTCACAGGGGAGCTTATTTGCATCTCACTGAGATAAACCTTCCCCCTGTCACACTGACAGCACTTTCCCCCTACAGCTGTCACTAAAGACTCAAGAGGAGTGTTGTTATTGATGTAGTGTTATTTTTATTAGGACTTGAACTGGACTTAGAAGTTACAATATTAAAATGGAAATACTTGGATTACAAAAGGCCCTGAATAGCATCAAAGAATCTGAATCAGAATAGGATTTATTGCCATTTGTCGATAAACAGAATTCATCATTAACCAATTATAATTTTTTTGAACACAATGTGAAAGTTATTTTCACGTTAACAAATCACATCTCTACCATCCAGAAGTCTGAGTTGAATTTAAATATTTACTTTTGATTCAGCACCGGAGGATTAGCTAACTTTTGATTTAGCAATTCGGGGCCCGGGGCTAACAAAAGCCTGGAGCTACAGCTTAGCCCCCGGCTAGCCGGACGCAAAAGCCGGTGTAGCCTCCAAAAAGTGATGAAAAACACAAAAACTAACACCATAAAACACACCCCGAAAGACTCTCACAACCCACAAGTCAAGACATACAGAACACGCCAAAAAATACACCACAGAGGCCGGTAACAACAACAGGCTAGTAGCTAGCTAGCTCGCTAACAGCTCCGAACATGAATAGAAAACCCAAACTACTTACGCCATGAGGAACTGGCAAGTATTTCTGCAGACTTCATTCCCTCCGATGATATAGGTGGTCCTGGCAGACTTTCGCTTTGTTTGGGGCTTTTTTTGTAGAAGTCGTCATCTCTATGTCCAGCATCAATGCGGCAAGCACGCAAACAACCAGGGCGTGCCTGCCTTGCATAAGTAGCCATCTGCTCGCAGCCCATTGGCTAACTACAATAACACAGCCTGCTGCTGTGGTCCAAGTAACACCCCCAAAATTCCTGACAGAGAAGGTTGAAAACAAGCCATCTATCACGGCTTAATGTATACTTTTAATACTGCCAATACAGTTTTCTGATACATGGAGTGGCTACTTCATGACTCCAACTTCAACATTCTGCAAAAAAACGAAAATCACTAATTTGGGGGAAAAAAGCTTCTCCGTTTGGTCCGGGCCGACTTGTGGCGGTTTTACGCGCGGCGGGTCACATATACTAACACAAAAAGTTTTTTTTTTTCTGAAATTATTTGTAGCAAGAGAATAAGCTGTATTTCTATTTATGTATTTTGATTTGTTTCAGGGAACCCTTGAACATGAAGAGTCTAAGATTCTCCGTGTCCAGTTGGAACTTAACCAAGTGAAGGGTGAGATTGACAGGAAGCTGGCAGAGAAAGATGAGGAAATTGAGCAGATTAAGAGGAACAGCCAGAGGATCACTGACTCCATGGAAGGCACTCTGGACTCTGAGGTCAGAAGCAGAAATGATGCCCTCAGAATTAAGAAGAAGATGGAGGGAGACTTGAATGAGATGGAGATTCAGCTGAGCCATGCCAATCGCCAGGCTGCTGAGTCCCAGAAACAGTTAAGAAATGTGCAGACACAGCTCAAGGTATTGCATTTGTCGCAGGATGGTTATGTTGCTATAATCCATTTACAATGACTTACTCACTCTTATCCAATCAGGATGCCCAATTGCACCTTGATGATGCAGTCAGAGCTCAGGAAGACTTCAAAGAACAGGCTGCCATGATTGACCGCAGAAACGGCCTGATGGTGGCTGAAATTGAAGAACTCAGGGCTGCTCTGGAGCAGACAGAAAGAGGGCGCAAAATCGCTGAACAAGAGTTGGTTGATGCCACCGAGCGTGTTGGACTTCTGCACTCTCAGGTACAGAGATTTTACAAATTGACTCAAATGTATGACATTCATTACATAAATGTATTTCACCCTGGAGAGACAAAGAGACCACGAGAATGGACTGTTTAGCAAGCTTTATTCGTGAGTTATTTGGCGCTCAGACCCCGGTGGAAGACGTTGCGATCATGGGCACTCCATGATCTATTTGTATTAGATGTCTCCCCCCGGAGCCTGGAGACTGGTGGTGGTAGATGTGAAGAGAAGGTAGAGGATGAGGGGAATGTAGAGGAGGAGCTGGGGAGGTGGTGGGTCGCAGTACGGTTTGAGCGGCCGAGCCATCTGCCTGAGGGCTTAAATGCGACTGCCTGGGCGCTGATTGGAGCGGGGAGGAGTGACTTGAGAGCGTTGATTGGGGATGAGGAGCAGGTTCGGGGGCCATGATGCAGACGTCCCCTGACCTTTCACCCTCCTTCTTTGGCCAGGAAAAACTGCATAACCTCTTTGGGATGAGCGCAGAAACCTGGGAGAGTCCATGGTGAAGTGAGGGATCTGACTCTCACAGACGGACAGGCGGGCGCCCGCTTGAGTGCGATGATGGCGCTGGGGAGAGGGGTCCTTCCATGGTGGCCTTGACGTAGATGGGTGGAGTTAGGTCTTCCAGGCTGAATTTACGCAGGCTTCATGTGTTATACTGAGGTTCAACATGAATATTTGTTGTTTTCTTTCTTTTAATACTTCATAGAACACTAGCCTGCTGAACACCAAGAAGAAGCTTGAAACTGATCTGGTTCAGATCCAGAGCGAAGTTGATGACACTGTTCAGGAAGCAAGAAATGCTGAGGACAAGGCCAAGAAGGCCATCACTGATGTAGGTTTTTTTAGGCATAATTTTGGACTTGATTAAAAGGTAAAAGTCCATTATTAAAGTCTAATGTGTTTACCAGGCTGCCATGATGGCTGAGGAGCTGAGGAAGGAGCAGGACACTAGAAGAAAAATCTGGAAGTTGCTGTCAAAGACCTGCAGCACCGTCTGGATGAGGCTGAGAATCTGGCCATGAAGGGTGGCAAGAAGCAGCTCCAGAAACTGGAGTCCAGGGTAAGACTGACATTGTGAAAACCAAATCAAAATGTAATCAATCCTTTAACAAAACTTTTAAGAAAAACAAGACGTTTTGACTCTCTTCTTAGGGATCTTCTCAAAATAGATTGAAGCTTAAAAGTCTCTGGACCCCCTCCCCCCCTCAAAAGAAATAGGATAGACCCTACTCACCTCTAGTCCCTGAACATCCTTTGGTGTGTTTATCAGTAGAAGTAATGAACTCACGCATGTTACTTTACTCAATCCACATGGTCCACGGGCCCTACGGCACATCCCATTTAACCCAAATAGTGAGATGACTATATTGAGATAGTCTCAAGAAGATGAGAGAGTGAGAAACTAATGTTTCTTGTTAAAGCCTGTGTTTAGACCTTAGACATGTCAGAATGACAGAAGCAGTTCACGCGCTTTCATCTCAGTGAGAATCTCACGTCTTCTGTGATTGGCCGAAACCTCATGCGGGGTTTGTGTTGGTCCTTCTTCCGGTCAGTGCGTAGCACTTTTCTAGAGCCAAATCTCTTGATCATTTGCTGCGCCGCGTCTTGTCGCAAAAAAGCTTTTCCAACTTTTCTGCGACGCCCGCCGAACGAGCACCCGCCCCGCTCCCCGTACGGGCCACGGTGCGCCGTGCTCCCCCGCACGCACCCGCGTGCCTCGCCCGCACCCGCCGCCTAATGCTCGTTGCGGATAGTTTTTAAGCATTTCATAACAATTACTGCCCCAATATTGAGTATTGAAGCTTCAAAGCAACAAAAAGACGAAATGTAGGTTCAACCCCCCCAAGACGAAAAATATTAAGTCTTTTCAGCGTCAACCCATTTTGAGATGATCCCTTAGAGTCAACTCTCATTCAGCAGATTGAGAATGATGAGAGACGAAACACCTTGCTTTTCTAAAACAGTGCCAAGATGACTACAACTGTAGCTTTTTCTACAAAACTTTGAATACTATGAATCATACTTTCTAAAGGTGCGTGAGCTTGAGACAGAGGTTGAAAATGAACAGAGACGTGGAGTAGATGCTGTTAAGGGCGTCCGCAAGTATGAGAGGAGAGTCAAGGAGCTCACCTACCAGGTATGTAAGCCAAATGTAAACTGTATTTATTCTTCTTAACCTATTTTATTTTCAATTACTAACTATTGCTTTTGTGTTTAAGACTGAAGAGGACAAGAAGAACAACACCAGGCTCCAGGATCTGGTTGATAAGCTGCAGCTCAAGGTGAAAGCCTACAAGAGGCAGGCTGAGGAAGCGGTAAGAGCTCAACATTTACATTTATCTTATTCAAAAACATACAGCATTTCTTAACTATATTACATTCATGTGCTGCAGGAGGAGCAGGCCAACGTACATCTGTCCAAGTGCAGGAAGGTTCAGCATGAGATGGAGGAGGCAGAGGAGCGTGCTGACATTGCAGAGACCCAGGTTAACAAGCTGAGAGCCAAGACCCAGGACAGTGGCAAGGTAAATAATTTAGTTTTTTTGTTTTGTATATTGTGCAAAATAGACCAAACCTCCATAATTTTCTTGCAGGGAAAAGAAGCAACTGAGTAATGCCTTGTATTTACGCATTTATTGGGTTAATATTACATTTACTGTATAAAAAATGGCAATTATTCCAATAAACCTTTAAAATCAGCTCTAAATGCCATGTGTGATTGTTAACTTCAGTTTTGTGGAGATTTGTATTTATTCAATGTTTCTTTGAAAAGGATCATTGCATGCTGTGTATTTTGACACCCACTTAGAAAAAATGCCACTTATACTGCTGTGTTCAGCCCAAACATAGATTGGAAACTATACACACAATGCCAGTATCCATGGCTTCACATGAGTTATAATAGTTATAAGTCTGTAAGTAGATATATTTACTTAGATATAATTTCAATGAGATAGATATTTCTGATATATTTTCATGATATTTTTTTTCTGTGGGGCTGGATAATCTTCAAAAAAAAAACTGAAATGTAATTAGGAACAGATCTGACAATATAGGGTTTTGAGGGAAGACAATTAGGTCACTATTATTCCTAAGTTCTATTCCTTTTATTTATTTTTTACATTTTTCAAATTCATAAACATATGAAAACAAACTCAAAGATCGAGAACAAGACCAGAAAGAAAAGGCTTAAACCAAAACAAGCATCCAAGTCATCCACTAAAACAGAACCATTAAAAGAGAAATCATGACACACAGAACCCAAACAAAACGTCCCATTCAGTCTGTTGAATTTGTCTATTTTCAAATTAATTCCGAAAGTAATCTTAAACCATTTTACGAATGTCCAAAGTAATGTCTGTCCAGTCCCTGATTAACGGTGTAATATGTGTCATAAGAGTATGTTCCAGAGGTAACCGTTTATTGCGTCCATGGCAGGAGTCCTCAGGCCCAAGTACATAGTTCCAAAACCAAGTGGAATGGCAATGTAAAAAAGATAGCGGTTTGCCTCCTGCCGCCACAGTTTCTCCAACAGTCTGTATTTCCCAGTGAATAATGGGCACTTTGACATGGTGTTGAGAAAAAAATGTCATATATTCTTTGAAAAAGTCTCTCCAAAAATGTGATTTTGTAGTCCTCCACTGGGATTTATAAACATCTTCCCACTTGTAGCACGTCAAAAATAAGACCACTCTCTCTTTCCCATTTGTTTTTACTGTATTTAGTTGAGTAGCTGTCCAGATTAGTAGAGATCCAAGTATGATTCCCCTTGAAAGTTCTGATTTATAAGCCTTGAACATCTCAGTCAAAGGTCTATGATTGTCTTTCCTTGCTTGATTTCTTGCTTATAGTAACTCCTTATTTGTAAAAATCTATTAAAGTCTTGTTTCTCCAAGCCAAAGGATTCCTTCAACATATTAAAGCTTTTCCTGTGATGATCTTTTACAATCTGGTGAAAAACCTTAATATCTTTTGTAATCCAGACCTTGAATCTCACGTCAGTTCTATTTGGTACAAAACCTTGAACATAAGCCAACCAGTTTAAGATTTTAATATATTTGTGTAGTTTGTCTGTCCTGATTACCTCCTTCCATGTTGTAAGAACAGATTTTACCCAGGGATCCCTCATTTCCTCCAATTGACTCAATCGTCGGTCATCTGCCAGTAAGGCCAGTACAGGAACCTCTGGAACAACATTAATCTTTGCCATTGAGCTTCATATTTCGGGTCACACCAACAGCAACGCTCTGATTTGAGCTGAAATAAAGTATTTGTTTTAACAAGGTAAACACCCCAGCCTCCTTTTTCTTTTTATACAATTAAGGTTTTGAATCAAATTCACCAGGGGTGCCACATGTTTTCAGCTCACAAGCTACTTTTATATTAAATAAAGCCCGAAGATCTTTCTATAGATCTAAATTATTGTATAGTTTAGTATTATTTTATTGTCATTATTAAACAGGTTTTTATTTTTGTTTAACCATAATTAGGATATAAAAACACAATGTAGGCTTTTATTAATAGCCTAATATTGTTTATCATATACAAATGTGCAATATAAAAAGAGATGATCTGCTATTTAACTAGACAATATTTAATACAGCTGAGTATTTTGAAAATAAAATATACTGACCACAACTACGCTAAATGATAGACGGTTGAGCTTAACCAGAACTTCCTCTCTCCTCCTGCTTCTTTCCTTGACTCTCTTTCCTCCTCCTGCTCCTTGCTTTGACTCACTCCTCCTCCTCCTCCTCCTCCTCCTGCTGCTCCTTGACTCTCTCCTCCTCCTGCTTCTTGCCTTGACTCTCTCCTCCTTCTGCTCCTTGCCTTGACTCTCTCCTCCTCCTCCTGCTCCTTGACTCTCTCCTCCTCCTCCTCCTGCTGCTCCTTGCCTTGACTCTCTCCTCCTCCTGCTCCTTGCCTTGACTCTCTCCTCCTCCTGCTCCTTGCCTTGAGTCTCTCCTCCTCCTGCTCCTTGCCTTGACTCTCTCCTCCTTCTGCTCCTTGCTTTGACTCTCTCCTCCTCCTCCTCCTGCTGCTCCTTGACTCTCTCCTCCTCCTGCTCCTTGCCTTGACTCTCTCTTCCTCCTGCTCCTTGCCTTGACTCTCTCCTCCTTCTGCTCCTTGCCTTGACTCTCTCCTCCTCCTCCTGCTCCTTGACTCTCTCCTCCTCCTCCTCCTCCTGCTTCTTGCCTTGACTCTCTCCTCCTCCTGCTCCTTGCCTTGACTCTCTCCTCCTCCTGCTCCTTGCCTTGACTCTCTCCTCCTCCTGCTCCTTGCCTCAACTCTCTCCTCCTCCTGCTCCTTGCCTTGACTCTCTACTCCTCCTGCTTCTTGCCTTGACTCTCTCCTCCTCCTGCTCCTTGCCTCAACTCTCTCCTCCTCCTGCTCCTTGCCTTGACTCTCTACTCCTCCTGCTTCTTGCCTTGACTCTCTCCTCCTCCTGCTTCTTGCCTTGACTCTCTCCTCCTCCTGCTCCTTGCCTTGACTCTCTCCTCCTCCTGCTCCTTGCCTCAACTCTCTCCTCCTCCTGCTGCTCCTTGACTCTCTCCTCCTCCTGCTTCTTGCCTTGACTCTCTCCTCCTCCTGCTCCTTGCCTTGACTCTCTCCTCCTCCTGCTCCTTGCCTCAACTCTCTCCTCCTCCTGCTGCTCCTTGACTCTCTCCTCCTCCTGCTTCTTGCCTTGACTCTCTCCTCCTCCTGCTCCTTGCCTTGACTCTCTCCTCCTCCTGCTTCTTGCCTTGGCCACGCTCCGGCCTTGCTGCATGCGCTGTGTTTCAAGCCCACAGTTGTGTTCTTGCTGAAACTCATGGAAAAGGCCAAAATAATTATGCATGGTAAAAGATGCATAATTATTCGGCCCGCGCTCCGGCCCTCGCTGAGGCCCGCGCCCGCGCTCCGGCCCTCGCTGAGGCCCGCACTCTGGCCCGCGCTCTGGCCCGCGCCCCGGCCCGCGCTCCGGCCCACGGCCCGGCCCGCGCTCCGGCCCTCGCTGAGGCCCGCGCTCCGGCCCACGCTCCGGCCCGCGCTCAACATATGTTGTCCGGCCAACATATGCTGTACCGATGCTCTGCAGTGGAATCTTTGGAATGTGGTCATTGACATTTATGTTCAATATACAGATTCCACTGTGTCCACTGTTTTGTATTTTTGGAATAAGAGCTCATGACTCGTGTAAAAAAATTGACAATTTTGTATTACTTGGTTTTATATTAGTCAAACCTATTTTAACGACTGGAAAGAGCGTAAGATTGCGTAAGAAGCTGCTCTTCTTCTAGACATTGATCCTGAGATAAAAAAAAGATGGCCCATTGAATACAGTTAAACTCCACATGGAACAAAGTGAACAAAACTAAGGTTAATCGTTATATACTATAAAATATGTGTGCATATGAATAAACGTGGGTATTTGTAGCCATAAGTGTATAATTGAAAATGTATGTGCAAATGTATGTTAACATCCAGGAACCCACTTTTTATTATTATTATTGGCTCGAGCCATCCCATGGAATGGAATGCGACGAGTCTTTGTTCTTGCCAGGTTTATTATTAGGCCCGAGCGCCACAAGCTGGCGAGAGGCCTATTAATCTCGTAAGGCCGCGCTTGCCCACTTCCAAACACTCACTAACGCACTCCTTCATGCACGCCCCGTGCATACTAATTAGTAGTAGGAAAATGGAACATTACCGTTGTAAACGGGCGAAGCCCGTGCAAAAGTGCGCACTAAACGAGCACTTTACATTGGGATGACGACCTTCGCGGTCGTCATCCGCATATAAAGCACTCATTTGCGCTAAGTACCTCACAAATACGTTCCCCATCTCTTGCATTTTCCGTGCATATAAGCATGTAATGCAAAAATTGAACATTATTACTGTATAGAGGGCCAAAAACACAAAGTGGGCGGAACGAAAGTACCCGTCAGTGACCAGTGACCCACACCATGAGGTTAGGGTTAGGCGAGCGCTTTCCGAAAATGTATAGTTTATGATATTTGAAAAATGGGAAACATTGTTTTCGCATCGGAATATTCTTCTTCTTCTTCTTCTTCTTCTTCTTCTTCTTCTTCTTCTTCTTCTTCTTCTTCTTCTTCTTCTTCTTCTTCTCGGGACCAACCCCCCTATTTTTCACCCAGTGAACATTGACGAAAAGTCACAAAAATTTGTACACCTCTAAAAATCGTGCCTCTCTACATTCTGGCTATTTCCTTTTTCTAAAATTAAAAAATTGGCGCGTCAGCGCCCCCAAATGTACCAAAAATGCATTGAGAGATGGGAAATGACCCAAAAAAAATCTGATCGTAGAATCATGAAATTTGGCGCAGAGGTAGATTGTGACAAGAGAAGTAAAAAATATTATTACGGCAACGCCGTCCGCCCAACCAAATGTCGGCCATTTTGCTTCAAAAATGGCTAAACATGACTTCGGAGTTTTTCCAAACGTCGTACTTTTACGAACTCCTCCCAGGGCGTTGGCCCTAAAAAGCTTAAATTTGGTGAAAATGCTACTGAGGAGTGGGACATCAAAAGTTATTCAAATTACATTGATACCTGTCACGGTCTCTGTGCGGCGAAGCTGCAAACTGTAGCAAGAATTTCAGAAATCTCCCAAATTTAATATTTCTGCCGTTTGCGCAGATAAAGTCTGAATTGCGTCAAATTAGAATAAGTTGTTAAACTCTTTGCCCTAAACCTACTTGAAGTGAAATACATTAATTTGGAGCCACAGCGCCCCCTACAGATTTAATATGGAGGTTAAATATTTAGTTTTGCGAAATTATATGAAATTTGACACACAACTCAATTTTGGCCCCATCAAAAAAGTCAATGAGACCAATGTCATAATTGTTACGGCTTTGCCAACAATGACCGAAACCTCCCATGTTATTCCAATGGGGAAATTGCCAGAACATGTTTACACTTTAGACTTTCACAAACTCCTCCCAGGGCATTAGCCCTATTAACCTGAAATTTGGTGAGACTCATATTCAGGGGTAAAAGTTATACACATTTTTATTCAAAGAGTCACGGTGTCTGTGCGGCGAAGCCGCACATTTTGCCAAGAATTCAAAATAAAATTGCTTTTTGATGGTAAAACAAAGGGGAGAAGATGTGACAGCGTCACAGATTCAGCAGTAGGCATAATAAAAGGACAATTGGGGCGCGTTAGCGCCCCCCTCCTCTTGCGGCGTGGCGGCGGCGGCGTGGCGAGGGCCGATCATTGTCGCTTGCGGCTATATTTATTATTATTATTATTAGGCCCGAGCCGAAGGACGAGTATCGTCCCGGCGAGGGACTTACTATAATTGATACCGGGGAGTGGAAAAATGCAAAAATCGAGTACTAAACAAAGACGGATATGCTCGTGAGTGGTATCGAAAATTAGAACTCCGTGAGCTCTAATTTTGAGTGAAGGTTTCGTGAAAAAATATTGAAAGTCGACTCAGTAGCGCCACCTCAAAAATCAAATAACATTGGGCCAATGGGAGCCCGAAGCCAAAAAGTTGATGTAGGTGGGGGATTAGAGGTGTGCTCTTTGCGGTGGCAACTAGGGCGAGGGCCTTTGTCGCTGCGTGCGGCTTTAATTATTATTATTATTGGCTCGAGCCTTCCAGAATGGAATGGATCGAGACATTGTTCTTGCCATGGTTTCTTATTATTATTATAGTTTTGCATGGTAAAATGTTGCCACAACTCGCAACTTCCAATAAAATGGAGGTTGCGAGAACTCCCGTCGCAACAGTGCCGACTAGTTCAAAAAAGAAAAAACATGAAACGCTTAATCTTTGGCCTAGGCACATGAGACTTGGGACAGTGATAGAGCTACCTTTGACCTCTGACCTTTGACGAATAAAACACACCTGGCAGCATCGCTGTATGATAAACAGGAAGTCAGCCATGTCGAATCAAAGTGACGCCGCCACGTTTGACTTTTTTTTTTCAAAATTGTACTTGTCCTAGGTTTTTTGTCCGATCAAGCTCAAAACAACACTTTTTGCATCTAGAGACATTGAAATTTTATGAAAATTCCCAAAAATGTTGATATTCCTTACGGTCTTCGCGTCCTTCAAACTACCCCTAACCCTTAAGGACAAGTCACGCCTATTCGAATTGATCTACGGAGCTCATATTTCACTCACTAATGTGTTTTTATGGTCTGAGTGGAAATAATTAATACCCATGTAACACATTTACTCTATAGCGCCCCCTACCCATTGCGTGAAAAACTCAACATTGTCTGATTTGTTTGAAACTCATGGGTTATTTTCTCCTTAAGAAGCCATGAAAAAAAGTGCATGGCAGATATTGTATGTTTTCACAATTGGCCAGCAGGGGCGCAATAAATGCCTTCACTTCCTCTTCCTCTTTTATTTTGATGGAACATTTCCTCTCGTGCCGCCAGCATACTTGGTGCCCTAGGCAAGCTACTCCCCTGGCGCACCCCCTCCTAGCCTGTTCTGTCTATCCAGAGGTGATATCCCTGACTTGCTAGAATACGTAACGCACTGCTTTTGATTTTTCGATTTTCTCCTTTATTCTCTTGATTTATTTGTCAATTCCAAAATAGTGTTTGGATACACAGAAGGGGGCGCAAAAAACTCCGCCAAGCAAAAAAAAAAAAAAGAAATTGAAATTGAAAAAAAAAAAAATCCAGAGCGCCCCAGGCACTCGCCTATACGGCCTAGTGGAAGGGCCGGCCCTGCGTGACGCGGTCTTAGCATTAGCGTTAGCATCAGCATTAGCGGTAGAAGGTCCGAACCGAAGTCCAGCTTGTGTCGACATTTTCATATGGTTTCAATAATACTTATTGTTAATTTCCAATGCAGGAAATGAACTGGGTGCATAACTATCTTTTTTTTAAAGTACAAAGTGGAATAACTACTAGTTCTCTTAAATAACTTATAAAAACTTAAATGTGCAAACAGAGCATTGACTTAACATTCACTCATCTTTTTTCTTTTCCAGAAAAAAAGTCCACATCTTCAGAAAACAAGTGGCTTTTTAGGGGGAGAAATGCAAATAGAACTGAGTTGCAGGGTCAGTTTTCTCAAAATGCTCTCTTCGGATCAGGTTTCTCAAAATGCTCTCTTCGGATTAGGTTTCTCAAAATGCTCTCTTAATGCAGCATTTCCCTGCAGATCAATGAGCTCAAGCTGTAGAGCTTCTGCATGTGCCACTTGAATGTTTGAGTTGCTTCCTTCGAAAATCCTCTGACTTCTCTGATGAGCAAAGGATTCTGAATTAACAGGAGGAGCTCCTGCCCAAAACTTCATTAATGATATTGCACGCTTTACAATAATCAAAATGGTGAAGGTATGTGGCAGTTGCGTGCAGCAACCGGGAAGATAAACGGAGAGAAGTTCTATCGTTTGTCACTCACTCGCGCAGCAGAGGGAGCGGTGTGCGGTGGAGCTGACAGCTGTTCAACCCCGTACAGATGCGCTGAACCCCGGGCATGCCGTATTGGAGTATTTATTGGAGTAACTGCGCCGTGTCAATATAGCCACGGCCGTACACAAAAAAAAATGCTCCATGAAAATGGAGCATTTGGTGACGGCTGGTCTAAGAGAATGCAGTGTCGGGGCAATCGCCATCAAAACACAGTCGCGCGGGAAGGCGGTTGCGCAGGTGGCGAGAGCCATCATTGCCGCTACCGCGGCTTTAATTATTATTATTATAAAAAAAATTGGGGGGGGGAGTATTTATTTATTTTATTTGAATATTTTTCCCTGTATAATTTGTGTGTTGCTTTTGTCATAATTTGCCTCACCAAAAAGCAAAAATATGAATAAAAAATAAAAATTAATTTGGGCCACTGAGCAAACAAAACACGGCGTTTTAGGAAAAGGGAAAAATAGGGTTTCCTGTTAATCATCTATGAAAAAAAATAGCTAATGTCACATCCTGTATATGTGTACGTGTGTGTGTCCCTTGTCAGCTTTGTCAAAAATGTACAATATTTCAATCTTAAAATTTGACTGAACGGCTTGAGTGACATAAACACAAATTAATTCATTATGACAAGTTAATTAGTCCATATATCTATCTATCTATCTATCTATCTATATATATATATATATATATATATATATATATATATATATATATATATATATATATATATAATAGGATGTATATATATATATATATATATATATATATATATATATTCACCGATTACTTGATTAATCGAAGAAAAATCATTAGGTTACCTCGATTACTAAAATAATCAATAGCTGCAGCCCTACGCAACATAAAACACTGTATTATAATAAATAGTAAAAAGCATAGAAAAGGCTAAAAATGAGAGCATGCAATATAAAATGTGTAAAATAATAAATATATTATATATACAACAACAGGATCAAAACGATAGTGCAAACAGTGGATAGGATGTATTTACATGAATATTAAAGTGGCAGGTGTTATTAAGGTGCTATGAAGTGTTCATGAGTCCATCGGCAGAGCAAAAGACCTCCCGTCCTTGTGGCCTGGTCTGGATGGACAGTAGCCTCCTGCCTGAAGGGAGTGGCCTCCTGCCTGAGGGGAGTGGCCTCCTGCCTGAGGGGAGTGGCTCAAAGAGTCCGTGTCCAGGGTGACATGGCTCGGCTGTGATCCAACCTGCACGTCCAAGAGTCCTGGAGTCGTAAAGGTCCTGCAGAGATGGAAGTCTGCAGCCGATCACCTTCTCAGCAGAGGGCGCTGTAGTCTCTGTTTTTCCCTGGCTGTGGCTCCAGCGTACCTCACGGTGATGGAGGACATGAGGATGGACTCAACGATGGCCGTGTAGAACTGCACCATCATCTGCACTGGCAGCTTGGCTTTCCTCACCTGCCACAGGAAGTACATCCTCTGCTGGGCCTTCTTGATGATGGAGCTGATGAAGCTGATGGTGGGCTCCCACTGAGGTCCTGGGTGATGGTGATGCAGAGGAAGCGGAAGGAATCCACAGAGGTGATGGGGGAGTCTGTGATGGGGAGCTTCCACTTGCGGTCCTGGGTGATGGTGGTGCCAAGAAAGCGGAAGGATTCTCCAGTGGTGATGGGGGAGTCTGTGATAGTGGGGGGGGGGCTGGTCCATGATCATCTCAGCTGTTACGCTGCACCAGGACACCAGCCGGTCCACCTCCTTATGATGGTCATTAAATTGCCTGCGATGCAGATAATGTTGTATTATATTTGACCAAACCATTTCGTACCTAATTTGTGGATAGGTCCAATGTCTGGATATAAATTAAATAGACAAAAAATGGCGACCTCCTTTGAACTTTAGAAATATCCATCAATTTAATTGGCAGACATAATCTCTTAGCTATTTTGGTGCAGTGGTCTTTAAGGGTTTATCAACAAAAAACATTTTAAAAAATGTTTGGGGTGAAATAATGAATTTAATTAATTTTGGAATAATGTTGTAACAACAAAATGTGGGAAAACTGAATACATTATGGATACACTCTACAGGGCACAGGGGTTTACCAATGAGCAGGGGAGACTAAATATAATAGTTAGTTTGAATCAGGCATGTTGTGAAAAGCTGTACATGATGAAGACACCTTGTGATGTTGAAACGTGTTGACCGTTGATCTAATGAAGGACTTTTAATTTTTCACATGATGTAGAATGCCACGGATACTTAAATTTGGTTCCTCGTGCAGTTTGTAGCAGCAAAACATCTACGGTAATGTTGCCTTTGGTCCAGTCATGTGGATGTGACATTTGTTCAAGCCATTTTTCATTGTTTCATCACATTTTTGGACAAAATTGTGAAGGACAGCTGAAAAGTGTGAGGCCAAACAAGACAGAAACAGATGGCATGAGTTTGTGAACTTGCGAAGCCAGCAGGTTTTTTTAAGAGTGTAAGCAAAAACACATGTCAGGCCCATAGCCAGCGTTGTAACATTTTTAGAACATGTATGCTGTAGTTGCATAAAAGTTGTGTGGGACTTGACATGTGAACCTCTGACTGAGCCCCACTTGGGTTGTTCACACTTGTCCATGTTTGGTTCTGGTTTGAGCCCAGTTTAGTCCTGGTGTATACTTGTGTTGGTCCTGTTCTTGTCCTGGTTTAGACCACGTCTTTTCCAGGTCATGTTCCGGGTTTAGTCCTCTTTAAGTCCCATTATCAATGTGGTGTGTGTCCAAATGTGGAAAATCCACATCCTTTTGAGCCTCCTTTTAGGGAAGCACGGACATACATCTTCTTAACTCATCTTACAGACCAGAGTTATTCCTAGAACGCAGTTACTTGATATGGTTACATCCAACAGCAGGGTGTCCAAACTGTGGCCCAGGGGCCATTTGTTGCTTGTCTTGAGGCGTCCTGCTGAATAGGCCCAAATAATCATAAGCTAATTTTTATTGTAAACTTTACCATCATTAACTTGAATAACAGACATTACACTGTGATACAGACCTGAAATGAATGTTCTTTTGAAAGGTACGGTAACTCTGTCAAAGCTATGCTAAATCCAGCCATCTGAATATGATTGACCACCAGTCTGGGGCCCTCTGTTTCTTTATGGTCCTTGAGAAAGGTTTGGACACCCCGGTTCTACAGCACAACCCAATTATAAAAACTAAAAAGCCCATTTATATGTCATTTTATGTGCTGTTTCTAGTGTCATATCTTACATTGTAGTGTATTGAACAAGATCATGACAGCAGGGAATTGAAGCTGACAGTTTCTACACTATTATATTGGACAGTAAAATGTGTAATGGAGGAAGTAAGTGACAAGAAATCCATTCTGTTTCAATTCAGTCTGAGTAAGACTTTATACATTGTTTCTTCTTAGTTTTATTAATCCTATTTTAGAATACCTCAAAGCTACATTTACCTGTGAAATTAATCCTGATGTTACTGAAGAATCCAAGATGCTTTAAGGACGCTCTTCTTCAAGAAATAAGATCTTTTCTGTCTTAGAGTGGCTCAGGGCTCGTCAATGGGAAACTGTAAAACTATGAATTCACATACTATGACTCACAGGACCATGTGTACAGGACAGTTGGTTGTGGCTGCATTAGTACAGACCTTTATGAAAGGCCTTACTTTGCTTCTTGATTCAAATTGCAGTTAAGAAATGTTCCAATACTTGTGAGATAAACCTTGGAGAGGAGCGGAAGGCATCTGAGGGACATTGTCTTTCTGTTTTGTGCACCTGATTTGTCCTCACTAGTTTGTTGTATTGCCTTGGTATTCTAGGCAAAAGCAGGCGAAATAGCAGTGACAGACGACACGGTGTCAGTTTTGTCGCGTGTTTCCCATCAATGGAGTTCCCTACTCAGATGACATATGCATTAGGAAGCCAACAATTAAAAAAATAGTGCGAGTACTGCAAACTTTTACTCTTGAGTGTACATATTTAGATACATGTTGAAGTTCCCCTACTCTCTCTGCGCGTGCGCGGACTCTGGCATCACGCACGAGGAAGAATGTGCCGACGTAAACAAGGCTGAGAGCAGCTCGATAACAGGCCCCTCGGCTTCTGGGGCCCAACTGTTGCTGTCTCTCTCAAAATGCCTGCAGGAGTCCACTATTGATAGTTTAAATGTATGCTTTTGAGATTACTTTTTCAAGTGTGAAAACTCAATTCTTAACTTTTCCCATCCTGCCTAAAGGAAGATGTCCGGTGGCCCTCTGGAGACCCACATTCCAAATCCAATGGGTGTCTCTTCATTGCTGGAGCAGTTGAAAATGTTTAGCTCGCTGTCTAAGTCGAGTTAGGAATCACTAAACTGAGGGCCAAAGATGTTCAAATAAACAGACGATTAACTTGTTGGCATTTATTTCCAGACACTGCCTTGATTCGAGCTTCATTAGGATGTTCTCACATAAGAAGCGTACGCACTGGAGACAGTCGCAGTGGAGAGTCTACTGTAGTAGTCCTTTTCTTTTTATTCAATTCATTGTGTTTGTACCTGGTCCCTGACAAGTAAAGATTAAATTAAAACTAGTCCTGATTTAAGACAATGTAAGCATTTTCCTTGTCTGGGTCAGATTCTATCTCCATTGCTGTCTTCCTAAGCTGTGGACAAAAACACAGAATATTTACTGGAATGTTATTATTTAGACATAGACTGTACGATAGGGACACGCGCTGGAATAGTTTTTTAATTCAACTGTTTTTGACTTTTTTTCGGCTGGATTTGAGCGTTTTTCGTCGTGTTGTTGTGACGTGAGCTAGCTCCGAGCGAGCCCACCAGCCCCCCTCCCCCCCGCGCCCTCCGGCCGCGCTAAAGTTCGGCGTGTCGTCGGTACACGTTTATATACACGTTTATATGAAAGAGGAACTTCACGAACGATCGGGACACGCACTGGAATCGCTTTAAATTAACTTGTTTTGACTTTATTCGGCTGGATTGAGTGTTTTCGTCGTGTCGTTGCGATGTGTCTTGGCTCCGGCCCCGCCCCCCGGCTCCGGCCCCGCCCCCCGGCTCCGGCCCCTCCCCCCGGCTCCGGCCCCGCCCCCCGGCCGGTGCCGTACCGCGTTTCCACAAAGGAAGAACTCATGAAACTGCGGAGAACAGTCGTCTTACCCGGAGATCGTCACGTTATCCCGTCGCAATACTGACCTAACCTAATACTGATGTGCAATTCTGTCGTATGTGCAATTGCTGTTGGAATTCATGTGCAATTCATGTGCTGTCGTGACACATATTCATGTGCAATTACTGTCGGGATCACATGCAATGGTAATTATTTATTTGTCTATGGTAGTTTTTATTTATTTATAGGAGATCTTCTACTGAAAGTGTTTTTCAGACTTCCTATAAGTGATCTGTTCTTGTGGATCTACCTCTGTATCTTCCTGCGTTGCACCAATGAAATTTCCCCATGTGGGACAATAAAGGAATATCTTATCTTATCTTATCTTATAGTCGCCCAAAGCCATGCATCACTAGGATTTATTATTTTTATTGTGTTTTTTTTTAGCTTAACATTGTGTTGCCTAGTGTTGAAATCATGCCTATGTTTTATAATAAATTTATTACAATATCCTGTAATAAACAAATAAACTAAATAATAACAATAATTTCATTATGAATGTTGATTCTTGTGCACTACAACACTTGGGCCTCTGGGTTTAGGGAGGCTGAGGCTCCATCAAACTGCTCACGCAGAACACTGCCTTTTATCACATCAATGAGATGCAAATAGAACTTTACAAAGAAGAAACACCACGCACCTCCAGAACATGAGTTCTGTGAGTTATTCAATTACAAAGATAAACCAAACTTAGTGTATGTAACTTAGTGTATGTAACAAAACTGAGCAATAAATCATACCAGTGTAGACAAATAAGCACTCATTTATTTCACCATGAATTCAAAAAGCATCAATTTAAATCAAGTGGATTGTACCCCACCTAAGGCCCGAAGTCACTGGGATAGGCTCCAGTTTTTAAAGACTGATTCAAAGAAACAACAACGTAATTGATTATGTCATTATCATTCAAGATAATAATTTAATTGTATCACATTAAGCTCTTGTTAAATGTAATAAAACCTATGACATTGATTTCTGAGAACTGCATATCCTCTAAATTTAGAAGATCATTAATATTCCTTCTGCCTCCGCGCTCGGGTATCTATCTTGGTTGTATATGTCATGTGAGTCATTAAACTATGCTACGTAAGCAGACCAGAGCAGATATAAGGAGTCTTACAGGACCCTCAGGACCTCAGCACCTCCAGGAGTGTACGACTGAACTCCTCCGGCTTGTGGTGAGTTCAACTTCTACTATTACATGGAGACAAATTATTATTTTAATATTACTTTTATTCTTGTGTTTCAAGACTTTGCAAAATAGTTTAGAAGTAATCACTAAATTACTGTCTCAACAGGACTGGAGAATAGAATATTCTTTTCACATAGAAAGGTTAAGGTATGTACAATTGACAATTGATGTACCAATTGATACCTACTGCACTGTGTTGGGGGGGGGGGGGGGGGGGGGGGTTGTCACGTTCTATTGAATCGTTGGTTCCACCAGACGGTTCTTAACTCTAGGCCAATATTTAAAAGGCATGGATAGAAAACATCTTTGCAATAACTTTATTTTTGACAAAAAACAACCAATATCTCTCACATTGAGATCATACACATTGCTTTCTGTTAGGGCCAATAAAATAAATAGTGTGTTTCCAGTAACATTGAAAAAAATATATATATTTTAAAATCCTCGCACAGGTTTTGCAGACAGTTTTCTTTTCTCAGAAGCAAGCGCTTTGAATTGAAGAGGCCTTATTGGTATGCAGATATTGAATAAACTAGTTCTCTACATCTATACTAGTCCAACCACAGGAAAAAAGCCATTAGCAGACAAACAACAGAGCAGGCAATGCTCTGTTGTTGTCTGCGCGGCGCGGACCCGCTGTTGCCCTGAGCGCGAGTTCGATGAGCTGTAGATCCACTCGTCCCAAAAGGTTTTCCAAAGCACCATTGCTTGTAAGTGTCCAGCCGTACGTTAGAGTCTTGTTGACCAAATGAATCACTTGCTTATAGGCATTTCCAGCAGTAGTTGGAACTTAGAAAGTGGCGAACGAACCCGTGACAGGTTGCCAGTGTCTGCGTCGCACTATTTTTCTTATTGTCACTACGTGATGTGAGCACTTTTTGACCGTCACGCAAAATATCTTCACCGCTGCTATGTCGGACGTATCTGTCGCCACTGCCATGGCAGCCAGTGGCTCGACCAAGCCGGTCTGCACGCTTAGGTAAAACGAAAGTGCAGCGATTTTCATATCTTACAATCCCCACAGATGATTTTTTTCCCACAGCTTTTGGATTCTCTTTAGCAATTTGACATTCTCGAAACATACGGCCAGTAAATATGCGATAAAATGTTAAAGGTCGAGTTTTGACATTCAGGTCGGTCGGGTTACCAGAAAACATTTTGGCCTTAGAAGAAGTGTGCAGAGGTGTTTGGATATTTCCTTGAAATTCCATTTCACTGTAGTTTCTATTTTTCATCAAATATCATCCAGTCTGTAGCTGATTGCAACATTAAATCACATATTAGTACAAATGAGTACAATTATGCTATGAATGTACTCAAGACTAGAACCATTATCTTTCAGAACTAAACGCCACCATGAGTACGGACGCGGAGATGGCCCTTTATGGCAAGGCTGCCATTTACCTCCGTAAACCAGAGAGGGAGAGAATCGAGGCTCAGAGCGCACCCTTTGATGCCAAGTCTGCCTGCTATGTTTGTGATGTCAAGGAGCTGTACCTCAAAGGAAGCATCCTTAAGAAGGACGCTGGCAAAGTCACTGTCAAGCTCTTGCTGACTGAAGAGGTGAGTGTATTTTAATGAAAATATAACTCAACAACAGAATTAACAATGCCCTACTTACACGTTCTGTCATAGGAGAGGACAGTTAAAGAAGATGAAGTCTTCCCCATGAATCCTCCCAAGTATGACAAAATTGAGGACATGGCCATGATGACCCATCTCAATGAGGCCTCTGTGCTTTATAACCTCAAAGAGCGTTATGCAGCATGGATGATCTACGTAAGACACATTTTATTTAACAGATGCTAACACATAAGCTCTGCATTAAGAACAAGTTAATTGATGTTAGTGTGCACATTTCTTCAGACCTACTCTGGGCTGTTCTGCGCCACTGTCAACCCCTACAAGTGGCTGCCAGTGTACGACCAAGAGGTTGTGACTGCCTACAGAGGCAAGAAGCGTATGGAGGCTCCACCCCACATCTTCTCCGTTTCTGACAACGCTTATCAGTTTATGCTTTGTGGTATGGCTCATTGACAGAAAAACTTAAAGTAATGTTCAAATGATACATAAATGGATAATTGTTAATATGTATTTTGGTTTATATCTTAACAGATAGGGAGAACCAGTCTGTCTTGATCACGTAGGTTTCTCATTTGTTATTGTGCTGAATTATTACTTGGATTCACATATGGTTCTTACAAGTTTGTTTTCATCCTCAGTGGAGAATCTGGTGCTGGAAAGACTGTGAACACAAAGCGTGTCATTCAGTACTTTGCAACAATTGCCGTTAGTGGTGGAGAAAAGAAGCCTGAAGGAAAGATGCAGGTTTGTTTCGGTTTAAATTTACTGAAAACTTATTCAGGACAAAATGTGAACTCAAAAGATTTAAACGCAATCTTCATTTTCTTTGCAGGGTTCTCTTGAGGATCAGATTATTGCAGCCAACCCTCTGCTGGAGGCTTATGGTAATGCCAAGACTGTGAGAAATGACAACTCCTCTCGTTTTGTAAGTATTACATTAGAAAAAAAAAAAAATAATAATTCTGAATATTTGTGTGATATTATTTTATAATTTGACTTTAATCAAACAGGGTAAATTCATCAGAATTCATTTCAAAACAACTGGTAAACTGGCTAGTGCTGATATTGAAACTTGTAAGTACAGTTTTGCCATTAGAGTGGGTTGTAAAATGATCTATTATGTTTTTTTTAACAAAGTTCCTGACTCTTCTAGATCTGCTGGAGAAGTCTAGAGTGTCATTCCAGCTTTCCGATGAGAGAGGTTACCACATCTTCTACCAGATGATGACCAATCACATGCCTGAGCTCGTTGGTGAGTAAAATCCAGATAAAGCATAAATACATAGCATTTTATTTTTGGTCTCTAAAACATCTTGTCTGTTTCTTGAAGAAATTTCTCTCCTCACAACCAACCCATACGATTTCCCTATGTGCAGCCAGGGTCACATCACTGTTGCCAGCATTGATGACAAAGTTGAGCTGGAAGCAACTGATGTAAGTGACTCAGAAATCACAAAGACTATACAGAAAAGAATAGCATGTAATTATGGGAATTTATTGAAACCAGAATGCCATTGACATCCTGGGATTCTCCCATGAGGAGAAGATGAGCATCTTCAAAATGACTGGTGCTGTCCTCCACCACGGTAACATGAAGTTCAAGCAGAAGCAGCGTGAGGAGCAGGCTGAGCCAGATGGCACAGAGGGTAAAAGCAGCATAATGTCTTCTGAAATAGTCTTCTGAAATGATTATTATACTGGTTTGATATATATGAACACAACATATGTATATCCTTATAGATGCTGACAAAGTTGCTTACCTGCTGGGTCTGAACTCTGCTGACATGCTTAAGGCTTTGTGCTACCCCAGAGTCAAGGTCGGAAATGAGTTTGTCACCAAGGGACAGACTGTGCCTCAGGTAAAGTGAACATTTGAGAGGCAATCGATGTTACAGTTTTGTAAAGAGTTGGCTAACACAAGTTCTTTTAGGTGATGAATGCTGTCCCTGCTCTGGCCAAGTCCATCTATGAAAGGATGTTCTTGTGGATGGTAGTCCGTATCAACCAGATGTTGGACACCAAGCAACAGCGAAACTACTACATTGGTGTCTTGGACATTGCTGGCTTTGAGATCTTTGATGTAAACTCAAATCTAAAATGTAAATCCATTTGGTTACGTGTGGGTGCTCATAGAAATACTTGTCTTGACAGTACAACAGCATGGAACAGCTGTGCATTAACTTCACCAATGAAAAACTGCAACAGTTCTTTAACCACACCATGTTTGTCCTGGAGCAAGAGGAATACAAGAAGGAGGGTATCATCTGGGAGTTCATTGATTTTGGAATGGACTTGGCAGCCTGCATTGAGCTGATTGAAAAGGTAGGCTATTGGTTTTGAACAACAAAACAGAGGAATTTTAAGAAAGTATTTTAGTTTCTAAATAGATCTGTCTTGACTTTCTTCTAGCCCATGGGCATCTTCGCCATCCTTGAGGAGGAGTGCATGTTCCCCAAGGCTTCTGATACAACCTTCAAGAACAAGCTGTATGATCAGCATCTTGGTAAAAACAAAGCGTTTGAGAAGCCCAAGCCAGCCAAGGGCAAGGCTGAAGCCCACTTCTCCCTGGTGCACTATGCCGGTACTGTGGACTACAACATCACTGGCTGGCTGGACAAGAACAAGGATCCACTGAACGAGTCTGTAATTCAGCTGTACACGAAATCTCCTGTCAAACTTCTGGCTATTCTCTATCCTCCTCCTGTTGAGGGTACGATAACTTACCATGTATTTATAGTTTCATGTTACTTAAGTCTGATCTTTTCTTATCTTTTATAAACAGAGGTTAAGGGAGCCAAGGGAGGCAAGAAGAAGGGTGGCTCTATGCAGACTGTGTCCTCACAGTTCAGGGTAAAGATTCACAAAAAAACATTCAATTGAGTTTTTTTTTTATGTTTATTTATGTATTTCTTTTATATGCTTGTTTTAGGAGAACTTGGGAAAGCTGATGACTAACTTGAGGAGCACCCATCCTCACTTTGTGCGTTGCCTGATTCCCAATGAGTCCAAGACTCCAGGTAAAAAGAATCATGCTGTGACACCGGATTGTCTAATTATTTCCAAAAAACTCTTTGCTGACTATTATTTTGACTCCAGGACTGATGGAGAACCACCTGGTTATCCACCAGCTTAGGTGCAATGGTGTACTGGAGGGTATTAGAATCTGCAGAAAGGGTTTCCCCAGCAGAATCCTTTATGCTGACTTCAAACAGAGGTATCAGTAAACTTTGTGAAAGTATGCATTATTTTAAAAGACGAACTAAACAAGTTATTTCCCTTAAAAGATACAAGGTGCTGAATGCCAGTGTCATCCCTGAGGGTCAGTTCATGGACAACAAGAAGGCTTCAGAGAAGCTGCTTGGATCTATTGATGTTAATCATGATGAGTACCGATTCGGAACCACAAAAGTAAGAATATCAGTAAATATAGTTTACGACACATACGACTTGGACTTAGAGAAACAATATTAATCAATAACGGATATTGATGCAAACAAATAAATTAGCAAAAATGACTAAATTGTTTGAATCAGTTAGAAAAATAAAATAAGTTTTAATGTTATACGTTGTTTTCATACTATGCTGGTGTTATGTTGATAGGTGTTCTTCAAGGCTGGTCTTCTGGGTGTTCTTGAGGAGATGAGAGATGAAAAACTTGCATCACTTGTCACCATGACACAGGCTCTGTGTCGTGGTTACCTCATGAGAACGGAGTTTGTAAAGATGACAGAAAGAAGGTACTTTAAAAAAATACTAAGGAATTAGCTATAATACCAGATATACATTACACCAATATGTTGAAATTTCACAGGGATGCCATCTTTACCATCCAGTACAACGTCCGCTCATTCATGAACGTCAAACACTGGCCATGGATGAAGGTGTACTACAAGATCAAGCCCCTCCTGAAGAGTGCTGAGACTGAGAAAGAGCTTTCCCAAATGAAGGAGAACTATGGGAAGATGTCCACTGATTTGGCTGCTGCTCTTGCCAAGAAGAAGGAACTTGAGGAAAAGATGGTATCTCTTCTGCAGGAGAAGAATGATCTGCTGCTCCAAGTGGCTTCTGTGAGTACACAGGCAACTTTTACCACAAATTGAAACATTATAGTAACAAACAATTGTTTTGTCCTTCAGGAATCTGAGGGTCTCAATGATGCTGAGGAGAGGTGCGAAGGTCTCATTAAAAGCAAGATTCAGCTGGAGGCCAAACTGAAGGAGACAACTGAGAGGTTGGAGGATGAAGAAGAGATCAATGCTGAACTAACAGCCAAGAAAAGGAAGTTGGAAGATGAATGTTCTGAGCTCAAGAAGGATATTGATGATCTTGAGCTTACACTGGCTAAAGTGGAGAAGGAGAAACATGCCACTGAGAACAAGGTTTGACCAATTTATTCCACACATCACACACTTCAAAGACATAATATGATTCTTAATTGTGTGTTTTTGAAAACCCAAAGGTGAAGAACCTGACTGAAGAGATGGCCTCCCAAGATGAGAGCATCGCCAAGCTGACTAAGGAGAAGAAAGCTCTCCAGGAGGCTCACCAGCAGACACTGGATGACCTGCAGGCTGAGGAGGACAAAGTCAACACTCTAACAAAGGCTAAGACCAAGCTTGAGCAGCAAGTTGATGATGTATGTTAGCTTTCTACTTGACCCTTCTAGCTATTAATAAGAAACTTTGAAATATATATATTTTTATATCAAATTGCTTTTCCCCAGCTTGAAGGGTCTTTGGAGCAGGAGAAGAAGCTCCGTATGGACCTGGAGAGAGCCAAGAGGAAGCTGGAGGGTGACCTGAAACTGGCTCAAGAATCAATCATGGATCTTGAGAATGACAAACAGCAGTCTGACGAGAAGCTGAAGAAGTAGGTCTTAGTAAATGTATTAAATTACTCTGGCTATATGAAACATCATGATTTTAAAACTTCTTCTCCTCCAGGAAAGACTTTGAGATCAGTCAGCTTCTTAGCAAGATTGAGGATGAGCAGTCTCTGGGAGCTCAGCTTCAGAAGAAGATTAAGGAGCTTCAGGTGACGCGTCTTTTGGGCTGGATCAAAAAAGGCAATATTAATCTTCTTTTATCGTGAACGCTTTGATCTGTTCACAGGCCCGCGTTGAGGAGCTGGAGGAAGAGATTGAGGCTGAGCGTGCTGCTCGTGCAAAGGTTGAGAAGCAGAGAGCAGATCTGTCCAGGGAACTTGAGGAGATCAGTGAGAGGCTGGAAGAAGCTGGTGGTGCTACTGCTGCTCAGATTGAGCTGAACAAGAAGCGTGAGGCTGAGTTCCAGAAGCTCCGTCGTGACCTTGAGGAGTCCACTCTGCAGCATGAAGCCACTGCCGCTGCTCTGCGCAAGAAGCAGGCTGACAGTGTTGCTGAGCTAGGAGAGCAGATTGATAACCTCCAGCGTGTCAAGCAGAAGCTTGAGAAGGAAAAGAGCGAGTACAAAATGGAGATTGATGACCTCTCCAGCAACATGGAGGCGGTGGCTAAAGCTAAGGTAGTGTGATGATGGTAACTATGTGAACAGACATCAAGTCATGAAAATTGCACATAGTAAATTACACATAAATCTTTAGGGAAACCTGGAAAAGATGTGCCGCACTCTTGAGGACCAACTAAGTGAAATTAAGACCAAGAATGATGAAAACGTTCGCCAAATGAATGACCTGGGTTCCCAGAAAGCTCGCCTCCTCACAGAGAATGGTAAGACAAATGTCAGGTAAATAATTCTGCTTTTTCTGACCAATTATTTGCATCTAAGGTGAGTTTGGCCGCCAAATTGAAGAGAAGGAAGCCCTGGTCTCTCAGCTGACCAGAGGCAAACAGGCCTTCACACAACAGATTGAGGAGCTCAAGAGGCAGATTGAAGAGGAGGTTAAGGTATGAAACACATGGTTGTTTGAAACCAGACAATGGTATTGTGAAGCATCATAACATTAACTGTTTACACAGGCCAAGAACGCCCTTGCCCATGGACTCCAGTCAGCCCGTCATGACTGCGATCTGCTCAGGGAACAGTTTGAAGAGGAGCAGGAGGCCAAGGCTGAACTTCAGCGTGGCATGTCTAAGGCCAACAGCGAGGTAGCTCAGTGGAGAACAAAGTATGAGACTGATGCTATCCAGCGTACTGAGGAGCTTGAGGAATCCAAGTGAGTCTAAAATCGGTGGCAAAACACATCAATGCAGATTAATCAATGCACATATTCATGTTAACTCATCATATTTACTCTTTAAAGAAAAAAGCTTGCCCAGCGCCTACAGGAGGCTGAGGAGCAGATTGAGGCTGTTAACTCCAAGTGTGCTTCTCTGGAGAAGACCAAACAGAGGCTGCAGAGTGAGGTGGAGGATCTCATGATTGATGTGGAGAGAGCTAATGGTCTGGCTGCCAACCTAGACAAGAAGCAGAGAAACTTTGACAAGGTACAGGCTATTTTCCTATTTGATCAGTATGTTAATTATCTGTGATACTTAAGTCTCTTTTTTTCAATTTGTGAAATCTAGGTCTTGGCTGAATGGAAGCAGAAGTTTGAGGAGGGTCAGGCAGAGCTTGAGGGAGCTCAGAAGGAGGCCCGCTCACTGGGAACTGAACTTTTCAAGATGAAGAACTCCTATGAGGAAGCTCTTGACCAGCTGGAGACCATGAAGCGTGAAAACAAGAACTTGCAGCGTGAGTTTTAACCCAGGATTATTGACATCTATAGTGGAGATTTGAAGACAAATATGTTATTTACATTTATTACATTTATTTCCCCGTAGAGGAGATCTCTGACTTGACTGAGCAGATTGGTGAGACTGGAAAGAGCATCCATGAATTGGAGAAGTCCAAGAAGCAGGTTGAGACAGAAAAGATTGAAATTCAGACTGCCCTTGAGGAAGCTGAGGTAACAAATATACTAATCACAAAAATGTATTTATTACCCTGAAATATCTTGTAGCAAGAGAAGAAGTTGTATATCTATTTATGTATTTTGATTTGTTTCAGGGAACCCTTGAACATGAAGAATCTAAGATTCTCCGTGTCCAGTTGGAACTTAACCAAGTGAAGGGTGAGATTGACAGGAAGCTGGCAGAGAAAGATGAGGAAATTGAGCAGATTAAGAGGAACAGCCAGAGGATCACTGACTCCATGCAAGGCACTCTGGACTCTGAGGTCAGAAGCAGAAATGATGCCCTCAGAATTAAGAAGAAGATGGAGGGAGACTTGAATGAGATGGAGATTCAGCTGAGCCATGCCAATCGCCAGGCAGCCGAGTCCCAGAAACAGTTAAGAAATGTGCAGACACAGCTCAAGGTATTGCAAGACATTTGTCGCAGGATGGTTATGTTGCTATAATCCATTTACAATGACTTACTCACTCTTATCCAATCAGGATGCCCAATTGCACCTTGATGACGCAGTCAGAGCTCAGGAAGACTTCAAAGAACAGGCTGCCATGATTGACCGCAGAAACGGCCTGATGGTGGCTGAAATTGAAGAACTCAGGGCTGCTCTGGAGCAGACAGAAAGAGGGCGCAAAATCGCTGAACAAGAGTTGGTTGATGCCAGCGAGCGTGTTGGACTTCTGCATTCTCAGGTAAAGAGATTTTACAAATTGACTCAAATGTATGACATTCATTACATAAATGTATGTGTTATACTGAGGTTTAACATGAATATTAAAGCCGCAAGCGGCATCCAACGGCCCTCGCGGGCCGCCGGCCTTCCGACTCTGCGCTTTCGACTTGATAAAGATGGCGCCCTTATTGTGTGTTGAATTAAAAAAGAACTTGACAGACGGGGACACATTGGACATGGCCAATCCAGTGCAAATGAACACAAATGTCAGTCAAATGTGCTGCTCCGCCGCACAGAGACCGTAGCACTCAGAATATAAATATGGATAACTTTTGATGCCCCGCTTGTGTGGATGATATTTCCCAAAGTAAAGCTTGATCGAGCTATTGCCCACGGAAGAGTTTGTTAAAGTGTGAAGCATAAATGTGAACATTTCAGAGATTTGGCGTTTTCCCATTTGTGACAGTATATTTGCAGCTTCACGGCACAGAGACCGTACCACTTAATATCAAAATATGACAAATTTTTGATGCCCCGTTTGTGTAGATGATTTTCCCCAAATATGAGTTTGATCGGGCTATCGCCCTAGGAGGAGTTCGTTAAAGTGTGAAGCGTAAAAATGTGGTGATTTGAGCGATGTTGCGATTTTCCCATAAGGATAACATGGGATGCTTCTGTCATCGCTACGGTTACGCCGTACAAAATATGACTTTGGCTCTCATACTTGTATGATCAGGATGGCAAATTAGAATTTTGTGCAAAATGTCATGTCATTTGGAAAAACTCTATTGTTTATAGGCCACTCTGAAGGCCAAATAGTCAGAATTCTGGGAAACGTTTGCGGCTCCGTCGCACAGAGACCGTAAAAGTTATCCTTAAAATTTGGATAACTTTAGATGGCCCACTTGTCTAGAGGACGTACACCGATTTGGAGGTTGGTGGACAAAACGCACTGGGAGGTTTATGTCATCGCTACGACTACGCCGTAAAAAATTAGGCATTTTTGTGATTGGCTTTTGTGATCGGGACGGCAAAATAGAATTTTGGGTAAAGTTTAGACAATTTTGGTAAAACTAATTTTTGAGCTTCAATGTTAATTTAAAGGTCACTCTGTAGGGGGCGCTATCGCGGCCATTTCAATTTTGTCAGCCTAAACTGGTCCAAACTAGAAAGTTTAACAACTGATTCAAATTTGGTCATAATCGGACTGGTTTTGATCAAATGGGAGCAATTTTTAGATCTGCAATATTCCAAAATAAGTTGTCCAACTTTGCGGCTGCGCCGCACACAGACCGTAAAAGGTATCTCAAAAAATTGGATAACTTTAGATGCCCCACTTGTCCAGAGAACGTACGCCAATTTTGAAGTCGGTGGGCAAAACGCCCTAGGAGGAGTTCGTCAAAGTTTGACGTGAACAAAATGGCTAACACAGCGTGTTTTCATTTTCAAAGGAAGATGGCGGCCATAGGGTAAGTCTGGGGGCGTGGCCACAATAATATATTTTTTTTTGTCTTCACAAGAGGAATGCGTGTCCCGAATTTGTAGCTTTACGCCAAAGTTGACCTCGGGGCGTCTCCTATGGGCGCAATGTATTTTGACTTTTGTCGGTGGCGCTGTCGCGCCATTTTTTAACGAAAAAAAAAATGGCCCAGAAAAAATAAAATTTTTCGCCGATTCTGAATTTTGGGCAAAGTTTGGTGAGTTTTTGAGCATGTTCAGGGGGTCAAATTAGAGCTCAAAAAGCAGAAGAACAAGAAAAATAATAATAAAAAAAAATAAGAATAATACTTTTAGCAAAAACAATATAGCCGTTTCCACTATAACAACAAATGATACATCGTTTGAAAGCTCTAAGCCTTCCCGATGCCGCCATGGGGAGGAATCATCATTACGAGCGCTTACGCGCTCGTCACTCCCTATTCCGTCGGGATGCCCCGCCCACTCCCCATAGACTTCCATTGATTTGAGCAGATACAAGCATGGCCCATGCCTGCGGCATGGACTCTCGCGTTCAGGACGGTGCCAGGAGGGTTTTTGGAGGAATGCAGCGCTTCGCGCTGCTGTTGTCAACAATGAGTGAATGGGCTACGCCCATTCACTCATTGTCAACTATTTCTGTCATAGCAGGAGTAAGTATGCATGATCCATGCCTTCGGCATGGGCTAGTTCACTGTACTTGCCAGGGGCGACGGGGTACCAAACATGCGGGCTGCCTTCGGCAGCGTTGCGGGAGCAATAGGCCCTCCGCCCTACTGGGGCTCGGGCCTAATTTGTTGTTTTCTTTCTTTTAATACTTCATAGAACACTAGCCTGCTGAACACCAAGAAGAAGCTTGAATCTGATCTGGTTCAGATCCAGAGCGAAGTTGATGACACTGTTCAGGAAGCAAGAAATGCTGAGGACAAGGCCAAGAAGGCCATCACTGATGTAGGTTTTTTAAGGCATTATTTTTTGACTTGATTAAAGTTAATAGTCCATTATTAAAGTCGAATGTGTTTACCAGGCTGCCATGATGGCTGAGGAGCTGAAGAAGGAGCAGGACACTAGTTCTCATCTGGAGAGGATGAAGAAAAATCTGGAAGTTGCTGTCAAAGACCTGCAGCACCGTCTGGATGAGGCTGAGAATCTGGCCATGAAGGGTGGCAAGAAGCAGCTCCAGAAACTGGAGTCCAGGGTAAGACTGACATTGTGAAAACCAAATCAAAAAGTGACTCAATGAATCTGTCAACAAAACTTTGAATACTATGAATCATACTTTCTAAAGGTGCGTGAGCTTGAGACAGAGGTTGAAAATGAACAGAGACGTGGAGTAGATGCTGTTAAGGGCGTCCGCAAATATGAGAGGAGAGTCAAGGAGCTCACCTACCAGGTATGTAAGCCAAATGTAAACTGTATTTATTCTTCTTAACCTATTTTATTTTCAATTTCTAACTATTGCTTTTGTGTTTAAGACTGAAGAGGACAAGAAGAACAACACCAGGCTCCAGGATCTGGTTGATAAGCTGCAGCTCAAGGTGAAAGCCTACAAGAGGCAGGCTGAGGAAGCGGTAAGAGCTCAACATTTACATTTATCTTATTTAAAAACATACAGCATTTCTTAACTATATTACATTCATGTGCTGCAGGAGGAGCAGGCCAACGTACATCTGTCCAAGTGCAGGAAGGTTCAGCATGAGCTGGAGGAGGCAGAGGAGCGTGCTGACATTGCAGAGACCCAGGTTAACAAGCTGAGAGCCAAGACCCGGGACAGTGGCAAGGTAAATAATTTAGTTTTTTTTGTATACTATATGTTTACTTCTAACACTATACTTTTCTTGCAGGGAAAGGAAGCAGCTGAGTAATGCCGTATATTTATGCATTTATTTATTTATTATTGCATTTATTGGATGACAAATGGCAATTATTCCATTAAACCTTTAAAACTTTGCTCTAAAGACCATCCGTCCTTTTTTACATGAGTTTTGTGGTAATCTGAATCCATGCACACACTGCCAGTATTAATGGATTCACATGAGTGTGAATAGCTCAAATGGCATATGTATTTACAAACTTTTTTACAAACTGAGGTGTAAAATTTGTATTAAAACATTCTCTGGGGTTTAGGGTGGGTGCACAGTAGCAGAGCAGTTAGCGCTCTTGCCTCCCAAGAAGGAGATCGTGGGATCACTTTGGGCTTTTAAAGTTGGAAGTGTGTTTTATAAATAAACCTTATTATTAATATTGACAAACTATAGATTAAACAAAGCAATGACCATAATAACTCTTTGATTGTTATTTCAATAAAGGCATATACAAGAAGTAATGACCACATTTTATGTTACAGCCTAGCCTGATCCCAAAAATAGTTACCGGTACATGAAATACCCCAAACAATACCCCATAATTAGAAATCTTTGCAAATATATTCCAAAAAAAAAAAAAAAAAAGCACATGAACATACTTATTCACAGCGTTGGCCATGACCAATTTTTCCACTGATCATCCTTGAGAGGGTTCTTAAACTTGATTGGAGTGCACCTGTGATGCCAGTTGATTGGACATGATTTGTAAAAGCACAGACCTGCCTATAGAGGTCATTAACCGACTTCACAAAACCACGTGATCGCATACTGTGCCGCCATGTGGTCCGTTTCTTGGTGTTGTATTTTGCGCTGATAGTGTGGAGTGTGGAGTGTGGTGATACAAAACATAAATTATGGAGACCCCAGTACTTTCAGATTACGCAAACCCCTTGGACGAGCTACACAAAGGTTGCGGTCAATCAGCTCACCAGATCCATATTTGATGCCTGAAACGATGTTTTTTGACCCGTTTTCATCGCTGACTCTTCCAGACATCTTGTACTCTGACATTTACAACTACCATGTACATACGAAGTCGGCATATTCTCTGAAAGCTTGAAAAACTTCAAGAGTTTGGAAGCGTACAAGTATTTTGTCGCTGGATGGGTGAAACAAATCTTGGTACACGAAAACACAGCTGGAATCTATGTTGTGATCGGAAAGGTGAGTCACAATTTCAATTCTTGCTTTATGTGCGTATGTTGATTCTCTAAAGAGTCCGCCCATCCAGACCGCCGCGGCAGTAGTAGCGACTAGAGATGCACCGATCAATCGGCCGCCGATTAAAAAAGCCGGTTTTAGGTCGAATCGGCCAGAATCGGTGACCGGCCGGTCCATGACGTAATTGCCGTTTTTTGGCCAATCCAAACTGACCCGCATGCGCGGTGCGTAGCAGCTCAACGCGCCCAGAGCAAAACAGCTAAAAACTACAAGACTCTTGAAGTGTATTAAAACTAGGTCCATGCAAAGTTAGGCCTCATTCTGAGACTGGCTTTTAGGAATATGTGTGTTTCTACCAAAATGTCTATTCCACGGAATGTAAGGGGCCCACATCTGATTAACTACCGAATGGGAGATGTCTCCATTGGCTGCGAGGCCTTGAGATGCCTTGTGTACATCTGTGTAAGCGCATGATCTCATTTCTGTAACTTCTCCCCTGGTGCTACCCAAATAAGGATACCTTTACATCTTGTTCTCTCATTGGCTAATCCGTTGGTACATGGATAGGGTCATACCTGTCAGATATTGTTTATCGGTCTTTGTGCGTTTTCAGTATATAAAGGCGAGATACGCCCAGAGACGAGGTTCGTCTTCCTGATCACCAGCGGACCCAGGGCGCTGTTTTCTGCTGTCCTGTATTTGACACTGCTTTCTCTGTAAATAAACTACCTTGAAAAGTTTGCAGAGCTTTGTCAGCGTGAATCCTTTGTCTACACCCTACGCCCCAAACGAGCATTGATCAAGTCACCACACTCTTTCAGAGCGCGGCGGCCAAAGTGTCCAGTTTACACTCAAAGTCTATGTAAACGCGCGTCGAACACCTCCTGCTTTTTCGCCGCGGCGCGCGGAGCGGAGGGTGCGTTTTGGTGTTTTCCGCTCTAGACAAAAGCTTTGACAAGCATAAGCTTCAAAGCGTTAAAATTGTTCGTGGCAGTAAAGTTCAGATTTGTTCAACTTTGGTGGAACACAAGAAGGAGCGAGCCTGGAGGAGGATCAGAGGAGACTGGACTGTGGGGTAAGTTATTATAACTTTGAGACGATTACAATCTACGTGTTGATAGCTGATGCGGTCAAAATAATTTGCGCTGGTGTTCATGTGTTCTGAATAAACACATGAACACATGACGAGTTCATGTGTTTATTCAGAGTTATCTGCAGAAGAGTAGGGACACATGAAGGGGCCAGAGGAAGCAGCAGCAGGGCTGTCAGAAGAGTTAGTTGTTGTTGTTGTTCTGCTCAACTAGCAGAGCTAGGCTACAAGCTAATGCTAACAAGAGATCTCATCCACCTGAAATGAGACTTTAAAAATACTTTGATGCATTTGAGACATACATTGAGTAGATACAAAACTTAAATTACTGACTCGAACAGCGAAATGAGTGACTATAATCTAATGTCAGGACTATTTAATTGTCCCACAGCCTCAAAGAAATGTTTACACAATCAGCTGTGCTCTAGAATCTATAGTGCTCAACTCATTGTGCTTCTAGTGAGTGTGTGAAGTTATCAAAGAGCTGATGAAACTGGAAAATGATATTGGCAACTTATGTGCCTCATTTAATATGCTGTATTATAATAGTAAAAGTTTGAATAATATTGCAGTAAATGTACTGGGCTAAAATATAACTGCTGTATAATGTTCTTTTTGAAGATCTGGATTTGCCTTCAGACCTCCCTGTTGCCCCTGCTCCTGTTGCTCCTGCCCCTGCCCCTGTTGCTCCTGCTCCTGCTCCTTCAGGGGATGCTGGCCCTTCTGCTGCACCCACAGATGTGTAAATGGATGGTTGGATTACAATTTGTTTTTTAGCCTGTGTCATCTAAATTGCAATGTGTGTGTTTTTTTGTAGAAGCACGAGGAAGAGGACCTGGAGCCAGAGTCCTCCAGCTTTGAGAGGGAGGTGCTGGCAGCGCTCTGGGACTGACCCTCCTCATGTTCCACCTGCTTCCTCTCCTGCAGAGGGTTCCAGCTCATTCAAAAGAATGTGTAAAATTACAAATGTATAAATTGCTATATGAAAATAGTTCATTTGATTTCAATCTGGAACCATTGGAGCTGCATCTTCTGCAGGAGAAATGGACTCCTTTTTCCTCTGTGTCCCCCACTCTTCTCCAGGCCATATATTAGTTAGTATATAGTTCTGTATATATATATATATATATATTATGTTTATATATAGTTATTTATTCTATTTTTCCACAAAATAAATCACATTTAATATTCTAAAACGTGTGTCCTGTATACATGCACCTTTTTCACATATATAATACTGGGTAGTTTGTGGGAAAATCCGTGTGCTAGATAGAAAATCAGTATCGGAAAAATCGGTTTTGGCAGGTCAGACCTCCTTAAAAACCGGAAATCGGTATCGGCCAAGAATTTTGGAATCGGTGCATCTCTAGTAGCGACGTAGCAACGTAGCAACCCCAAACACCTAAATCATACAAATAGCAACTTACCAGCTATGAAATGACTACTACATAGTCTGTGGTGATAGTTTGGTTCCCAATTCAAACGTTTTATCGCAGCTGTCCATCGCGGTCGTCTTTCCGGGTTTCTCGGTATCCGATAGAACTTCAGATCTCTTTGTTTATCTTCCCGATTGCTGCACCCAATTGCCACATATACCTTCACCATTTTGATGATAGTAAATATATTATACCGATATTGAGCCTCTTTGAGCCGTGTTTCGTCGTAAATTGAAGCAGAAAGACGGCAGTATTGAATTGGCTTGTTGTGGTAAACACGCACTACAGACGGACAATATGGCGAAACATTCTCACCGACCTTATCATAAAACTCAAGTAACTGGTCTCAGGGCGACTGCTTGCTGCTCTGTTGCTGTCGCGTCCGTGCTGCTTTTTGTTCTGATGCGCATGCGCAGCGGGGTGCGACACAAATCTCCATCTGTCTGCAGTGCCGGCCGCTAAAGGCCTCTACAACTTCGGAGCTCTCACACCTTCTAGGCATAAGGCTCTGGTTGTGCAACATAACTGTGTGTTTTTTGCCTGGAAGTATCTAGAAATCTGACACCTTATTGAACGAAATTAAAAAAAATGAACGTGCCGTTCACAGACACCAGAATGAACGAGTTCACAGTACCGTTCGTCGGCAGTAATACAGTACGTTCAGTTCACGTTCACCAAATTTATGAACGCGTTCATGAACTTTCGTTCAATGAAGGCGTTCAGGCACAACACTGCACACAGGGATGTTCTCACATCAGAATCAGAACAAGTTTATTGCCGGTCAGTGAACAAAATTCATGGGCTAGGAACTTGCTTTGGTGATTTGGTGCAACATACAACAGTGAACAATAATGAGGCAAAAAAATATATAAGAAGCGACAGTCGCAGTGGAAAGTCTGCTGTACTGTAGTAGTCCTTTTATTTTTATTCAATACATGTGTTTGTATGTGGTCCCTGTCAAGTAAAGATCAAATTAAAACTAGTCCTGAGGTAAGACAATGTTGGCATTTTCTTGGTCTGGGTAAGATTGGTCCTCCAGTGCTAGTCTGCCTAAGCAGTGGACAAAAACACAGAATATTTACTGGACTCTTATTGGAAAGCTCTACATTTTATATTTAATTTCCATGAAGAGGATGTTAAATGTAAAAAAGTAAAACATCTTATTCAGCCTACAAACCTGAGCCAGAGAGAGTTCTAAACTTTCACAATGTGTGCTGAGTTTGTTAAGAGGCAATCTAATTTATTATGTTTCAAAGTCATTTGTAATGTGCAACGTTTTAGACACGTTAGGTTTTTTTTTTGGTGGCAAATCTATGGAGCTTCCAGATCCCGCCCACTTCATAGTTACAGATGTAAACTTCTCATTCATTTTTTTCCATAGAGGTTTATCTTTCAGAATCGTTATTGAACTCATGGCAACATAGTGTTAAAGTCATGCCCGCACAGTTAGCCCATGTTTTTTAATTTATGTATTACATTATCCTGTAATAAACAAATAAATTAAATAATAATATTCTTGTGCACTACAACACTTGGGCCTCTGGGTTTAGGGAGGCTGAGGCTCCATCCAACTGCTCACGCAGAACGCTGCCTTTTATCACATCAATGAGATGCGAATCGAACTTTACAAAGGCAGAAGAAACATAAGCAGGCAAAAATTTGGATGTCAAGGATGTTTAGTCATTGTGTGGACACCATGCACCTCCAGAACATGAGTTCTGTGAGTTATTCAATTACAAAGTATAAACCAAACTTAGTGTGTGTAACGTGGTGTGTGTACACACACATCTGTAACAAAACTGAGCAATAACAGGTTAGGCTAGGTTAGGTGTCTTTGTTTGTACCCTTGGGTAAATTGGTTTGCAGTGATTAAGAGACATTAAACATACATGCACACAATATAAAAAACAGACATAATGGATTAATCAATTGTTTAATCACACAGAGGGAGCTTGTTTCAGAGGACAATAGCTGCAGGGACGAAACTGTCTCTATATCTTTTGTTCCTGCATTTTTGCACAACCAGTCTTTGCCCCGACTGAAACAGAGCGTCCAGGGCGTGGCTCCAGTCCTGCATTATACTGGAGCTTAGTTTCTACAACATGCTGGTATATATAGACTCCATACTTCGTTGTGGCTGTCCGATAAGCTTGCCAGCCAATTTCACAATCTGAGAAAGTGCATTTTTGTTCTTCACTGACACATTTCCAAACCAAGAGGACACAGAAGGCTAAGATTGACTCAAAGAAAGCTGAATAAAACAAAGACATACGAGTCTTGTCCACATCAAAAGTTGCCAGTTTCCTGAGGCAGTGCAGGCGCTGCTGTCCCTTCTTGCACACTGCCTCACAGTTGGCATCAAAGTTGAGACCAGAGTCAATGATTATGCCCAGGTGCCCGGATTGTGCCATAGTCTGACCATTGACTGGGACCACCTCAGCTGTGTGCTTTTTCTAAAATCAGCGACCATATCATAGAGTCAGATCACAGCTGACCCTTCTCACCCTGGACACGGACTATTTGCGCCACTTCTGTCAGGCATGAGGCCCCGGTCAATCCGGACCAGAACCTCCCGCCATAAGAACAGTTTATTTCCCTCTGCCATTGGACTCATGAACACTTCTTAAATACTGTCATTTAACTATAATTCAATCAATCACTCACTCACTGCAGTGTTCACTTTCTGCACTACATCTGTACATTTAACTGTACATTTTGTGTACAGAGTAAACATATTTTTATCCTAGTATTTTTAAATTGTTTTTCTTTAATGACCCATGACTGGTTGCCCCCTCCTGGAGCAGGCTCACAATGACAGAGTCATCAGCATGTTTAAGAATAAACCTGTTGTCATAGTGGCTCTGCAGCATACTGGTATACAGGAGGAACAACAAAGGTGAAAGGACACATCCCTGTGGTTGGTCAGTGGAACTACAGACCAGGTCAGATAGCACTCCATTCACCCTTGTAGTTTGTATCCCATCAGTTAAAAAAGTGAGAATCCATTCCACAAGATTCTTTAAGAGACAATTGATTAAATTATGGGGCTGGGTAGTGTTAAAAGCTGAGGTAAAATCCAAAAATAAAAGCCCGGCATGAGCTTTGTGTCCATCCAGGTGGTTAAATACCAGATTCAATCAAGTAACAGTAACATCCTCAACTCCCCTGTGTGGCCTGTATGCAAACTGTAAAGGGTCAACCAGCCCCTCTGTAGACCTCAGGAGTTAAGCTCTAAATATTTTCTCAAATGTTTTCATTACAATTGACATAAGGGCAACAGGTCTATTGTCTGTACATGTTTTTGGGCGATTTTGTTTTCGAGCAGGGACAAGCGAGGCATATTTCCACTCTTTGGGCACAGTCTGCTCTCTTCAAGTGGTGTTACATATAGAGATACAGAGATATACAATGAAGGTTGGGGCTTCTACCGCACATGTTCTAAGCAGACGCCCACAAATGTTGTCTGGGTCAGCGATTTTGTTTACTTCAATTATTTTTGTGGCTCTTTCTACTTGAACCTTTTAAATATTAAAGTGCTGAGTGTCCATATGTGCATAAGTTGCCATTTTAGTCTCTGAATTTCAGAGTTAGAATCTTCAGTATTGAAGTAGTTATAAAAATTGAATTAGAATGTATTAAACATTCAACAATGTTGACACATTTCTTTGACTATACATTTTAAAAGAAAATTAAAATCAAGTGCATTGTCACAAGCTCACAAAAACAATAACATTTAATATGATTGAAGATATTTTTTTAATTTGATCATAAGCTCTTGTTAAATGTAATAAGTTATGATGTTAACAACAATGTTGTTAACATGTTTAACAATGGGCTAAACATATATTCCAGAAAATAACTCTTGAGAACTGGATACCTTCTAAATTTAGAAGAGCACAAATATTCCTCTTGTCACAAGCCATATTTGGTATGTAGCCGTCATTGAACCATGCATTGTAAGCAACCCAGAGCAGATATAAGGAGATTGAAAGGACCCTCAGAGTGTGTGGCTGAACTGCTCCGGCTTGTGGTGAGTTCAACTTCTCCTATTACATGGAGACAAATTATTATTTTAATATTACAATTATTCTTGTATTTTAAGACTTTGCAAAATAGTTCAGAAGTAATCACTAAATTACTGTCTCAACAGGACTGGAGAATAGAATATTTCACATAGAAAGTTTAAGGTATTTGCAACTGATAAATTGAACATTCAATGCTTTATTTTTGTATGCAACATACCTACTGCACTGTGTTGGGGGGGATCACCAGACTGTTCACCAGACGGTTCTTAACTATAGGCCAATATTTAAAAGGCATGGATAGAAAACAACTATGCTAATAACTTTGTTTTTTGTTAAACAACAACCAATATTCCAAAAGGTAGACATTTTCTTGAACCTAGCTCTCTAGTCTAACATGAACACATTGCTTTATGTCAGAAGAAGTGTGCAGAGGTGTTTGGATAATTCCTTGAAATTACAATCCATTTCACTGTAGTTTCTATTTTTCATCAAACATCATCCAGTCTGAGGCTGATTGCAACAATAAATCGCATAAAACAAATGAGTGCTATAATGTAATTTATAGAGGCTTAGTTAGCTTTATAACCAAGAATCTAGTTATAAAGACAATTATGCTATGAATGTATTCAAGACAAGAACCATTCAATAAAAAACTTTATCTTTCAGAACTAAACGCCACCATGAGTACAGACGCGGAGATGGCCATTTATGGCAAGGCTGCCATTTACCTCCGTAAACCAGAGAGGGAGAGAATCGAGGCTCAGAGCGCACCCTTTGATGCCAAGTCTGCCTGCTATGTTCAAGATGTCAAGGAGCTGTACCTCAAAGCAACCATCCTCAAGAAGGACGCTGGCAAAGTCGCTGTCAAGCTCTTGCTGACTGAAGAGGTGAGTGTATTTTAATGAAAATATAACTCAACAACAGAATTAACAATACCCTACTTACACGTTCTGTCATAGGAGAGGACAGTTAAAGAAGATGAAGTCTTCCCCATGAATCCTCCCAAGTATGACAAAATTGAGGACATGGCCATGATGACCCATCTCAATGAGGCCTCTGTGCTTTATAACCTCAAAGAGCGTTATGCAGCATGGATGATCTACGTAAGACACATTTTATTTAACAGATGCTAACAAATAAGCTCTGCATTAAGAACAAGTTAATTAATGTTAGTGTGCACATTTCTTCAGACCTACTCTGGGCTGTTCTGCGCCACTGTCAACCCCTACAAGTGGCTGCCAGTGTACGACTCAGAGGTTGTGAATGCCTACAGAGGCAAGAAGCGTATGGAGGCTCCACCCCACATCTTCTCCGTTTCTGACAACGCTTATCAGTTTATGCTTTGTGGTATGGCTCATTGACAGAAAAACTTAAAGTAATGTTCAAATGATACATAAATGGATAATTGTTAATATGTATTTTGGTTTATATCTTAACAGATAGGGAGAACCAGTCTGTCTTGATCACGTAGGTTTCTCATTTGTTATTGTGCTGAATTATTACATGGATTCACATATGGTTCTTACAAGTCTGTTTTCATCCTCAGTGGAGAATCTGGTGCTGGAAAGACTGTGAATACAAAGCGTGTCATTCAGTACTTTGCAACAATTGCCGTTAGTGGTGGAGAAAAGAAGCCTGAAGGAAAGATGCAGGTTTGTTTCGGTTTAAATTTACTGAAAACTTATTCAGGACAAAATGTGAACTCAAAAGATTTAAACGCAATCTTCATTTTCTTTGCAGGGTTCTCTTGAGGATCAGATTATTGCAGCCAACCCTCTGCTGGAGGCTTATGGTAATGCCAAGACTGTGAGAAATGACAACTCCTCTCGTTTTGTAAGTATTACATTAGAAAAAATGTCTGAATATTTGTGTGATATTATTTTATAATTTGACTTTAATCAAACAGGGTAAATTCATCAGAATTCATTTCAAAACAACTGGTAAACTGGCTAGTGCTGATATTGAAACCTGTAAGTACAGTTTTGCCATTAGAGTTGGTTATAAAATTATATATTGTGGGTTTTTTAACAAAGTTCCCGACTCTTCTAGATCTGCTGGAGAAGTCTAGAGTGACATTCCAGCTTTCCGATGAGAGAGGTTACCACATCTTCTACCAGATGATGACCAATCACATGCCTGAGCTCGTTGGTGAGTAAAATCCAGATAAAGCATAAATACATAGCATTTTATTTTTGGGCTCTAAAACATCTTGTCTGTTTCTTGTAGAAATTTCTCTCCTCACAACCAACCCATACGATTTCCCTATGTGCAGCCAGGGTCACATCACTGTTGCCAGCATTGATGACAAAGTTGAGCTGGAAGCAACTGATGTAAGTGACTCAGAAATCTCAAAGACTATACAGAAAAGAATAGCATGTAATTATGGGAATTTATTGAAACCAGAATGCCATTGACATCCTGGGATTCACCCATGAGGAGAAGTTGAGCATCTTCAAAATGACTGGTGCTGTCCTCCACCACGGTAACATGAAGTTCAAGCAGAAGCAGCGTGAGGAGCAGGCTGAGCCAGATGGCACAGAGGGTAAAAGCAGCATAATGTCTTCTGAAATAGTCTTCTGAAATGATTATTATACTGGTTTGATATATATGAACACAACATATGTATATCGTTATAGATGCTGACAAAGTTGCTTACCTGCTGGGTCTGAACTCTGCTGACATGCTTAAGGGTTTGTGCTACCCCAGAGTCAAGGTCGGAAATGAGTTTGTCACCAAGGGACAGACTGTGCCTCAGGTAAAGTGAACATTTGAGAGGCAATCGATGTTACAGTTTTGTAAAGAGTTGGCTAACACAAGTTCTTTTAGGTGATGAATGCTGTCCCTGCTCTGGCCAAGTCCATCTATGAGAGGATGTTCTTGTGGATGGTCATCCGCATCAACCAGATGTTGGACACCAAGCAATCGCGAAACTACTACATTGGTGTCTTGGACATTGCTGGCTTTGAGATCTTTGATGTAAACTCAAATCTAAAATGTAAATCCATTTGGTTACGTGTGGGTGCTCATAGAAATACTTGTCTTGACAGTACAACAGCATGGAACAGCTGTGCATTAACTTCACCAATGAAAAACTGCAACAGTTCTTTAACCACACCATGTTTGTCCTGGAGCAAGAGGAATACAAGAAGGAGGGTATCATCTGGGAGTTCATTGATTTTGGAATGGACTTGGCAGCCTGCATTGAGCTGATTGAAAAGGTAGGCTATTGGTTTTGAACAACAAAACAGTAATTTTAAGAAAGTATTTTAGTTTCTAAATAGATGTGTCTTGACTTCCTTCTAGCCCATGGGCATCTTCGCCATCCTTGAGGAGGAGTGCATGTTCCCCAAGGCTTCTGATACAACCTTCAAGAACAAGCTGTATGATCAGCATCTTGGTAAAAACAAAGCATTTGAGAAGCCCAAGCCAGCCAAGGGCAAGGCTGAAGCCCACTTCTCCCTGGTGCACTATGCCGGTACTGTGGACTACAACATCACTGGCTGGCTGGACAAGAACAAGGATCCACTGAACGAGTCTGTAATTCAGCTGTACCAGAAATCTTCAGTCAAACTTCTGGCTATTCTCTATCCTCCTCCTGTTGAGGGTACGATAACTTACCATGTATTTATAGTTTCATATTACTTATATCTGATCTTTATTTTTTATAAACAGAGGTTAAGGGAGCCAAGGGAGGCAAGAAGAAGGGTGGCTCTATGCAGACTGTGTCCTCACAGTTCAGGGTAGAGATTCACAAAAACATTCAATTAAGGTATATATGTTTATTTATGTATTTCTTTTTTATGCTTGTTTTAGGAAAACTTGGGCAAGCTGATGACTAACTTGAGGAGCACCCATCCTCACTTTGTGCGTTGCCTGATTCCCAATGAATCCAAGACTCCAGGTAAAAATAATTGTGCTGTGACACCGGATTGTCAAATTATTTCCAAAAACCTCTTTACTGACTATTATTTTGACTCCAGGACTGATGGAGAACCACCTGGTTATCCACCAGCTTAGGTGCAATGGTGTACTGGAGGGTATTAGAATCTGCAGAAAGGGTTTCCCCAGCAGAATCCTTTATGCTGACTTCAAACAGAGGTATCAGTGAACTTTGTGAAAGTATGCGTTCTTTTAAAAGACAAACTAAACAAGTTATTTCCCTTAAAAGATACAAGGTGCTGAATGCCGGTGTTATCCCTGAGGGTCAGTTCATGGACAACAAGAAGGCTTCAGAGAAGTTGCTTGGATCTATTGATGTTAATCATGATGAGTACCGATTCGGAACCACAAAAGTAAGAATGTCAGTAAATATAGTTTACGGCACATACCTTAAGGTCTGCCACATGCAACTTGGACAGAGAAACGATATTAATACAAGATTGTTTCAATCAGGTAGATAAATAAAAAAAATTGTTTTCATACTATGTTGGTGTTATGTTGATAGGTGTTCTTCAAGGCTGGTCTTCTGGGTGTTCTTGAGGAGATGAGAGATGAAAAACTTGCATCACTTGTCACCATGACACAGGCTCTGTGTCGTGGTTACCTCATGAGAACGGTGTTTGTAAAGATGATGGCAACAAGGCATGTCCAAAAAGTACTAAGGAATTAGCTATAATACCAGATATACATTTGGACTAATATGTTGAAATTTCACAGAGATGCAGTCTATACCATTCAGTACAACGTCCGCTCATTCATGAACGTCAAACACTGGCCATGGATGAAGGTGTACTACAAGATCAAGCCCCTCCTGAAGAGTGCTGAGACTGAGAAAGAGCTTGTCCAAATGAAGGAGAACTATGGGAAGATGTCCACTGATTTGGCTACAGCTCTTGCCAAGAAGAAGGAACTTGAGGAAAAGATGGTATCTCTTCTGCAGGAGAAGAATGATCTGCTGCTCCAAGTGGCTTCTGTGAGTACACAGGCAACTTTTACCACAAATTGATACATTATAGTAACAAACAATTGTTTTGTCCTTCAGGAATCTGAGGGTCTCACAGATGCTGAGGAGAGGTGTGAAGGTCTCATTAAAAGCAAGATTCAGCTGGAGGCCAAACTGAAGGAGACAACTGAGAGGTTGGAGGATGAAGAAGAGATTAATGCTGAACTAACAGCCAAGAAAAGGAAGTTGGAAGATGAATGCTCTGAGCTTAAGAAGGATATTGATGATCTTGAGCTTACCCTAGCTAAAGTGGAGAAGGAGAAACATGCCACTGAGAACAAGGTTTGACCAATTTATTCCACACATCACACACTTCAAAGACATAATATGATTCTTAATTGTGTGTTTTTGAAAACCCAAAGGTGAAGAACCTGACTGAAGAGATGGCCTCCCAAGATGAGAGCATCGCCAAGCTGACTAAGGAGAAGAAAGCTCTCCAGGAGGCTCACCAGCAGACACTGGATGACCTGCAGGCTGAGGAGGACAAAGTCAACACTCTCACAAAGGCTAAGACCAAGCTTGAGCAGCAAGTTGATGATGTATGTTAGCTTTCTACTTGACCCTTCTAGCTATTAATAAGAAACTTTGAAATATATATATATTTTGATATCAAATTGCTTTTCCCCAGCTTGAAGGGTCTTTGGAGCAGGAGAAGAAGCTCCGTATGGACCTGGAGAGAGCCAAGAGGAAGCTGGAGGGTGACCTGAAACTGGCTCAAGAATCAATCATGGATCTTGAGAATGACAAACAGCAGTCTGACGAGAAGCTGAAGAAGTAGGTCTTAGTAAATGTATTAAATTACTCTGGCTATATGAAACATCATGATTTTAAAACTTCTTCTCCTCCAGGAAAGACTTTGAGATCAGTCAGCTTCTTAGCAAGATTGAGGATGAGCAGTCTCTGGGAGCTCAGCTTCAGAAGAAGATTAAGGAGCTTCAGGTGACGCGTCTTTTGGGCTGGTTCAAAAAAGGCAATATTAATCTTCTTTTATCGTGAACGCTTTGATCTGTTCACAGGCCCGCGTTGAGGAGCTGGAGGAAGAGATTGAGGCTGAGCGTGCTGCTCGTGCAAAGGTTGAGAAGCAGAGAGCAGATCTGTCCAGGGAACTTGAGGAGATCAGTGAGAGGCTGGAAGAAGCTGGTGGTGCTACTGCTGCTCAGATTGAGCTGAACAAGAAGCGTGAGGCTGAGTTCCAGAAGCTCCGTCGTGACCTTGAGGAGTCCACTCTGCAGCATGAAGCCACTGCCGCTGCTCTGCGCAAGAAGCAGGCTGACAGTGTTGCTGAGCTAGGAGAGCAGATTGATAACCTCCAGCGTGTCAAGCAGAAGCTTGAGAAGGAAAAGAGCGAGTACAAAATGGAGATTGATGACCTCTCCAGCAACATGGAGGCGGTGGCTAAAGCCAAGGTAGTGTGATGATGGTTACTATGTGAACAGACATCAAGTCATGAAAATTGCACATAGTAAATTACAAATAAATCTTTAGGGAAACCTGGAAAAGATGTGCCGCACTCTTGAGGACCAACTAAGTGAAATTAAGACCAAGAATGATGAAAACGTTCGCCAAATGAATGACCTGGGTTCCCAGAAAGCTCGCCTCCTCACAGAGAATGGTAAGACAAATGTCAAGAAAATAAGTTAGCTTTTTCTGACCAAATATTTGCATCTAAGGTGAGTTTGGCCGCCAAATTGAAGAGAAGGAAGCCCTGGTCTCTCAGCTGACCAGAGGCAAACAGGCCTTCACACAACAGATTGAGGAGCTCAAGAGGCAGATTGAAGAGGAGGTTAAGGTATGAAACACATGGTTGTTTGAAACCAGACAATGGTATTGTGAAGCATCATAACATTAACTGTTCACACAGGCCAAGAACGCCCTTGCCCATGGACTCCAGTCAGCCCGTCATGACTGCGATCTGCTCAGGGAACAGTTTGAAGAGGAGCAGGAGGCCAAGGCTGAACTTCAGCGTGGCATGTCTAAGGCCAACAGCGAGGTAGCTCAGTGGAGAACAAAGTATGAGACTGATGCTATCCAGCGTACTGAGGAGCTTGAGGAATCCAAGTGAGTCTAAAATCGGTGGCAAAACACATCAATGCAGATTAATCAATGCAAATATTCATGTTTACTCATCATATTTACTCTTTAAAGAAAAAAGCTTGCCCAGCGCCTACAGGAGGCTGAGGAGCAGATTGAGGCTGTTAACTCCAAGTGTGCTTCTCTGGAGAAGACCAAACAGAGGCTGCAGAGTGAGGTGGAGGATCTCATGATTGATGTGGAGAGAGCTAATGGTCTGGCTGCCAACCTAGACAAGAAGCAGAGAAACTTTGACAAGGTACAGACTCTTTTCTTATTTGATCAATGTGTTAATTATCTGTGATCCTTAAGTCTTTTTTTTTTAATTTGTGAAATCTAGGTCTTGGCTGAATGGAAGCAGAAGTTTGAGGAGGGTCAGGCAGAGCTTGAGGGAGCTCAGAAGGAGGCCCGCTCACTGGGAACTGAACTTTTCAAGATGAAGAACTCCTATGAGGAAGCTCTTGACCAGCTGGAGACCATGAAGCGTGAAAACAAGAACTTGCAGCGTGAGTTTTAACCCAGGATTATTGACATCTATAGTGGAGATTTGAAGACAAATATGTTATTTACATTTATTACATTTATTTCCCCGTAGAGGAGATCTCTGACTTGACTGAGCAGATTGGTGAGACTGGAAAGAGCATCCATGAATTGGAGAAGTCCAAGAAGCAGGTTGAGACAGAAAAGATTGAAATTCAGACTGCCCTTGAGGAAGCTGAGGTAACAAATATACTAATCACAAAAATGTATTTATTACCCTGAAATTGTTTGTAGCAAGAGAAGAAGCTGTATTTCTATTTATGTATTTTGATTTGTTTCAGGGAACCCTTGAACATGAAGAATCTAAGATTCTCCGTGTCCAGTTGGAACTTAACCAAGTGAAGGGTGAGATTGACAGGAAGCTGGCAGAGAAAGATGAGGAAATTGAGCAGATTAAGAGGAACAGCCAGAGGATCACTGACTCCATGCAAGGCACTCTGGACTCTGAGGTCAGAAGCAGAAATGATGCCCTCAGAATTAAGAAGAAGATGGAGGGAGACTTGAATGAGATGGAGATTCAGCTGAGCCATGCCAATCGCCAGGCAGCCGAGTCCCAGAAACAGTTAAGAAATGTGCAGACACAGCTCAAGGTATTGCATTTGTCGCAGGATGGTTATGTTGCTATAATCCATTTACAATTACTTACTCACTCTTATCCAATCAGGATGCCCAATTGCACCTTGATGATGCAGTCAGAGCTCAGGAAGACTTCAAAGAACAGGCTGCCATGATTGACCGCAGAAACGGCCTGATGGTGGCTGAAATTGAAGAACTCAGGGCTGCTCTGGAGCAGACAGAAAGAGGGCGCAAAATCGCTGAACAAGAGCTGGTTGATGCCAGCGAGCGTGTTGGACTTCTGCATTCTCAGGTAAAGAGATTTTACAAATTGACTCAAATGTATGACTTTCATTACATACATGTATGTGTTATACTGAGGTTCAACATGAATATTTGTTGTTTTCTTTCTTTTAATACTTCATAGAACACTAGCCTGCTGAACACCAAGAAGAAGCTTGAATCTGATCTGGTTCAGATCCAGAGCGAAGTGGATGACACTGTTCAGGAAGCAAGAAATGCTGAGGACAAGGCCAAGAAGGCCATCACTGATGTAGGTTTTTTAAGGCATTATTTTTTGACTTGATTAAAGTTAATAGTCCATTATTAAAGTCGAATGTGTTTACCAGGCTGCCATGATGGCTGAGGAGCTGAAGAAGGAGCAGGACACTAGTTCTCATCTGGAGAGGATGAAGAAAAATCTGGAAGTTGCTGTCAAAGACCTGCAGCACCGTCTGGATGAGGCTGAGAATCTGGCCATGAAGGGTGGCAAGAAGCAGCTCCAGAAACTGGAGTCCAGGGTAAGACTGACATTGTGAAAACCAAATCAAAAAGTGACTCAATGAATCTGTCAACAAAACTTTGAATACTATGAATCATACTTTCTAAAGGTGCGTGAGCTTGAGACAGAGGTTGAAAATGAACAGAGACGTGGAGTAGATGCTGTTAAGGGCGTCCGCAAATATGAGAGGAGAGTCAAGGAGCTCACCTACCAGGTATGTAAGCCAAATGTAAACTGTATTTATTCTTCTTAACCTATTTCATTTTCAATTTCTAACTATTGCTTTTGTGTTTAAGACTGAAGAGGACAAGAAGAACAACACCAGGCTTCAGGATCTGGTTGATAAGCTGCAGCTCAAGGTGAAAGCCTACAAGAGGCAGGCTGAGGAAGCGGTAAGAGCTCAACATTTACATTTATCTTATTCAAAAACATACAGCATTTCTTAACTATATTACATTCATGTGCTGCAGGAGGAGCAGGCCAACGTACATCTGTCCAAGTGCAGGAAGGTTCAGCATGAGCTGGAGGAGGCAGAGGAGCGTGCTGACATTGCAGAGACCCAGGTTAACAAGCTGAGAGCCAAGACCCGGGACAGTGGCAAGGTAAATGATGTTGTTTTTTTGTATACTATATGTTTACTTCTAACACTATACTTTTCTGATTAATATTTACAAAATAAACTAACACTTCATACTTTTCTTGCAGGGAAAGGAAGCAGCTGAGTAATGCCGTATATTGATCCATTTGTTTTTTATTATTGCATTTATTGTATGACAAATGGCAATTATTCCATTAAACCTTTAAAAATCTGCTCTAAAGACCATCCATCCTTTTTTTACATGAGTTTTGTGGTAATCTGAATCCATGCACACACTGCCAGTATTAATGGCTTCACATGAGTGGGAATAGCTCAAATGGCATATGTATTTACAAACTGAGGTGTACAATTTGTATTTAAACATTCTCTTAAAGTTGGAAGTGTGTTTTATAAATAAACCTTATCATTAATATTGACAAACTATAGATTAAACAAAGCAATGACCATAATAACTCTTTGATTGTTATTTCAATAAAGGCATATACAAGAAGTAATGACCTCATTTTATGTTACAGCCATAGTTACCGATAAATTAAATACCCAGTTGATTGGACATGATTTGGAAAAGCACAGACCTGCCTATAAAAGGTCCCACAGTTAACAATGATGTCAGAGCACAAACCAAGCCATGAAGTCAAAGGTATTGCCTGTAGACCTCCGAGACAGGATTGTATCAAGCCACAAATATGAGGACGGGAATGGGAAAAATGTCTGCAGCATTAAAAGGTTACTATGAGCAAAGTGGCCTCCATCATCTGTAAATGGAAAAGGTTTGGAACCATCAAGACTCTTCCTAGAGCTGGGCCCGGAAAAAGTGAGGAAATGGGGGGGAAAAGGGCCTTAGTCAGGGAGGAGACCAAGAACACGATGGTCACTCTGACAGATCTCCAGCATGTCTCTGGGGAGAGAGGGGAACCTTCCAGAGGAACAACCATCTCTGCAGCACTCAGGCCTGTATGGTAGAGTGGCCAGATGGAACTTCTCAGTAAAAATTACCGCTCCTCAGTAAAAATGCACATGAAAAAACGGCATCTGAAGGACTCAGACCATGAGAAACAAAATTCTCTGCTCTGATGAAACAATGATTGAACACCTTGGCTTGAATAGCCAGCGTCATGTCTGCAGGAAACCAGGCACCGCTCATCACCTGGCCAGTACCCTCCCTACAGTGAAGCGTGGTGGTGGCAGCGTCACGCTGTGGGATGTTTTTCAGTGGCAGGAATTGGGAGACTAGTCAGGATGAATGATGAATGCAGCAGTGTCCAGAAACATTCTTGATGAAAACCTGCTCTATAGCGCTCTGGACCTGAGACTGGGGCGAAGGGTCATCTTCCAACAAGACAAAGGCCCTAAGCACACCGCCAGGTAGGGATGCGTACCGCCACGACGGACCGGATCTGGACTTGTAAAAACGTTTCGGTTCAGGTCCAAAAAAACCGAAACCCCGGCGATTCGGTTCTGGACTCATTAAAAATCTACCACTCACATTCTATATCCTTTACGTTCTAGAATCTAAACCATCCTTAACCTTCCATAGATCGCGAAATTCGCGCTAGAAAAGACGTAAACACTGACATCGCTGTCAATGGCGCGCCCGGAGCCATCAGCGACGCACGCGTCTTCCGCGCGGCAGAAGTTGAAGCCGGCGCAATGAGTTTGAAGACGCGAGAGACCGAACATTGAGGCAGCTGTAAGAGAGCTGGCTTTATTTGAAGCGTTTTAAGCCGCCTCGTGCGTCGCCGCTTGTGCCGCTCCGTGAGTTAGTTTAACACGTTAAAGGAGCGGGTTGTGCTTTGGTTTGGGTGTAAATATTGTAACTTCTCGCTCAGGTCAGTAATGCTGGTTTAGTGCTCACAATTTGTCACTTTATTTCTTGAACAGAGTTGGTTACTGTTGGCCGTAACCATGGTGATGGAACAGGAACATCAGAAACCACCTCGTCTCCTGAGCCCGCTCTTAGCTCCGCCCCAGAGACCGCGCACGCGCACTAGAGACTAGAGTCGCTACAATATGAATGAAATAACTGTATTATGTTGTGGTGTGATGTAGCATTTATTTAGGTGGGTTAATGTGCAATATACATATTTATACATCTAAGTAAATACTAAGTCAAAGTAATATTGTTTAATTGCTGGATTCATTAATTGGAGCTTGTATTTTGTAATAGTATTTGTATTCTACAGTTGTTAAATATGGTCTTGTGTTTAATGCTGCTAATATGATGTATTGTGTGTAGTGTAAAATATTTTCATATTCTGTTTTTGATACTGCTAAGTTGATTGATTTATAGTGGTTCTAGTTGACTTTTATGCTAGTTTTTGAAGGTTTTTACCTGACTTTGATGCCAATGGATCTGCAAAATTAAAGAGTGGAAATGTATCTAAAGGCATTAAACTTCAAGTGTGGGAACAGCCCAGGCAAACCAGTAATACACTTGACAAACATAGTATCAGCTGAAACAGCTGCCCCAATACCAATACTCAACTTGCTCTTGTTCGGGAGTTGTTCCTCTAGTAAAAGAGTAAAATACATGAATGTGTGTTAGCTAGCAGCTTGTGATTTGTAAGTTGTATTTTCTGTTAATAAACAGTGAATAAACCAGATAAATTGAGTTTATTTCAGTCTGCAGTTAAGCCTTGTGCTTGATAGTCGTCCTTGTTCAAGTGTCTTCAACTCAATTTAGCCAAGTAGCTTGTGTTATGCTGTTTTAACATTATGCAAAAATGGCATGAGTTCAGCCGGACTCATTAGGTCCGGACCTGAACCTAAACCTCTGGATTCGAATCCGGACTTGAACATGAACGTGGGTTTAGGTATGCATCCCTACCCTTGACCCAGACTGACTCTGTCAACAATAATCAACATGCTCTTGTTGTTGAGTTGAGTCGTTCCTCAAGTAATGTGCGTTAACTATTAAGCTATAGTTTAGCAGTTAGCTAGTAGCTTGTGATTTGTAAGTTGTAACTTCTGTTAAAAAACAGTGAATAAAGCGGACAAGTTGAGTTAATTTCAATCTGCAGTTAAGCCTTGTGTTTGATAGTCGTCCTTGTTCAAGTGTCTTCAACTTAATTCAGCCAAGTAGCTTGTGTTATGCTGTTATAACATTATGCAAATATGACAGGGTTCAGGTCCGGACCTAATGAGTCCGGACCTGAACCAAAACTCTGGATTTGAATCCGGACTTGAACCTGAAAACGGGGGTAGGTATGCATCCCTACCGCCAGGATATTAAAGACAAGATAAGATAAGATAATCCTTTATTGTCCCACATGGGGAAATTTCATTGGTGCAACGGAGTGATTACAGGACAACTATGTGAATATCCTTCACTGGCCCAAACAGAGCCCAGACTCGAACCCAATTGAACATCTCTGGAAAGGTCTGAAAATGGCTGTGAACTGATGCTCACCATTAAACTCTCAAAAAATAGGGGCGCCAACCTTGTAGCATTATACTCAAAAAGACTTGAGGCTGTAATTAGTGCCAAAGATGCTGTGAATACTTTAGTATAATTATTTCTTCTGTTTCTTTATTTAATACATTTATAAATAATTAAAACAACTGTCTTTTGTGTTGTCATTATCGGGCATTGCTTGTAGAGTTTTGACGCAAATAATGAATTTAATCCATTTTGGATAAGACTTTAACATAAATTGTGGAATTCATTCCGGATGCAGGGCACAGGGCTTTATCGAAGTATGCAGAGCTTGTTAGAAGTGGGTAGTTCTTCCAGTTTTACTTTTAATGTTTTGCGGAATTAACTGATATTGACTTGCACATTTTGTTTGTTGAATGTATTTGACTTTGTTGGGTTTAAAAGAAAGTAGTCAAGTATTCTGTGGAACAAAGGCAGCAAATAAATAGAAGATTCTAAGCAGGGAAAAAAGATGGTTTGAAAGGAGGAGTTAAAGAGGCAATGTTTGTTAAAAAAAGAAGGCCGTAGCTAGAGAGCCGTGGCGCGGTCAAATGGCCACGCAGTTTCAGGGGCCTTATAGCCTCATGGCTAACCCTAACCCTAACCTTAACCCTAGCCTTAACCCTAACCTTAACCCTAACCTTAACCCTAACCTTAACCCGGCGCGGTCTAAAACGGCGCTAAAACGCGGTCAAATAGAGCAGCAGTTTCAGGAGCCGTGGCGCGCGGCACAAAAATAACATGGCAGTTTCGGACACGCGCCGCGGCTCTGCAGACACTCCCAAAAAAGAAATACCATCATTAAATTGGAATGGGGGGCTAAGATTTAACTTTCCTGTTGTTTATAATGGAATTTTGAATCCCTGGAGAGATAGACGCCCAGGGCATTCGGATGCTAATCAGGTACTCAGCGAGGAAAGAAAGTGAGTCAGGGACAAAAGAGGCCGATAGTCCATTAAATGACATGATAGTAATCAGAATCAGAATAGGGTTTATTGCCATTTGTCGATTCACAGATATAGGAACTTGTCCTAGTGATTCGGTGCAACACAAACAACAAAACATTGAACACTGAATACTAAACGGCATGATATGTACATAATGAAATATAAAGTATAAAGTTATAAAGTTATGTAGTGCAATAGGAAGTGGTGATATGTACATAATAAAATATAAAGTTAAGTAGTGAAATAGGAAGTGATAGTGCAGTGAGTGCAAGGTGCTTAGGTGGTGTTCATGAGTTCAACGGCAAAGGGAAATAAACTGTTCTTGTGATGGGAGGTTCTGGTCCGAATGGACCGCAGCCTCCTACCTGAGGGGAGCGGCCTCCTAGTTTGTGTCCAGGGTGAGAAGGGTCACCTTTGATCCGACCTGCTCGTCCCAGAGCCCTGGAAACGTACAGGTCCTGCAGAGATGGAAGTTCGCGGCCGATCACCTTCTCAGCAGAGCGCACAATGCGCTGTAGTCTCTGTTTGTCCCTGGCTGTGGCTCCAGCGTACCACACGGTGATGGAGGAGGTGAAGATGAACTCAACGATGGCCGTGAAGAACTGCACCATCATCTCCGCTGTCAGATTGGCTTTCCTGAGCTGCTGCAGGAAGTACATCCACTGCTGGGCCTTACAGGTAAGAGAGCCGATGGTGGGCCCCCATTTGAGGTCCCGGGTGATGGAGGTGCCAAGAAAGCGGAGGGAGTCCACAGTGGAGATGGGGGAGTCTGAGATGGTGAGGGGGGGCTGTGACTTTCCTGAAGTCCACGATCATCTCCACTGTCTTCTGGGCGTTGAACTCCAGGTTATTACCGCTGCACCAGGACACCAGCAGGTCCACCTCCCTCCTGTAGACAGACTCATCTCTGTCCGAGATTAGCCCAATGAGGGTGGCGTCGTCCGCAAACTTAATTAGTTTTACGGAGTCATGGCTGGAGGTGCAGCAGTTTGTGTTCAGAGAGAAGAGCAAGGGAGAAAGAACGAGATATTCTTCCCCAGCCGCACGCATTGCCTCCAATCCATCAGGGAGTCAGTGATCCACCTGCGGGTGGAGTCAGAGGCAGGGGAGAAGTCTGAGCCCACTCCACACAGAGGCGGGGTTGTTGTTTGAAAACTGCTGCCTCAGACGCGTATTATAACGGGCTCTAGCTCTCGACACCAAATCCGTACTTTTTCTCTTTGTAGCGCTCTCCATCACCTGCCCTGTGCGCTGCCTCCTTCTGCCTCAGTTTGGGTGTGAACCAGGGTTTGTCATTGTTGAAGGTGACTTTGGTGTGTGATGGTATAATGCTGTCCTCACAGAATAGAATGTATGACGTCACAGTGTCCGTGTATTCATCCAAATTATCTGTGGCAGCTCTGAAAACTTCCCAGTCTGTAATGTCCAAACACGCACGTAGCTCCACCACTGCCTCGTTGGTCCACCTCTGATGAAGACACTCGAGCAGCTGGTCCTGGACCACCTCCGCTCCACCGTGAGCTCAGCCATGGAACCGCTGCAGTTTGCATATCGGCCTGGCATCGGAGTGGAGGACGCCGTCATCTCCCTGCTGTACCGCTCTCTCTCTCATCTGGAAAAGCCTGGCAGTGCTGTGAGGATCCTGTTCTTTGATCTCTCCAGCGCCTTCAACACCATCAGCTCCTGAGGGACAAGCTGGAGACTGCTGGTGTGGAGTACGACCTGGCAAAGTGGATCCTGGACTACCTCACAGACCGACCCCAGTTTGTGAGAGCCCGGGACTGTGTCTGACACTCGGACCAGCAGTGTAGAGGCGCCCCAGGGTACCGTCTTCGCGCCCTTTCTCTTCACCCTCTACACTGCAGACCTTAGACACAACAAGGGCAGCTGTGTCCTGCAGAAGTTCTGATGACTCTGCCATCATCTGACTCATCATGGACGACAATGATGCGGAGTACAAGGGTACGGGGGACTGGCGCAGGACTTTGTGGACTGGTGTCAGCGGAACCACCTCCTCATCACCGCGGGATAGACCAAGGAGATGGTGGTGGACTTCCGCAGACGCCACTCCACTGCCCCCTCACCAGTGAACATCCAGGGAAGGAACATTGAGAGAGTGGACTCATACAAGTACCTGGGTGTTCATCTGAACCACAAACTGGACTGGACTCATAACACAGACGCACTGTACAGGAAGAGCCAGAGTCGGCTCTACCTCCTGAGGAGACGCAGGTCTTTTGGAGTGACAGGGCCACTCCTGAAGACCTTCTACGACTCTGTGGTGGCATCAGCTCCTGTACGGTGTGGTCTGCTGGAGCAGCAGCATCACAGAGAGGGAGAGGAAGAAGCTGGACAGAGTCATCAAGAAGTCCAGCTCCGTCCTGGGCTGCGCTCTGGACTCGGTGCAGGAGGTGGGTGACAGAAGGGTCCTGGCTAATCTCACATCTATGCTGGACCATGAGTCTCACTCCCTGCAGGACACTCTGTCCGCTCTGGAGAGCAGCCTCAGTGAGAGACTGATCCACCCTCGCTGTGTGAAGGAGAGGTTTCGCAGTTCTTTCCTTCCTGCTGCTGTCAGACTTTACAACAAACACTGCTAGCCCTGCTCACGTGTATACTACCATACCCATGAGCAATATTGACTTAACCATGTGTGATAAAATGTAAATATATGATTATATTTGTGTGTTAAAAGTTATCTGCATCATTAGCCTGAGGGGAGGGAAAGGCATGTATTTCTAATAACATGTGTGAAGATGTTGTAGAAGCAGCCGTGAGGAATGTTCCTCCCATCCTGGGGACCAGATGGGTAGAACATTCACCAAGGTTTTTATCTCTAAAGATAATACCAAAGAGTCGTAAAAGACAAGTGCCTTGATGTGAAGCTGACCAATGAGAAATGTGACCCGCCTTTTTTAAGTGTGATTTTAATAAAATGACTTGTAAGAGGGAGGAACGCTGAGAGTGATTTTGGAAAGTCGTTCAGGTTGCTTACAACATCTTGACGCGGCTAAGCCTTCCTCTCCCTTGCAAGCCACACAAAAGACTGACGTTTCTGTGTCGTTTAATATTCTAAGTTGAATTATGTTCTCTGACTGTTAAGTAATAGCATTGATTCATGTGTAATTTCTTGACATTTTAGTGATCCTGCGAGCCGGACGACAAGCTGTTCTTCGTGGAGAGTGAACTGCAAATCGGTGAAGTCTGTGCACAGCTAAAGGAAGTCCACTTTTCCCGTGGCCGCCCATCAGCGCCTCATTCTCCGCGGGAACAGCCCGTCGTTTCGAGTCAGCGGAGAACAGACGACAAAGAGGTCAGAAAAATTTTGTGTGTGAAAAAGAGTTAGCCATAAAACGTTTTATGCATTTAGTTTGATATTTACTGGAAAAATATTGTATGCTTTATGCGCAGTTAGGTATTACTGAGGAAATACCCAGTTTCATATTACTGAGGAAATATTTTAGGCTCTTATGCCCAGTTTAGGTATTACTGAGGAAATACCCAGTTTCATATTACTGAGGAAATATTGTAAGCTTATGGACGAGATAAGTTTCTCACATAAGCAAGGAGTTTAAATTGCTCACCACGAGTTAAGTTTCTCACCGAAAGTGATTTAATGTATGCTTTGTGTACGAGTTTGTTACTGACATAAAGACGAGTGAATGTAAGCGCTGTGCACGGGCGTGGTAAGTAAGGAAGTGTGAATGTGTGAATGAGGATTAATAAGTGATTAACTAACAAATGAGAATCACAATTAATCATACAAGGGTCACAAGACGTTATTCTGAGAGTTCTAAAATTTGCAGTCATGGGTGAATCTTAAACACCACGTTTATGTCCGGAGGAATCTAATATGGAATTTCTCTAGAAGCTTGACATTGACCGTGACTGTAAAGCAAGTAGCATTTCTCTCAGACGACCGAGACCACATAATGCCAAAATTATCACCCCAAACTGTAAAAAGACAAAGGAAAAGTCATAAGAGGATTTTGGAGGGAGACTTCCAGTATGCTCAGATGACGTGGCAGAGAGGGGGAGATAAGGGGGGTCAACAACACAGGAGAATGGGGAGAAAGCAGTTCAGAGGACGCTCTGAAGTAAGGTTAGGAACTAAACCCAGTTGGTTTTAAATTTTAGTATTTGAACAAATTTAAGGGTTTTGTTTGATTGACAACGATCAATTATAAAGATTTGATTAAACTTGATAAGAGATGAAGATGAATTCAGATTTTTATAGCTGGCCAATTTTTTGGGGAATGTGATCACAGACAGGACACTTCCTGTCCCCGACATAGAAGACAAAAGTTGTGTTTTTATGGTATCGTTTTTTATGTGCACAGAACAAAGCTATGTTTTGTTTTGTTTTGTTTTATTTTTGGACTTGACGAAAATTATCTTTTTGGACTTAATGCATGACTAAGATGAAAGGACAGGACGAAAAGACAGAAGTGTTTTTAAATTTAGAATCAAATGCAGGCACAGGCCTGGGAGTGATAATGTGGGTAAATTAGTGACTACTAATGTTTTTGGACATAGGAGTAGAACGGGTAGTAAGTAAAGTGATAGTAAAAGTTATATCAGTAACTTATTTATTTGTATTATCATGAGGAAACCTCGTATTGCATGTAGACGTAAGTGAGGGAATAAGTTAAATAGTGACGTCCGATGTCCTCCTTGGAAAGACATGAATGGGTCATTAACTAAAGACAACAGGACACCAAGTCATAAAGATAGTCAGAGATAAGGGGTTATTGACTGGCAAAGAATCTGGAGGACTCAGGATGGAGCAGATGTTGTTATCTTTACGGATCACAGGGACACCAAGAGGTTACACCTCAGGGAGGGTTGACGTGATGAGTAATAGGAAAAGTTAACATTAACAGGGAAAGAATTTGACATTCTAAAGTAAATGCCTGAAGGATTGTGGAGATTCAATCAAGAATTGAATAGATTTAAATAAGACAATATCATCTAAATTTAGACGCTATAGAAGTTATGAAAACCAGTGATAACAGGAACTTAACATTACAGGACTCAGGACGGAGTCAGGACGGACCCGGGGGGAGGAGTGTAATGCAGAAGAATACATTTTACGAGACCCGCAGATTACCTAAAGATAGTGAAAACTAAACAGGGGGATGGGTAATCAATACATGAGTTTAGAAGCAGAATGACAGGGACATTATAAAGGATAACAGGGGAATCCCAGGGGATGCAGCGTCTGATAGTTATATCAGAAGAAAGAGAAAGAAAAAGCAGGTTTAGAAATTTGGAAATGGGTGTTTCCTCCGTTACAAGAGGAAGACAGAGGGAAACAGAGGGGAAGACAGAGAGGAAGATGTGATGACGTGACAAAGAAAAGACAAAGAAAGTAGGCAGCAAGGGTTGATAAAAGAGACTTGTATTATGGACAAGGGGAAGGTTTAGAATCATTTTGATTTTAATACACATATAGACTTGCTAGAACAAACTAATACACAATGTTTGTAAAGCACCACATGAGCAGGTGTGAGAGATTGAGTTTGGAACTCACCTGAAGCACATATAGAAGATTAGCACATATTACATTAGATGGGTGACCTTATGCAGGCCACACAAACAGAGGAGATGTGAAATGTTATGTTAATTATATAAAGAAAATTCTAAGTTGTGAACTGACCCTTATGGCCAGCTCAACGGGGAATTATTGAGATAATTATTACTGTTTGATGTATTTTGAATTACACCCACACACACATACATACATACGCGCGCACACGTGGATTGAAACATTTAGAGTTTGAGACTTTTAGAGTTTGAAACTTTTAAAGTTTGAAACATTTAGAGTTTGAAACATTTAGAGTTTGAAACAAATGGTGGTAAAACAGATTTACAAGTTGCAGATCGCAGAGGCAGTGTCGGATTACAGACACACAGCGGTGGACAACACAGCGGCGGACAACACAGCGGCAGATCCATAAGATCTACAAGACGCAGGACTTCGGTGTATTCTTCATTTTTGTATGCAGTGAACACAGAGGCCACAGTGCGTAAAGTGCTATACTCTGCTACAATGAACGGGAGCCAGAGACAGCAAAAAGACGTACGTGTTATCATCATCGCAGCGACGGCGGTAATATGGGTGCTGACACCTGTATTATGCATCGGACAGTCGGGGCCACGTGAGAGAACAAACAGCAAGCCAAAGGCACTCTGGGCACCCAACCCATGTTCTAATAGATCAGCATCCACTTGGGTGCCACAATTGTGTATACCTGTGAATGAAACATACATTTTTGAAATTCCATACGCAGATCTGAAATACAGGGGGGAGAAAATAAGTCATCAAATTGATGTAGAAGAGTATGAAATGTATATGATGGTGGGGCAGCAAGATAGTAGCTGGGAAAACACAATGGCATATTCAGGAAAATCATGGGAGCCATACGCTACTACAGCCGCCGCACAAAGATGGAAAGGTAAAATAGAAATGGCTCAGACTAGTGGTAATGTGTTAATAACGGTAAATCTACACAATCATCAAAATAAGACAGAATGTGAAGTATTCAGACTGTATTGGTGGGTTCCAGGACCAGCTCTGGATCCATTCTGTCATATTCTTGTATGTGTTGTAGCGATCTCAAGCAATCAGGCCCAGGCTCAGACACTAGACACAGTAGGAAGGGCAATGCGGGGATCCATAATAGTACCAATAAAAAGCAATTAACGCCAGACACCTTTCTATACATGGCAACGGGTGCACATATTGCAACAAATATGTGGATACAAGAAGCATTAGCAGTGGCAAGACCTCTGCGAAGGGATTGCATAATATGCATGACAGCACGACCACAGTTATTATTAGTAGATGCGATAATAGTAAACACGACATGCATCCAACACCTAGCCAACAGAACCATGAATAATAAACTATGTGCCAATTATGACAGAGCATTTCCAAAATTGACAAATAATATGCAACCGCCATTGTTTACATTACCTAAAAGCGCCTTTTTTGTCTGCTACAACATAACTACATGCAAAGTTAATGAAATATGCCTCAAGATGGGAAATGTACCAGTTCATATGTGTAACCTAACTGTGCAGATAGCGGGAGGAGGTCTCTTGGATACCCAACGCCAGGATGTATGGTGGTGGTGTGGGGACACCGTGCTGAGAGGACACTTGGAAGCAAAGGGAGTAGGACTCTGTGCCTATGTATCGCTCTTGTGGCCAGCCGCGGTCATAACAAGCATCACCCAGAACCATACTGAAAGGTCAAGGCGAGACGTTAGTGGACAATCTGGTATGCTCCCAGTAGCACCTGATACTACGTATATTATAGATCCTATTGGGGTACCCAGAGGAGTCCCTGATGAGTATAAGCTGGCTGACCAAATAGCAGCAGGGTTTGAGGGCCTTCAGCTTGTCTCTGCGATATTTCCCATCACGCTGCACAAAAATGTGGACAGAATTAATTATCTGTCTTTCCAATTACAAAGGTTGACTAATCTGACTCACAATTTAGGACTTGCTCTCGGGTCACAGTTGCATCACACCGCTTTAATGGCGTGGCAAACTCGAATGGCAGTAGACATATTATTAGCTGAAAAGAAAGGAGTTTGTTCGATTTTCAAAGGTCAATGTTGTACATTCATTCCTAATAATACAGCCGCAAACGGCTCAGTCACAAACACTCTGTCACAATTGAGAACTATGTCTAAAAAAAATGAAAGAACACACTGGAATAGACAATAAAATCTCAGAATGGTTAGAAAGCTGGTTCGGCAGGTGGACTGGTATCGTGGTTCCGGTACTGACCTCACTGTTGGTAATAATTGCCTGTTTTGTGTTTTGTGGATGTTGTTGCATACCAATGTGTAGACACACTATAGAACGTACAGTGGAAGAAGCGATCACAAGCCGAGGGCATCATAGTTATGCCTTAGTAGCTATAGAAGAAGATGAAACTGACAAGTATTAATGTGCATGACCCTTTGAGTGTAAAATGTATTATGTTCACACCAATATGAAAAACATGTTGAAAACTGAAAAGAGTGATGTGTTCGGATATGAGAAAGTGGGCTAATGCTTTGATAAACAGGAGGGAAATGTGATAAAATGTAAATATATGATTATATTTGTGTGTTAAAAGTTATCTACATCATTAGCCTGGGGGGAGGGAAAGGCATGTATTTCTAATAACATGTGTGAAGATGTTGTAGAAGCAGCCGTGAGGAATGTTCCTCCCATCCTGGGGACCAGATGGGTAGAACATTCACCAAGGTTTTTATCTCTAAAGATAATACCAAAGAGTCGTAAAAGACAAGTGCCTTGATGTGAAGCTGACCAATGAGAAATGTGACCCGCCTTTTTTAAGTGTGATTTTAATAAAATGACTTGTAAGAGGGAGGAACGCTGAGAGTGATTTTTGGAAAGTCGTTCAGGTTGCTTACAACATCTTGACGCGGCTAAGCCTTCCTCTCCCTTGCAAGCCACACAAAAGACTGACGTTTCTGTGTCGTTTAATATTCTAAGTTGAATTATGTTCTCTGACTGTTAAGTAATAGCATTGATTCATGTGTAATTTCTTGACACCATGTGCAATACTGACTTAATCATGTGCAATACTGTCATACTCATGTGCAATTACTGTCATACTCATACGCAATAATGTCATATTCATGTGCATATAACTGCTGTAAATAAGAGTGTTTACTTTACCACTATTATTAGTATTATGTTATCTTATTTTTTTATTTTCATCTTTTTATTTTTTCCCTCTATTCCTTATTAAGAATATGAGAGGTTCTGTCTATAGGAATTTTTCTATTACGAGTGTTTTTTAAAGCTTCCTATAAGTTATCTATTCTTTTCTTCTGTATCTACCAAAATTTCCCCCTTGTGTGGACAAATAAAGGCTTATCTTATCTAATCTTATCTCTTAGAAGTCCTCACTACAGGTTTGGAGAGCTTCAGCCTCTGTCTAGTAAACAAAGAGGCTGGTATGATTTCTTTTGTTAGGGTGAGGTAGGAGGTCGAAACACAACTTAAACGTGACATAGTGTTTCCTTTATTTGTGATACAGTCAAATCTGGACTTAGCCTCTGTTATTGAACAACAACAACAAAAAACAACAACAACCACAACTACAACCAAACCACCCAGAACACAACGCAGATCCTCTAAAAGGTGGACCGGTCAGCCACAGTTTATGAGGATCAAATAAATAGACTTTGTGCAATTAGCGCTTAATTCCAGACACGGACATGAGCCTTGATTCGAGCCACACAGGGATGTTCTCACATCAGAATCAGAACAAGTTTATTGCCGGTCAGTGAACAAAATTCATGGGCTAGGAACTTGCTTTGGTGATTTGGTGCAACATACAACAGTGAACAATAATGAGGCAAAAAAATATATAAGAAGCGACAGTCGCAGTGGAGAGTCTGCTGTACTGTAGTAGTCCTTTTATTTTTATTCAATACATGTGTTTGTATGTGGTCCCTGTCAAGTAAAGATCAAATTAAAACTAGTCCTGAGGTAAGACAATGTTGGCATTTTCTTGGTCTGGGTAAGATTGGTCCTCCAGTGCTAGTCTGCCTAAGCAGTGGACAAAAACACAGAATATTTACTGGACTCTTATTGGAAAGCTCTACATTTTATATTTAATTTCCATGAAGAGGATGTTAAATGTAAAAAAAGTAAAACATCTTATTCAGCCTACAAACCTGAGCCAGAGAGAGTTCTAAACTTTCACAATGTGTGCTGAGTTTGTTAAGAGGCGATCTAATTTATTATGTTTCAAAGTCATTTGTAATGTGCAACGTTTTAGACACGTTAGGTTTTTTTTTTGGTGGCAAATCTATGGAGCTTCCAGATCCCGCCCACTTCATAGTTACAGATGTAAACTTCTCATTCATTTTTTCCATAGAGGTTTATCTTTCAGAATCGTTATTGAACTCATGGCAACATAGTGTTAAAGTCATGCCCGCACAGTTAGCCCATGTTTTTTAATTTATGTATTACATTATCCTGTAATAAACAAATAAATAAAATAATAATATTCTTGTGCACTACAACACTTGGGCCTCTGGGTTTAGGGAGGCTGAGGCTCCATCCAACTGCTCACGCAGAACGCTGCCTTTTATCACATCAATGAGATGCGAATCGAACTTTACAAAGGCAGAAGAAACATAAGCAGGCAAAAATTTGGATGTCAAGGATGTTTAGTCATTGTGTGGACACCATGCACCTCCAGAACATGAGTTCTGTGAGTTATTCAATTACAAAGTATAAACCAAACTTAGTGTGTGTAACGTGGTGTGTGTACACACACATCTGTAACAAAACTGAGCAATAACAGGTTAGGCTAGGTTAGGTGTCTTTGTTTGTACCCTTGGGTAAATTGGTTTGCAGTGATTAAGAGACATTAAACATACATGCACACAATATAAAAAAACAGACATAATGGATTAATCAATTGTTTAATCACACAGAGGGAGCTTGTTTCAGAGGACAATAGCTGCAGGGACGAAACTGTCTCTATATCTTTTGTTCCTGCATTTTTGCACAACCAGTCTTTGCCCCGACTGAAACAGAGCGTCCAGGGCGTGGCTCCAGTCCTGCATTATACTGGAGCTTAGTTTCTACAACATGCTGGTATATATAGACTCCATACTTCGTTGTGGCTGTCCGATAAGCTTGCCAGCCAATTTCACAATCTGAGAAAGTGCATTTTTGTTCTTCACTGACACATTTCCAAACCAAGAGGACACAGAAGGCTAAGATTGACTCAAAGAAAGCTGAATAAAACAAAGACATACGAGTCTTGTCCACATCAAAAGTTGCCAGTTTCCTGAGGCAGTGCAGGCGCTGCTGTCCCTTCTTGCACACTGCCTCACAGTTGGCATCAAAGTTGAGACCAGAGTCAATGATTATGCCCAGGTGCCCGGATTGTGCCATAGTCTGACCATTGACTGGGACCACCTCAGCTGTGTGCTTTTTCTAAAATCAGCGACCATATCATAGAGTCAGATCACAGCTGACCCTTCTCACCCTGGACACGCTTTTAAATTGTTTTTCTTTAATGATCCATGACAGGTCGCCCCCTCCTGGAGCAGGCTCACAATGACGGAGTCATCAGCATGTTTAAGAATAAACCTGTTTCCATAGTGGCACTGCAGTATACTGGTGTACACCCTTGTGGTTGGTCAGTGGAACTACAGACAGCACTCCATTCACCCTTGTAGTTTGTATCCCATCAGTTAAAAAAGTGAGAATCCATTCCACAAGATTCTTTAAGAGACAATTGATTAAATTATGGGGCTGGGTAGTGTTAAAAGCTGAGGTAAAATCCATAAATAAAAGCCCGGCATGAGCTTTGTGTCCATCCAGGTGGTTAAATACCAGATTCAATCAAGTAACAGTAACATCCTCAACTCCCCTGTGTGGCCTGTATGCAAACTGTAAAGGGTCAACCAGCCCCTCTGTAGACCTCAGGAGTTAAGCTCTAAATATTTTCTCAAATGTTTTCATTACAATTGACATAAGGGCAACAGGTCTATTGTCTGTACATGTTTTTGGACGATTTTGTTTTCGAACAGGGACAAGCGAGGCATATTTCCACTCTTTGGGCACAGTCTGCTCTCTTCAAGTGGTGTTACATATAGAGATACAGAGATATACAATGAAGGTTGGGGCTTCTACCGCACATGTTCTAAGCAGACGCCCACAAATGTTGTCTGGGTCAGCGATTTTGTTTACTTCAATTATTTTTGTGGCTCTTTCTACTTGAACCTTTTAAATATTAAAGTGCTGAGTGTCCATATGTGCATAGGTTGCCATTTTAGTCTCTGAATTTCAGAGTTAGAATCTTCAGTATTGAAGTAGTTATAAAAATTGAATTAGAATGTATTAAACATTCAACAATGTTGACACATGCACACATTTCTTTGACCATACATTTTAAAAGTATAAATTAAAATCAAGTGCAAAAATCACAAGCTCACAAAAACAATAAAATCAAATTTATCGAATATGATTGTTTAATTACATCATAAGCGCTTGTTAAATGTAATAAGTTATGATGTTAACAATAAAATAATATTTTAGGGGCTAAACATATATTCAAGAAAATAACTGAGAACTGGATACCCTCTAAATTTAGAAGAGCACAAATATTCCTCTTGCCACCGTACTCAAGTATCTCACAAGCCATATTTGGTGTGTAGCCGTCATTGAACCATGCTTTGTAAGCAACCCAGAGCAGATATAAGGAGACTGACAGGACCCTCAGAGTGTGTGGCTGAACTGCTCCGGCTTGTGGTGAGTTCAACTTCTCCTATTACATGGAGACAAATTATTATTTTAATATTACAATTATTCTTGTATTTTAAGACTTTGCAAAATAGTTCAGAAGTAATCACTAAATTACTGTCTCAACAGGACTGGAGAATAGAATATTTCACATAGAAGTTTAAGTTTAAGGTATTTGCAACTGATAAATTGAACATTCAATGCTTTATTTTTGTATGCAACATACCTACTGCACTGTGTTGGGGGGGATCACCAGACTGTTCACCAGACGGTTCTTAACTATAGGCCAATATTTAAAAGGCATGGATAGAAAACAACTATGCTAACAACTTTGTTTTTTGTCAAACAACAACCAATATTCCAAAAGGTAGACATTTTCTTGAACCTAGCTCTCTAGTCTAACATGGACACATTGCTTTATGTCAGAAGAAGTGTGCAGAGGTGTTTGGATAATTGCTTGAAATTACATTCCATTTCACTGTAGTTTCTATTTTTCATCAAACATCATCCAGTCTGTAGCTGATTGCAACAATAAATCACATATTAGTACAAATGAGTACAATTATGCTATGAATGTACTCAAGACTAGAACCATTATCTTTCAGAACTAAACGCCACCATGAGTACGGACGCGGAGATGGCCATTTATGGCAAGGCTGCCATTTACCTCCGTAAACCAGAGAGGGAGAGAATCGAGGCTCAGAGCGCACCCTTTGATGCCAAGTCTGCCTGCTATGTTTGTGATGTCAAGGAGCTGTACCTCAAAGCAACCATCCTCAAGAAGGACGCTGGCAAAGTCGCTGTCAAGCTCTTGCTGACTGAAGAGGTTAGTGTATTTTAATGAAAATATAACTCAACAACAGAATTAACAATGCCCTACTTACACGTTCTGTCATAGGAGAGGACAGTTAAAGAAGATGAAGTCTTCCCCATGAATCCTCCCAAGTATGACAAAATTGAGGACATGGCCATGATGACCCATCTCAATGAGGCCTCTGTGCTTTATAACCTCAAAGAGCGTTATGCAGCATGGATGATCTACGTAAGACACATTTTATTTAACAGATGCTAACACATAAGCTCTGCATTAAGAACAAGTTAATTAATGTTAGTGTGCACATTTCTTCAGACCTACTCTGGGCTGTTCTGCGCCACTGTCAACCCCTACAAGTGGCTGCCAGTGTACGACCAAGAGGTTGTGACTGCCTACAGAGGCAAGAAGCGTATGGAGGCTCCACCCCACATCTTCTCCGTTTCTGACAACGCTTATCAGTTTATGCTTTGTGGTATGGCTCATTGACAGAAAAACTTAAAGTAATGTTCAAATGATACATAAATGGATAATTGTTAATATGTATTTTGGTTTATATCTTAACAGATAGGGAGAACCAGTCTGTCTTGATCACGTAGGTTTCTCATTTGTTATTGTGCTGAATTATTACGTGGATTCACATATGGTTCTTACAAGTCTGTTTTCATCCTCAGTGGAGAATCTGGTGCTGGAAAGACTGTGAACACAAAGCGTGTCATTCAGTACTTTGCAACAATTGCCGTTAGTGGTGGAGAAAAGAAGCCTGAAGGAAAGATGCAGGTTTGTTTCGGTTTAAATTTACTGAAAACTTATTCAGGACAAAAAATGTGAATTCAAAAGATTTAAACGCAATCTTCATTTTCTTTGCAGGGTTCTCTTGAGGATCAGATTATTGCAGCCAACCCTCTGCTGGAGGCTTATGGTAATGCCAAGACTGTGAGAAATGACAACTCCTCTCGTTTTGTAAGTATTACTTTAGGAAAAAAAAAAACAATTTGCCTGAATATTTGTGTGATATTATTTTATAATTTGACTTTAATCAAACAGGGTAAATTCATCAGAATTCATTTCAAAACAACTGGTAAACTGGCTAGTGCTGATATTGAAACTTGTAAGTACAGTTTTGCCATTAGAGTGGGTTGTAAAATGATTTATTGTGTTTTTTTTAACAAAGTTCCTGACTCTTCTAGATCTGCTGGAGAAGTCTAGAGTGACATTCCAGCTTTCCGATGAGAGAGGTTACCACATCTTCTACCAGATGATGACCAATCACATGCCTGAGCTCATTGGTGAGTAAAATCCAGATAAAGCATAAATACATAGCATTTTATTTTTGGGCTCTAAAACATCTTGTCTGTTTCTTGAAGAAATTTCTCTCCTCACAACCAACCCATACGATTTCCCTATGTGCAGCCAGGGTCACATCACTGTTGCCAGCATTGATGACAAAGTTGAGCTGGAAGCAACTGATGTAAGTGACTCAGAAATCACAAAGACTATACAGAAAAGAATAGCATGTAATTATGGGAATTTATTGAAACCAGAATGCCATTGACATCCTGGGATTCAATCATGAGGAGAAGATGAGCATCTTCAAAATGACTGGTGCTGTCCTCCACCACGGTAACATGAAGTTCAAGCAGAAGCAGCGTGAGGAGCAGGCTGAGCCAGATGGCACAGAGGGTAAAAGCAGCATAATGTCTTCTGAAATAGTCTTCTGAAATGATTATTATACTGGTTTGATATATATGAACACAACATATGTATATCGTTATAGATGCTGACAAAGTTGCTTACCTGCTGGGTCTGAACTCTGCTGACATGCTTAAGGGTTTGTGCTACCCCAGAGTCAAGGTCGGAAATGAGTTTGTCACCAAGGGACAGACTGTGCCTCAGGTAAAGTGAACATTTGAGAGGCAATCGATGGTACAGTTTTGTAAAGAGTTGGCTAACACAAGTTCTTTTAGGTGATGAATGCTGTCCCTGCTCTGGCCAAGTCCATCTATGAGAGGATGTTCTTGTGGATGGTCATCCGCATCAACCAGATGTTGGACACCAAACAACAGCGAAACTACTACATTGGTGTCTTGGACATTGCTGGCTTTGAGATCTTTGATGTAAACTCAAATCTAAAATGTAAATCCATTTGGTTACGTGTGGGTGCTCATAGAAATACTTGTCTTGACAGTACAACAGCATGGAACAGCTGTGCATTAACTTCACCAATGAAAAACTGCAACAGTTCTTTAACCACACCATGTTTGTCCTGGAGCAAGAGGAATACAAGAAGGAGGGTATCATCTGGGAGTTCATTGATTTTGGAATGGACTTGGCAGCCTGCATTGAGCTGATTGAAAAGGTAGGCTATTGGTTTTGAACAACAAAACAGAGGAATTTTAAGAAAGTATTTTAGTTTCTAAATAGATCTGGCTTGACTTTCTTCTAGCCCATGGGCATCTTCGCCATCCTTGAGGAGGAGTGCATGTTCCCCAAGGCTTCTGATACAACCTTCAAGAACAAGCTGTATGATCAGCATCTTGGTAAAAACAAAGCGTTTGAGAAGCCCAAGCCAGCCAAGGGCAAGGCTGAAGCCCACTTCTCCCTGGTGCACTATGCCGGTACTGTGGACTACAACATCACTGGCTGGCTGGACAAGAACAAGGATCCATTGAACGAGTCTGTAATTCAGCTGTACCAGAAATCTTCAGTCAAACTTCTGGCTATTCTCTATCCTCCTCCTGTTGAGGGTACGATAACTTACCATGTATTTATAGTTTCATATTACTTATATCGGATCTTTATTTTTTATAAACAGAGGTTAAGGGAGCCAAGGGAGGCAAGAAGAAGGGTGGCTCTATGCAGACTGTGTCCTCACAGTTCAGGGTAAAGATTCACAAAAACATTCAATTAAGGTATATATCGTTTATTTATGTATTTCTTTTATATGCTTGTTTTAGGAAAACTTGGGCAAGCTGATGACTAACTTGAGGAGCACCCATCCTCACTTTGTGCGTTGCCTGATTCCCAATGAATCCAAGACTCCAGGTAAAAATAATTGTGCTGTGACACCGGATTGTCTAATTATTTCCAAAAAACTCTTTGCTGACTATTATTTTGACTCCAGGACTGATGGAGAACCACCTGGTTATCCACCAGCTTAGGTGCAATGGTGTACTGGAGGGTATTAGAATCTGCAGAAAGGGTTTCCCCAGCAGAATCCTTTATGCTGACTTCAAACAGAGGTATCAGTGAACTTTGTGAAAGTATGCGTTCTTTTAAAAGACAAACTAAACAAGTTATTTCCCTTAAAAGATACAAGGTGCTGAATGCCGGTGTCATCCCTGAGGGTCAGTTCATGGACAACAAGAAGGCTTCAGAGAAGTTGCTGGGATCCATCGATGTTAATCATGATGAGTACCGATTCGGAACCACAAAAGTAAGAATATCAGTAAATATAGTTTACGGCACATACGACTTGGACTTAGAGAAACGGCATTAATCCATAACGTTCAATACTTTGATACAGTATCTCACACATTGCTATGTATTGATGTATACAAAATAAAAAAAGAGGGAAAAAACATTTTGATAGTTAAATTAGCTAAATTGTTTCAATCAGGTAAATAAATAAAAAAACATTGTATTCATACTATGTTGGTGTTATGTTGATAGGTGTTCTTCAAGGCTGGTCTTCTGGGTGTTCTTGAGGAGATGAGAGATGAAAAACTTGCATCACTTGTCACCATGACACAGGCTCTGTGTCGTGGTTACCTCATGAGAAGGGAGTTTGTAAAGATGACAGCAACAAGGCATGTCCAAAAAATACAAAGGAATTAGCTATAATACCAGATATACATTTGGACTAATATGTTGAAATTTCACAGAGATGCAGTCTATACCATTCAGTACAACGTCCGCTCATTCATGAACGTCAAACACTGGCCATGGATGAAGGTGTACTACAAGATCAAGCCCCTCCTGAAGAGTGCTGAGACTGAGAAAGAGCTTGTCCAAATGAAGGAGAACTATGAGAAGATGTCCACTGATTTGGCTGCTGCTCTTGCCAAGAAGAAGGAACTTGAGGAAAAGATGGTATCTCTTCTGCAGGAGAAGAATGATCTGCTGCTCCAAGTGGCTTCTGTGAGTACACAGGCAACTTTTACCACAAATTGAAACATTATAGTAACAAACAATTGTTTTGTCCTTCAGGAATCTGAGGGTCTCGCAGATGCTGAGGAGAGGTGCGAAGGTCTCATTAAAAGCAAGATTCAGCTGGAGGCCAAACTGAAGGAGACAACTGAGAGGTTGGAGGATGAAGAAGAGATCAATGCTGAACTAACAGCCAAGAAAAGGAAGTTGGAAGATGAATGCTCTGAGCTCAAGAAGGATATTGATGATCTTGAGCTTACCCTGGCTAAAGTGGAGAAGGAGAAACATGCCACTGAGAACAAGGTTTGACCAATTTATTCCACACATCACACACTTCAAAGACATAATATGATTCTTAATTGTGTGTTTTTGAAAACCCAAAGGTGAAGAACCTGACTGAAGAGATGGCCTCCCAAGATGAGAGCATCGCCAAGCTGACTAAGGAGAAGAAAGCTCTCCAGGAGGCTCACCAGCAGACACTGGATGACCTGCAGGCTGAGGAGGACAAAGTCAACACTCTCACAAAGGCTAAGACCAAGCTTGAGCAGCAAGTTGATGATGTATGTTAGCTTTCTACTTGACCCTTCTAGCTATTAATAAGAAACTTTGAAATATATATATTTTTATATCAAATTGCTTTTCCCCAGCTTGAAGGGTCTTTGGAGCAGGAGAAGAAGCTCCGTATGGACCTGGAGAGAGCCAAGAGGAAGCTGGAGGGTGACCTGAAACTGGCTCAAGAATCAATCATGGATCTTGAGAATGACAAACAGCAGTCTGACGAGAAGCTGAAGAAGTAGGTCTTAGTAAATGTATTAGATTACTCTGGCTATATGAAAAAACATGATTTTAAAGCTTCTTCTCCTCCAGGAAAGACTTTGAGATCAGTCAGCTTCTTAGCAAGATTGAGGATGAGCAGTCTCTGGGAGCTCAGCTTCAGAAGAAGATTAAGGAGCTTCAGGTGACGCGTCTTTTGGGCTGGATCAAAAAAGGCAATATTAATCTTCTTTTATCGTGAACGCTTTGATCTGTTCACAGGCCCGCGTTGAGGAGCTGGAGGAAGAGATTGAGGCTGAGCGTGCTGCTCGTGCAAAGGTTGAGAAGCAGAGAGCAGATCTGTCCAGGGAACTTGAGGAGATCAGTGAGAGGCTGGAAGAAGCTGGTGGTGCTACTGCTGCTCAGATTGAGCTGAACAAGAAGCGTGAGGCTGAGTTCCAGAAGCTCCGTCGTGACCTTGAGGAGTCCACTCTGCAGCATGAAGCCACTGCCGCTGCTCTGCGCAAGAAGCAGGCTGACAGTGTTGCTGAGCTAGGAGAGCAGATTGATAACCTCCAGCGTGTCAAGCAGAAGCTTGAGAAGGAAAAGAGCGAGTACAAAATGGAGATTGATGACCTCTCCAGCAACATGGAGGCGGTGGCTAAAGCTAAGGTAGTGTGATGATGGTTACTATGTGAACAGACATCAAGTCATGAAAATTGCACATAGTAAATTACAAATAAATCTTTAGGGAAACCTGGAAAAGATGTGCCGCACTCTTGAGGACCAACTAAGTGAAATTAAGACCAAGAATGATGAAAACGTTCGCCAAATGAATGACCTGGGTTCCCAGAAAGCTCGCCTCCTCACAGAGAATGGTAAGACAAATGTCAAGAAAATAAGTTAAACTTTTTCTGACCAAATATTTGCATCTAAGGTGAGTTTGGCCGCCAAATTGAAGAGAAGGAAGCCCTGGTCTCTCAGCTGACCAGAGGCAAACAGGCCTTCACACAACAGATTGAGGAGCTCAAGAGGCAGATTGAAGAGGAGGTTAAGGTATGAAACACATGGTTGTTTGAAACCAGACAATGGTATTGTGAAGCATCATAACATTAACTGTTTACACAGGCCAAGAACGCCCTTGCCCATGGACTCCAGTCAGCCCGTCATGACTGCGATCTGCTCAGGGAACAGTTTGAAGAGGAGCAGGAGGCCAAGGCTGAACTTCAGCGTGGCATGTCTAAGGCCAACAGCGAGGTAGCTCAGTGGAGAACAAAGTATGAGACTGATGCTATCCAGCGTACTGAGGAGCTTGAGGAATCCAAGTGAGTCTAAAATCGGTGGCAAAACACATCAATGCAGATTAATCAATGCAGATATTCATGTTTACTCATCATATTTACTCTTTAAAGAAAAAAGCTTGCCCAGCGCCTACAGGAGGCTGAGGAGCAGATTGAGGCTGTTAACTCCAAGTGTGCGTCTCTTGAGAAAACAAAACAGAGGCTGCAGAGTGAGGTGGAGGATCTCATGATTGATGTGGAGAGAGCTAATGGTCTGGCTGCCAACCTAGACAAGAAGCAGAGAAACTTTGACAAGGTACAGACTCTTTTCTTATTTGATCAATGTGTTAATTATCTGTGATCCTTAAGTCTTTTTTTTTAAATTTGTGAAATCTAGGTCTTGGCTGAATGGAAGCAGAAGTTTGAGGAGGGTCAGGCAGAGCTTGAGGGAGCTCAGAAGGAGGCCCGCTCACTGGGAACTGAACTTTTCAAGATGAAGAACTCCTATGAGGAAGCTCTTGACCAGCTGGAGACCATGAAGCGTGAAAACAAGAACTTGCAGCGTGAGTTTTAACCCAGGATTATTGACATCTATAGTGGAGATTTGAAGACAAATATGTTATTTACATTTATTACATTTATTTCCCCGTAGAGGAGATCTCTGACTTGACTGAGCAGATTGGTGAGACTGGAAAGAGCATCCATGAATTGGAGAAGTCCAAGAAGCAGGTTGAGACAGAAAAGATTGAAATTCAGACTGCCCTTGAGGAAGCTGAGGTAACAAATATACTAATCACAAAAATGTATTTATTACCCTGAAATTGTTTGTAGCAAGAGAAGAAGCTGTATTTCTATTTATGTATTTTGATTTGTTTCAGGGAACCCTTGAACATGAAGAATCTAAGATTCTCCGTGTCCAGTTGGAACTTAACCAAGTGAAGGGTGAGATTGACAGGAAGCTGGCAGAGAAAGATGAGGAAATTGAGCAGATTAAGAGGAACAGCCAGAGGGTCACTGACTCCATGCAAAGCACTCTGGACTCTGAGGTCAGAAGCAGAAATGATGCCCTCAGAATTAAGAAGAAGATGGAGGGAGACTTGAATGAGATGGAGATTCAGCTGAGCCATGCCAATCGCCAGGCAGCCGAGTCCCAGAAACAGTTAAGAAATGTGCAGACACAGCTCAAGGTATTGCAAGACATTTGTCGCAGGATGGTTATGTTGCTATAATCCATTTACAATGACTTACTCACTCTTATCCAATCAGGATGCCCAATTGCACCTTGATGATGCAGTCAGAGCTCAGGAAGACTTCAAAGAACAGGCTGCCATGATTGACCGCAGAAACGGCCTGATGGTGGCTGAAATTGAAGAACTCAGGGCTGCTCTGGAGCAGACAGAAAGAGGGCGCAAAATCGCTGAACAAGAGTTGGTTGATGCCAGCGAACGTGTTGGACTTCTGCACTCTCAGGTACAGAGATTTTACAAATTGACTCAAATGTATGACATTCATTACATAAATGTATGTGTTATACTGAGGTTCAACATGAATATTTGTTGTTTTCTTTCTTTTAATACTTCATAGAACACTAGCCTGCTGAACACCAAGAAGAAGCTTGAAACTGATCTGGTTCAAATCCAGAGCGAAGTTGATGACACTGTTCAGGAAGCAAGAAATGCTGAGGACAAGGCCAAGAAGGCCATCACTGATGTAGGTTTCTTCAGGCATTATTTTGGACTTGATTAAAGTTAATAGTCCATTATTAAAGTCGAATGTGTTTACCAGGCTGCCATGATGGCTGAGGAGCTGAAGAAGGAGCAGGACACTAGTTCTCATCTGGAGAGGATGAAGAAAAATCTGGAAGTTGCTGTCAAAGACCTGCAGCACCGTCTGGATGAGGCTGAGAATCTGGCCATGAAGGGTGGCAAGAAGCAGCTCCAGAAACTGGAGTCCAGGGTAAGACTGACATTGTGAAAACCAAATCAAAAAGTGACTCAATGAATCTGTCAACAAAACTTTGAATACTATGAATCATACTTTCTAAAGGTGCGTGAGCTTGAGACAGAGGTTGAAAATGAACAGAGACGTGGAGTAGATGCTGTTAAGGGCGTCCGCAAATATGAGAGGAGAGTCAAGGAGCTCACCTACCAGGTATGTAAGCCAAATGTAAACTGTATTTATTCTTCTTAACCTATTTCATTTTCAATTTCTAACTATTGCTTTTGTGTTTAAGACTGAAGAGGACAAGAAGAACAACACCAGGCTTCAGGATCTGGTTGATAAGCTGCAGCTCAAGGTGAAAGCCTACAAGAGGCAGGCTGAGGAAGCGGTAAGAGCTCAACATTTACATTTATCTTATTCAAAAACATACAGCATTTCTTAACTATATTACATTCATGTGCTGCAGGAGGAGCAGGCCAACGTACATCTGTCCAAGTGCAGGAAGGTTCAGCATGAGCTGGAGGAGGCAGAGGAGCGTGCTGACATTGCAGAGACCCAGGTTAACAAGCTGAGAGCCAAGACCCGGGACAGTGGCAAGGTAAATGATGTTGTTTTTTGTATACTATATGATTACTTCTAACACTATACTTTTTCTGATTAATATTTACAAAATAAACTAACACTTCATACTTTTCTTGCAGGGAAAGGAAGCAGCTGAGTAATGCCGTATATTGATCCATTTGTTTTTTATTATTGCATTTATTGTATGACAAATGGCAATTATTCCATTAAACCTTTAAAAATCTGCTCTAAAGACCATCCGTCCTTTTTTTACATGAGTTTTGTGGTAATCTGAATCCATGCACACACTGCCAGTATTAATGGCTTCACATGAGTGGGAATAGCTCAAATGGCATATGTATTTACAAACTGAGGTGTAAAATTTGTATTTAAACATTCTCTTAAAGTTGGAAGTGTGTTTTATAAATAAACCTTATCATTAATATTGACAAACTATAGATTAAACAAAGCAATGACCATAATAACTCTTTGATTGTTATTTCAATAAAGGCATATACAAGAAGTAATGACCTCATTTTATGTTACAGCCATAGTTACCGATAAATTAAATACCCAGTTGATTGGACATGATTTGGAAAAGCACAGACCTGCCTATAAAAGGTCCCACAGTTAACAATGATGTCAGAGCACAAACCAAGCCATGAAGTCAAAGGTATTGCCTGTAGACCTCCGAGACAGGATTGTATCAAGCCACAAATATGAGGACGGGAATGGGAAAAATGTCTGCAGCATTAAAAGGTTACTATGAGCAAAGTGGCCTCCATCATCTGTAAATGGAAAAGGTTTGGAACCATCAAGACTCTTCCTAGAGCTGGGCCCGGCAAAAGTGAGGAAATGGGGGGGAAAAGGGCCTTAGTCAGGGAGGAGACCAAGAACACGATGGTCACTCTGACAGATCTCCAGCATGTCTCTGGGGAGAGAGGGGAACCTTCCAGAGGAACAACCATCTCTGCAGCACTCAGGCCTGTATGGTAGAGTGGCCAGATGGAACTTCTCAGTAAAAATTACCGCTCCTCAGTAAAAATGCACATGAAAAAACGGCATCTGAAGGACTCAGACCATGAGAAACAAAATTCTCTGCTCTGATGAAACAATGATTGAACACCTTCGCTTGAATAGCCAGCGTCATGTCTGCAGGAAACCAGGCACCGCTCATCACCTGGCCAGTACCCTCCCTACAGTGAAGCGTGGTGGTGGCAGCGTCACGCTGTGGGATGTTTTTCAGTGGCAGGAATTGGGAGACTAGTCAGGATGAATGATGAATGCAGCAGTGTCCAGAAACATTCTTGATGAAAACCTGCTCTATAGCGCTCTGGACCTGAGACTGGGGCGAAGGGTCATCTTCCAACAAGACAAAGGCCCTAAGCACACCGCCAGGTAGGGATGCGTACCGCCACGACGGACCGGATCTGGACTTGTAAAAACGTTTCGGTTCAGGTCCAAAAAAAAAACGAAACCCCGGTGATTCGGTTCTGGACTCATATAAAATATAGCACTGACATACTATATCCTTTTTGTTCAAGAATCTAGACCATCTTAAACCTTCCATTGATCGCGAAATTCGTGCTGGAAAACACGTAAACACTGTCATGCGCCGCCGTCAATAGCGCACACAGACCCTATATAGTGACGCACGCGTCTTCCGGGCATAAGTTGAAGCCGGCGAAATAAGTTTAAAGATGCGAGAGAAGGGAGCGTCTCGTACGTGTCGAGCTGCGCGGAACCGTGTATCCACATGCAGACACTGAAGTGAAGCCGGTAAGATCGCTGGCTTTTTTTAAACTGTTTTAAACTGTGGCCGCCGCGTGCGATGTTGTGATCGTTAATATGCTGCGTGCGTCCTCGCGTGTTAAAGGGGCGGGGTCAGCGTGGGTTCTTGTCTGGGTCTTTGGTCTTTGTGTAAATATGAATGAAATAACTTAAGTGTTATGTTGTGGTGTGATGTATTTGGCATTAAGTAAATACAAAGTAGAGTCAAAGTAAGATGGCTTAATTGCTGCATTCATTAATTGGAGTTTATATTTTGTAATAGTATTTTGTATTTGTATTCTACAGTTGTTAAATATGGGCTGGTGTTTAATGCTGCTAATATGATGTATTATTTTGATGTGTTGTGTAAAATATTTTCATATTCTACTTTTGATACTGCTAAGTTGATTGCTTTATAGTGATTCAAGTTGACTTTTATGCTAGTTTTTGTAACTCTGTTATTTTACACTGTGACTTAATTATTTACACTGGTATATTGTCTGTTTGAAGGTTGTTACCTAACTTTTGATGCCAATGGATCTGCAAAATTAAAGAGTGGAAATGTGTCTAAAGGCAAAACATTGTATCAGATGAAACGGCTGCTTTGACCCTTGACTAGGGATGCGTACCGCCACGACGGACCGGATCTGGACTTGTAAAAACGTTTCGGTTCAGGTCCAAAAAAACCGAAACCCCGGCGATTCGGTTCTGGACTCATTAAAAATCCAGCACTCACATTCTATATCCTTTACGTTCTAGAATCTAAACCATCCTTAACCTTCCATAGATCGCGAAATTCGCGCTAGAAAAGACGTAAACACTGACATCGCTGTCAATGGCGCGCCCGGAGCCATCAGCGACGCACGCGTCTTCCGCGCGGCAGAAGTTGAAGCCGGCGCAATGAGTTTGAAGACGCGAGAGACCGAACATTGAGGCAGCTGTAAGAGAGCTGGCTTTATTTGAAGCGTTTTAAGCCGCCGCGTGCGTCGCCGCTTGTGCCGCTCCGTGAGTTAGTTTAACACGTTAAAGGAGCGGGTTGTGCTTTGGTTTGGGTGTAAATATTGTAACTTCTCGCTCAGGTCAGTAATGCTGGTTTAGTGCTCACAATTTGTCACTTTATTTCTTGAACAGAGTTGGTTACTGTTGGCCGTAACCATGGTGATGGAACAGGAACATCAGAAACCACCTCGTCTCCTGAGCCCGCTCTTAGCTCCGCCCCAGAGACCGCGCACGCGCACTAGAGACTAGGGTCGCTACAATATGAATAAAATAACTGTATTATGTTGTGGTGTGATGTAGCATTTATTTAGGTGGGTTAATGTGCCAGATACATATTTATACATCTAAGTAAATACTAAGTCAAAGTAATATTGTTTAATTGCTGGATTCATTAATTGGAGCTTATATTTTGTAATAGTATTTGTATTCTACAGTTGTTAAATATGGTCTTGTGTTTAATGCTGCTAATATGATGTATTGTTTGTAGTGTAAAATATTTTCATATTCTGTTTTTGATACTGCTAAGTTGATTGATTTATAGTGGTTCTAGTTGACTTTTATGCTAGTTTTTGAAGGTTTTTACCTGACTTTGATGCCAATGGATCTGCAAAATGAAAGAGTGGAAATGTATCTAAAGGCATTAAACTTCAAGTGTGGGAACAGCCCAGGCAAACCAGTAATACACTTGACAAACATAGTATCAGCTGAAACAGCTGCCCCAATACCAATACTCAACTTGCTCTTGTTCGGGAGTTGTTCCTCTAGTAAAAGAGTAAAACACATGAATGTGTGTTAGCTAGCAGCTTGTGATTTGTAAGTTGTATTTTCTGTTAATAAACAGTGAATAAACCAGATAAATTGAGTTTATTTCAGTCTGCAGTTAAGCCTTGTGCTTGATAGTCGTCCTTGTTCAAGTGTCTTCAACTCAATTTAGCCAAGTAGCTTGTGTTATGCTGTTTTAACATTATGCAAAAATGGCATGAGTTCAGCCGGACTCATTAGGTCCGGACCTGAACCTAAACCTCTGGATTCGAATCCGGACTTGAACATGAACGTGGGTTTAGGTATGCATCCCTACCCTTGACCCAGACTGACTCTGTCAACAATAATCAACATGCTCTTGTTGTTGAGTTGAGTCGTTCCTCAAGTAATGTGCGTTAACTATTAAGCTATAGTTTAGCAGTTAGCTAGTAGCTTGTGATTTGTAAGTTGTAACTTCTGTTAAAAAACAGTGAATAAAGCGGACAAGTTGAGTTAATTTCAATCTGCAGTTAAGCCTTGTGTTTGATAGTCGTCCTTGTTCAAGTGTCTTCAACTTAATTCAGCCAAGTAGCTTGTGTTATGCTGTTATAACATTATGCAAATATGACAGGGTTCAGGTCCGGACCTAATGAGTCCGGACCTGAACCAAAACTCTGGATTTGAATCCGGACTTGAACCTGAAAACGGGGGTAGGTATGCATCCCTACCGCCAGGATATTAAAGACAAGATAAGATAAGATAATCCTTTATTGTCCCACATGGGGAAATTTCATTGGTGCAACGGAGTGATTACAGGACAACTATGTGAATATCCTTCACTGGCCCAAACAGAGCCCAGACTCGAACCCAATTGAACATCTCTGGAAAGGTCTGAAAATGGCTGTGAACTGATGCTCACCATTAAACTCTCAAAAAATAGGGGCGCCAACCTTGTAGCATTATACTCAAAAAGACTTGAGGCTGTAATTAGTGCCAAAGATGCTGTGAATACTTTAGTATAATTATTTCTTCTGTTTCTTTATTTAATACATTTATAAATAATTAAAACAACTGTCTTTTGTGTTGTCATTATCGGGCATTGCTTGTAGAGTTTTGACGCAAATAATGAATTTAATCCATTTTGGATAAGACTTTAACATAAATTGTGGAATTCATTCCGGATGCAGGGCACAGGGCTTTATCGAAGTATGCAGAGCTTGTTAGAAGTGGGTAGTTCTTCCAGTTTTACTTTTAATGTTTTGCGGAATTAACTGATATTGACTTGCACATTTTGTTTGTTGAATGTATTTGACTTTGTTGGGTTTAAAAGAAAGTAGTCAAGTATTCTGTGGAACAAAGGCAGCAAATAAATAGAAGATTCTAAGCAGGGAAAAAAGATGGTTTGAAAGGAGGAGTTAAAGAGGCAATGTTTGTTAAAAAAAGAAGGCCGTAGCTAGAGAGCCGTGGCGCGGTCAAATGGCCACGCAGTTTCAGGGGCCTTATAGCCTCATGGCTAACCCTAACCCTAACCTTAACCCTAGCCTTAACCCTAACCTTAACCCTAACCTTAACCCTAACCTTAACCCGGCGCGGTCTAAAACGGCGCTAAAACGCGGTCAAATAGAGCAGCAGTTTCAGGAGCCGCGGCGCGCGGCACAAAAATAACATGGCAGTTTCGGACACGCGCCGCGGCTCTGCAGACACTCCCAAAAAAGAAATACCATCATTAAATTGGAATGGGGGGCTAAGATTTAACTTTCCTGTTGTTTATAATGGAATTTTGAATCCCTGGAGAGATAGACGCCCAGGGCATTCGGATGCTAATCAGGTACTCAGCGAGGAAAGAAAGTGAGTCAGGGACAAAAGAGGCCGATAGTCCATTAAATGACATGATAGTAATCAGAATCAGAATAGGGTTTATTGCCATTTGTCGATTCACAGATATAGGAACTTGTCCTAGTGATTCGGTGCAACACAAACAACAAAACATTGAACACTGAATACTAAACGGCATGATATGTACATAATGAAATATAAAGTATAAAGTTATAAAGTTATGTAGTGCAATAGGAAGTGGTGATATGTACATAATAAAATATAAAGTTAAGTAGTGAAATAGGAAGTGATAGTGCAGTGAGTGCAAGGTGCTTAGGTGGTGTTCATGAGTTCAACGGCAAAGGGAAATAAACTGTTCTTGTGATGGGAGGTTCTGGTCCGAATGGACCGCAGCCTCCTACCTGAGGGGAGCGGCCTCCTAGTTTGTGTCCAGGGTGAGAAGGGTCACCTTTGATCCGACCTGCTCGTCCCAGAGCCCTGGAAACGTACAGGTCCTGCAGAGATGGAAGTTCGCGGCCGATCACCTTCTCAGCAGAGCGCACAATGCGCTGTAGTCTCTGTTTGTCCCTGGCTGTGGCTCCAGCGTACCACACGGTGATGGAGGAGGTGAGGATGAACTCAACGATGGCCGTGAAGAACTGCACCATCATCTCTGCTGTCAGATTGGCTTTCCTGAGCTGCTGCAGGAAGTACATCCACTGCTGGGCCTTACAGGTAAGAGAGCCGATGGTGGGCCCCCATTTGAGGTCCCGGGTGATGGAGGTGCCAAGAAAGCGGAGGGAGTCCACAGTGGAGATGGGGGAGTCTGAGATGGTGAGGGGGGGCTGTGACTTTCCTGAAGTCCACGATCATCTCCACTGTCTTCTGGGCGTTGAACTCCAGGTTGTTACCGCTGCACCAGGACACCAGCAGGTCCACCTCCCTCCTGTAGACAGACTCATCTCTGTCCGAGATGAGCCCAATGAGGGTGGTGTCGTCCGCAAACTTAATTAGTTTTACGGAGTCATGGCTGGAGGTGCAGCAGTTTGTGTTCAGAGAGAAGAGCTAGGGAGAAAGAACGAGATATTCTTCCCCAGCCGCACGCATTGCCTCCAATCCGTCAGGGAGTCAGTGATCCACCTGTGGGTGGAGTCAGAGGCAGGGAAGAAGTCTGAGCCCACTCCACACAGAGGCGGGGTTGTTGTTTGAAAACTGCTGCCTCAGACGCGTATTATATATAACGGGCTCTAGCTCTCGACACCAAATCCGTACTTTTCTCTTTGTAGCGCTCTCCATCACCTGCCCTGTGCGCTGCCTCCTTCTGCCTCAGTTTGGGTGTGAACCAGGGTTTGTCATTGTTGAAGGTGACTTTGGTGTGTGATGGTATAATGCTGTCCTCACAGAATAGAACGTATGACGTCACAGTGTCCGTGTATTCATCCAAATTATCTGTGGCAGCTCTGAAAACTTCCCAGTCTGTAATGTCCAAACACGCACGTAGCTCCACCACTGCCTCGTTGGTCCACCTCTGATGAAGACACTCGAGCAGCTGGTCCTGGACCACCTCCGCTCCACCGTGAGCTCAGCCATGGAACCGCTGCAGTTTGCATATCGGCCTGGCATCGGAGTGGAGGACGCCGTCATCTCCCTGCTGTACCGCTCTCTCTCTCACCTGGAAAAGCCTGGCAGTGCTGTGAGGATCCTGTTCTTTGATCTCTCCAGCGCCTTCAACACCATCAGCTCCTGAGGGACAAGCTGGAGACTGCTGGTGTGGAGTACGACCTGGCAAAGTGGATCCTGGACTACCTCACAGACCGACCCCAGTTTGTGAGAGCCCGGAACTGTGTGTCTGACACTCGGACCAGCAGTGTAGGGGCGCCCCAGGGTACCGTCTTCGCGCCCTTTCTCTTCACCCTCTACACTGCAGACCTTAGACACAACACGGGCAGCTGTGTCCTGCAGAAGTTCTGATGACTCTGCCATCATCTGACTCATCATGGACGACAATGATGCGGAGTACAAGGGTACGGGGGACTGGCGCATGACTTTGTGGAATGGTGTCAGCGGAACCACCTCCTCATCAACGCGGGGAAGACCAAGGAGATGGTGGTGGACTTCCGCAGACGCCACTCCACTGCCCCCTCATCAGTGAACATCCAGGGAAGGGACATTGAGAGAGTGGACTTATACAAGTACCTGGGTGTTCATCTGAACCACAAACTGGACTCATAACACAGACGCACTGTACAGGAAGAGCCAGAGTCGGCTCTACCTCCTGAGGAGACGCAGGTCTTTTGGAGTGACAGGGCCGCTACTGAAGACCTTCTACGACTCTGTGGTGGCATCAGCTCCTGTACGGTGTGGTCTGCTGGAGCAGCAGCATCACAGAGAGGGAGAGGAAGAGGCTGGACAGAGTCATCAAGAAGTCCAGCTCCGTCCTGGGCTGTGCTCTGGACTCGGTGCAGGAGGTGGGTGACAGAAGGGTCCTGGCTAATCTCACATCTATGCTGGACCATGAGTCTCACTCCCTGCAGGACACTCTGTCCGCTCTGGAGAGCAGCCTCAGTGAGAGACTGATCCACCCTCGCTGTGTGAAGGAGAGGTTTCGCAGTTCTTTCCTTCCTGCTGCTGTCAGACTTTACAACAAACACTGCTAGCCCTGCTCACGTGTATACTACAATACCCATGAGCAATATTGACTTAACCATGTGTGATAAAATGTAAATATATGATTATATTTGTGTGTTAAAAGTTATCTGCATCATTAGCCTGAGGGGAGGGAAAGGCATGTATTTCTAATAACATGTGTGAAGATGTTGTAGAAGCAGCCGTGAGGAATGTTCCTCCCATCCTGGGGACCAGATGGGTAGAACATTCACCAAGGTTTTTATCTCTAAAGATAATACCAAAGAGTCGTAAAAGACAAGTGCCTTGATGTGAAGCTGACCAATGAGAAATGTGACCCGCCTTTTTTAAGTGTGATTTTAATAAAATGACTTGTAAGAGGGAGGAACGCTGAGAGTGATTTTGGAAAGTCGTTCAGGTTGCTTACAACATCTTGACGCGGCTAAGCCTTCCTCTCCCTTGCAAGCCACACAAAAGACTGACGTTTCTGTGTCGTTTAATATTCTAAGTTGAATTATGTTCTCTGACTGTTAAGTAATAGCATTGATTCATGTGTAATTTCTTGACACCATGTGCAATACTGACTTAATCATGTGCAATACTGTCATACTCATGTGCAATTACTGTCATACTCATACGCAATAATGTCATATTCATGTGCATATAACTGCTGTAAATAAGAGTGTTTACTTTACCACTATTATTAGTATTATGTTATCTTATTTTTTTATTTTCATCTTTTTATTTTTTCCCTCTATTCCTTATTAAGAATATGAGAGGTTCTGTCTATAGGAATTTTTCTATTACGAGTGTTTTTTAAAGCTTCCTATAAGTTATCTATTCTTTTCTTCTGTATCTACCAAAATTTCCCCCTTGTGTGGACAAATAAAGGCTTATCTTATCTAATCTTATCTCTTAGAAGTCCTCACTACAGGTTTGGAGAGCTTCAGCCTCTGTCTAGTAAACAAAGAGGCTGGTATGATTTCTTTTGTTAAGGTGAGGTAGGAGGTCGAAACACAACTTAAACGTGACATAGTGTTTCCTTTATTTGTGATACAGTCAAATCTGGACTTAGCCTCTGTTATTGAACAACAACAACAAAAAACAACAACAACCACAACTACAACCAAACCACCCAGAACACAACGCAGATCCTCTAAAAGGTGGACCGGTCAGCCACAGTTTATGAGGATCAAATAAATAGACTTTGTGCAATTAGCGCTTAATTCCAGACACGGACATGAGCCTTGATTCGAGCCACACAGGGATGTTCTCACATCAGAATCAGAACAAGTTTATTGCCGGTCAGTGAACAAAATTCATGGGCTAGGAACTTGCTTTGGTGATTTGGTGCAACATACAACAGTGAACAATAATGAGGCAAAAAAATATATAAGAAGCGACAGTCGCAGTGGAGAGTCTGCTGTACTGTAGTAGTCCTTTTATTTTTATTCAATACATGTGTTTGTATGTGGTCCCTGTCAAGTAAAGATCAAATTAAAACTAGTCCTGAGGTAAGACAATGTTGGCATTTTCTTGGTCTGGGTAAGATTGGTCCTCCAGTGCTAGTCTGCCTAAGCAGTGGACAAAAACACAGAATATTTACTGGACTCTTATTGGAAAGCTGTACATTTTATATTTAATTTCCATGAAGAGGATGTTAAATGTAAAAAAAGTAAAACATCTTATTCAGCCTACAAACCTGAGCCAGAGAGAGTTCTAAACTTTCACAATGTGTGCTGAGTTTGTTAAGAGGCGATCTAATTTATTATGTTTCAAAGTCATTTGTAATGTGCAACGTTTTAGACACGTTAGGTTTTTTTTTTGGTGGCAAATCTATGGAGCTTCCAGATCCCGCCCACTTCATAGTTACAGATGTAAACTTCTCATTCATTTTTTCCATAGAGGTTTATCTTTCAGAATCGTTATTGAACTCATGGCAACATAGTGTTAAAGTCATGCCCGCACAGTTAGCCCATGTTTTTTAATTTATGTATTACATTATCCTGTAATAAACAAATAAATAAAATAATAATATTCTTGTGCACTACAACACTTGGGCCTCTGGGTTTAGGGAGGCTGAGGCTCCATCCAACTGCTCACGCAGAACGCTGCCTTTTATCACATCAATGAGATGCGAATCGAACTTTACAAAGGCAGAAGAAACATAAGCAGGCAACAATTTGGATGTCAAGGATGTTTAGTCATTGTGTGGACACCATGCACCTCCAGAACATGAGTTCTGTGAGTTATTCAATTACAAAGTATAAACCAAACTTAGTGTGTGTAACGTGGTGTGTGTACACACACATCTGTAACAAAACTGAGCAATAACAGGTTAGGCTAGGTTAGGTGTCTTTGTTTGTACCCTTGGGTAAATTGGTTTGCAGTGATTAAGAGACATTAAACATACATGCACACAATATAAAAAACAGACATAATGGATTAATCAATTGTTTAATCACACAGAGGGAGCTTGTTTCAGAGGACAATAGCTGCAGGGACGAAACTGTCTCTATATCTTTTGTTCCTGCATTTTTGCACAACCAGTCTTTGCCCCGACTGAAACAGAGCGTCCAGGGCGTGGCTCCAGTCCTGCATTATACTGGAGCTTAGTTTCTACAACATGCTGGTATATATAGACTCCATACTTCGTTGTGGCTGTCCGATAAGCTTGCCAGCCAATTTCACAATCTGAGAAAGTGCATTTTTGTTCTTCACTGACACATTTCCAAACCAAGAGGACACAGAAGGCTAAGATTGACTCAAAGAAAGCTGAATAAAACAAAGACATACGAGTCTTGTCCACATCAAAAGTTGCCAGTTTCCTGAGGCAGTGCAGGCGCTGCTGTCCCTTCTTGCACACTGCCTCACAGTTGGCATCAAAGTTGAGACCAGAGTCAATGATTATGCCCAGGTGCCCGGATTGTGCCATAGTCTGACCATTGACTGGGACCACCTCAGCTGTGTGCTTTTTCTAAAATCAGCGACCATATCATAGAGTCAGATCACAGCTGACCCTTCTCACCCTGGACACGCTTTTAAATTGTTTTTCTTTAATGATCCATGACAGGTCGCCCCCTCCTGGAGCAGGCTCACAATGACGGAGTCATCAGCATGTTTAAGAATAAACCTGTTTCCATAGTGGCTCTGCAGTATACTGGTGTACACCCTTGTGGTTGGTCAGTGGAACTACAGACAGCACTCCATTCACCCTTGTAGTTTGTATCCCATCAGTTAAAAAAGTGAGAATCCATTCCACAAGATTCTTTAAGAGACAATTGATTAAATTATGGGGCTGGGTAGTGTTAAAAGCTGAGGTAAAATCCATAAATAAAAGCCCGGCATGAGCTTTGTGTCCATCCAGGTGGTTAAATACCAGATTCAATCAAGTAACAGTAACATCCTCAACTCCCCTGTGTGGCCTGTATGCAAACTGTAAAGGGTCAACCAGCCCCTCTGTAGACCTCAGGAGTTAAGCTCTAAATATTTTCTCAAATGTTTTCATTACAATTGACATAAGGGCAACAGGTCTATTGTCTGTACATGTTTTTGGACGATTTTGTTTTCGAACAGGGACAAGCGAGGCATATTTCCACTCTTTGGGCACAGTCTGCTCTCTTCAAGTGGTGTTACATATAGAGATACAGAGATATACAATGAAGGTTGGGGCTTCTACCGCACATGTTCTAAGCAGACGCCCACAAATGTTGTCTGGGTCAGCGATTTTGTTTACTTCAATTCTTTTTGTGGCTCTTTCTACTTGAACCTTTTAAATATTAAAGTGCTGAGTGTCCATATGTGCATAAGTTGCCATTTTAGTCTCTGAATTTCAGAGTTAAAATCTTCAGTATTGAAGTAGTTATAAAAATTGAATTAGAATGTATTAAACATTCAACAATGTTGACACATGCACACATTTCTTTGACCATACATTTTAAAAGTATAAATTAAAATCAAGTGCATTGTCACAAGCTCACAAAAACAATAAAATCGAATTTATCGAATATGATTGTTTAATTAGATCATAAGCGCTTGTTAAATGTAATAAGTTATTATGTTAACAATAAAATAATATTTTAGGGGCTAAACATATATTCAAGAAAATAACTGAGAACTGGATACCCTCTAAATTTAGAAGAGCACAAATATTCCTCTTGCCACCGTACTCAAGTATCTCACAAGCCATATTTGGTGTGTAGCCGTCATTGAACCATGCTTTGTAAGCAACCCAGAGCAGATATAAGGAGACTGACAGGACCCTCAGAGTGTGTGGCTGAACTGCTCCGGCTTGTGGTGAGTTCAACTTCTCCTATTACATGGAGACAAATTATTATTTTAATATTACAATTATTCTTGTATTTTAAGACTTTGCAAAATAGTTCAGAAGTAATCACTAAATTACTGTCTCAACAGGACTGGAGAATAGAATATTTCACATAGAAAGTTTAAGGTATTTGCAACTGATAAATTGAACATTCAATGCTTTATTTTTGTATGCAACATACCTACTGCACTGTGTTGGGGGGGATCACCAGACTGTTCACCAGACGGTTCTTAACTATAGGCCAATATTTAAAAGGCATGGATAGAAAACAACTATGCTAATAACTTTGTTTTTTGTTAAACAACAACCAATATTCCAAAAGGTAGACATTTTCTTGAACCTAGCTCTCTAGTCTAACATGGACACATTGCTTTATGTCAGAAGAAGTGTGCAGAGGTGTTTGGATAATTGCTTGAAATTACATTCCATTTCACTGTAGTTTCTATTTTTCATCAAACATCAGCTACAGACTGGAGTCTGTAGCTGATTGCAACATTAAATCACATATTAGTACAAATGAGTACAATTATGCTATGAATGTACTCAAGACTAGAACCATTATCTTTCAGAACTAAACGCCACCATGAGTACGGATGCGGAGATGGCCATTTATGGCAAGGCTGCCATTTACCTCCGTAAACCAGAGAGGGAGAGAATCGAGGCTCAGAGCGCACCCTTTGATGCCAAGTCTGCCTGCTATGTTTGTGATGTCAAGGAGCTGTACCTCAAAGCAACCATCCTCAAGAAGGACGCTGGCAAAGTCGCTGTCAAGCTCTTGCTGACTGAAGAGGTTAGTGTATTTTAATGAAAATATAACTCAACAACAGAATTAACAATGCCCTACTTACACGTTCTGTCATAGGAGAGGACAGTTAAAGAAGATGAAGTCTTCCCCATGAATCCTCCCAAGTATGACAAAATTGAGGACATGGCCATGATGACCCATCTCAATGAGGCCTCTGTGCTTTATAACCTCAAAGAGCGTTATGCAGCATGGATGATCTACGTAAGACACATTTTATTTAACAGATGCTAACACATAAGCTCTGCATTAAGAACAAGTTAATTAATGTTAGTGTGCACATTACTTCAGACCTACTCTGGGCTGTTCTGCGCCACTGTCAACCCCTACAAGTGGCTGCCAGTGTACGACCAAGAGGTTGTGACTGCCTACAGAGGCAAGAAGCGTATGGAGGCTCCACCCCACATCTTCTCCGTTTCTGACAACGCTTATCAGTTTATGCTTTGTGGTATGGCTCATTGACAGAAAAACTTAAAGTAATGTTCAAATGATACATAAATGGATAATTGTTAATATGTATTTTGGTTTATATCTTAACAGATAGGGAGAACCAGTCTGTCTTGATCACGTAGGTTTCTCATTTGTTATTGTGCTGAATTATTACGTGGATTCACATATGGTTCTTACAAGTCTGTTTTCATCCTCAGTGGAGAATCTGGTGCTGGAAAGACTGTGAACACAAAGCGTGTCATTCAGTACTTTGCAACAATTGCCGTTAGTGGTGGAGAAAAGAAGCCTGAAGGAAAGATGCAGGTTTGTTTCGGTTTAAATTTACTGAAAACTTATTCAGGACAAAAAATGTGAATTCAAAAGATTTAAACGCAATCTTCATTTTCTTTGCAGGGTTCTCTTGAGGATCAGATTATTGCAGCCAACCCTCTGCTGGAGGCTTATGGTAATGCCAAGACTGTGAGAAATGACAACTCCTCTCGTTTTGTAAGTATTACTTTAGGAAAAAAAAAAACAATTTGCCTGAATATTTGTGTGATATTATTTTATAATTTGACTTTAATCAAACAGGGTAAATTCATCAGAATTCATTTCAAAACAACTGGTAAACTGGCTAGTGCTGATATTGAAACTTGTAAGTACAGTTTTGCCATTAGAGTGGGTTGTAAAATGATTTATTGTGTTTTTTTTAACAAAGTTCCCGACTCTTCTAGATCTGCTGGAGAAGTCTAGAGTGACATTCCAGCTTTCCGATGAGAGAGGTTACCACATCTTCTACCAGATGATGACCAATCACATGCCTGAGCTCATTGGTGAGTAAAATCCAGATAAAGCATAAATACATAGCATTTTATTTTTGGGCTCTAAAACATCTTGTCTGTTTCTTGAAGAAATTTCTCTCCTCACAACCAACCCATACGATTTCCCTATGTGCAGCCAGGGTCACATCACTGTTGCCAGCATTGATGACAAAGTTGAGCTGGAAGCAACTGATGTAAGTGACTCAGAAATCACAAAGACTATACAGAAAAGAATAGCATGTAATTATGGGAATTTATTGAAACCAGAATGCCATTGACATCCTGGGATTCAATCATGAGGAGAAGATGAGCATCTTCAAAATGACTGGTGCTGTCCTCCACCACGGTAACATGAAGTTCAAGCAGAAGCAGCGTGAGGAGCAGGCTGAGCCAGATGGCACAGAGGGTAAAAGCAGCATAATGTCTTCTGAAATAGTCTTCTGAAATGATTATTATACTGGTTTGATATATATGAACACAACATATGTATATCGTTATAGATGCTGACAAAGTTGCTTACCTGCTGGGTCTGAACTCTGCTGACATGCTTAAGGGTTTGTGCTACCCCAGAGTCAAGGTCGGAAATGAGTTTGTCACCAAGGGACAGACTGTGCCTCAGGTAAAGTGAACATTTGAGAGGCAATCGATGGTACAGTTTTGTAAAGAGTTGGCTAACACAAGTTCTTTTAGGTGATGAATGCTGTCCCTGCTCTGGCCAAGTCCATCTATGAGAGGATGTTCTTGTGGATGGTCATCCGCATCAACCAGATGTTGGACACCAAACAACAGCGAAACTACTACATTGGTGTCTTGGACATTGCTGGCTTTGAGATCTTTGATGTAAACTCAAATCTAAAATGTAAATCCATTTGGTTACGTGTGGGTGCTCATAGAAATACTTGTCTTGACAGTACAACAGCATGGAACAGCTGTGCATTAACTTCACCAATGAAAAACTGCAACAGTTCTTTAACCACACCATGTTTGTCCTGGAGCAAGAGGAATACAAGAAGGAGGGTATCATCTGGGAGTTCATTGATTTTGGAATGGACTTGGCAGCCTGCATTGAGCTGATTGAAAAGGTAGGCTATTGGTTTTGAACAACAAAACAGAGGAATTTTAAGAAAGTATTTTAGTTTCTAAATAGATCTGGCTTGACTTTCTTCTAGCCCATGGGCATCTTCGCCATCCTTGAGGAGGAGTGCATGTTCCCCAAGGCTTCTGATACAACCTTCAAGAACAAGCTGTATGATCAGCATCTTGGTAAAAACAAAGCGTTTGAGAAGCCCAAGCCAGCCAAGGGCAAGGCTGAAGCCCACTTCTCCCTGGTGCACTATGCCGGTACTGTGGACTACAACATCACTGGCTGGCTGGACAAGAACAAGGATCCATTGAACGAGTCTGTAATTCAGCTGTACCAGAAATCTTCAGTCAAACTTCTGGCTATTCTCTATCCTCCTCCTGTTGAGGGTACGATAACTTACCATGTATTTATAGTTTCATATTACTTATATCGGATCTTTATTTTTTATAAACAGAGGTTAAGGGAGCCAAGGGAGGCAAGAAGAAGGGTGGCTCTATGCAGACTGTGTCCTCACAGTTCAGGGTAAAGATTCACAAAAACATTCAATTAAGGTATATATGTTTATTTATGTATTTCTTTTATATGCTTGTTTTAGGAAAACTTGGGCAAGCTGATGACTAACTTGAGGAGCACCCATCCTCACTTTGTGCGTTGCCTGATTCCCAATGAATCCAAGACTCCAGGTAAAAATAATTGTGCTGTGACACCGGATTGTCTAATTATTTCCAAAAAACTCTTTGCTGACTATTATTTTGACTCCAGGACTGATGGAGAACCACCTGGTTATCCACCAGCTTAGGTGCAATGGTGTACTGGAGGGTATTAGAATCTGCAGAAAGGGTTTCCCCAGCAGAATCCTTTATGCTGACTTCAAACAGAGGTATCAGTGAACTTTGTGAAAGTATGCGTTCTTTTAAAAGACAAACTAAACAAGTTATTTCCCTTAAAAGATACAAGGTGCTGAATGCCGGTGTCATCCCTGAGGGTCAGTTCATGGACAACAAGAAGGCTTCAGAGAAGTTGCTGGGATCCATCGATGTTAATCATGATGAGTACCGATTCGGAACCACAAAAGTAAGAATATCAGTAAATATAGTTTACGGCACATACGACTTGGACTTAGAGAAACGGCATTAATCCATAACGTTCAATACTTTGATACAGTATCTCACACATTGCTATGTATTGATGTATACAAAATAAAAAAAGAGGGAAAAAACATTTTGATAGTTAAATTAGCTAAATTGTTTCAATCAGGTAAATAAATAAAAAAACATTGTATTCATACTATGTTGGTGTTATGTTGATAGGTGTTCTTCAAGGCTGGTCTTCTGGGTGTTCTTGAGGAGATGAGAGATGAAAAACTTGCATCACTTGTCACCATGACACAGGCTCTGTGTCGTGGTTACCTCATGAGAAGGGAGTTTGTAAAGATGACAGCAACAAGGCATGTCCAAAAAATACAAAGGAATTAGCTATAATACCAGATATACATTTGGACTAATATGTTGAAATTTCACAGAGATGCAGTCTATACCATTCAGTACAACGTCCGCTCATTCATGAACGTCAAACACTGGCCATGGATGAAGGTGTACTACAAGATCAAGCCCCTCCTGAAGAGTGCTGAGACTGAGAAAGAGCTTGTCCAAATGAAGGAGAACTATGAGAAGATGTCCACTGATTTGGCTGCTGCTCTTGCCAAGAAGAAGGAACTTGAGGAAAAGATGGTATCTCTTCTGCAGGAGAAGAATGATCTGCTGCTCCAAGTGGCTTCTGTGAGTACACAGGCAACTTTTACCACAAATTGAAACATTATAGTAACAAACAATTGTTTTGTCCTTCAGGAATCTGAGGGTCTCGCAGATGCTGAGGAGAGGTGCGAAGGTCTCATTAAAAGCAAGATTCAGCTGGAGGCCAAACTGAAGGAGACAACTGAGAGGTTGGAGGATGAAGAAGAGATCAATGCTGAACTAACAGCCAAGAAAAGGAAGTTGGAAGATGAATGCTCTGAGCTCAAGAAGGATATTGATGATCTTGAGCTTACCCTGGCTAAAGTGGAGAAGGAGAAACATGCCACTGAGAACAAGGTTTGACCAATTTATTCCACACATCACACACTTCAAAGACATAATATGATTCTTAATTGTGTGTTTTTGAAAACCCAAAGGTGAAGAACCTGACTGAAGAGATGGCCTCCCAAGATGAGAGCATCGCCAAGCTGACTAAGGAGAAGAAAGCTCTCCAGGAGGCTCACCAGCAGACACTGGATGACCTGCAGGCTGAGGAGGACAAAGTCAACACTCTCACAAAGGCTAAGACCAAGCTTGAGCAGCAAGTTGATGATGTATGTTAGCTTTCTACTTGACCCTTCTAGCTATTAATAAGAAACTTTGAAATATATATATTTTTATATCAAATTGCTTTTCCCCAGCTTGAAGGGTCTTTGGAGCAGGAGAAGAAGCTCCGTATGGACCTGGAGAGAGCCAAGAGGAAGCTGGAGGGTGACCTGAAACTGGCTCAAGAATCAATCATGGATCTTGAGAATGACAAACAGCAGTCTGACGAGAAGCTGAAGAAGTAGGTCTTAGTAAATGTATTAGATTACTCTGGCTATATGAAAAAACATGATTTTAAACCTTCTTCTCCTCCAGGAAAGACTTTGAGATCAGTCAGCTTCTTAGCAAGATTGAGGATGAGCAGTCTCTGGGAGCTCAGCTTCAGAAGAAGATTAAGGAGCTTCAGGTGACGCGTCTTTTGGGCTGGATCAAAAAAGGCAATATTAATCTTCTTTTATCGTGAACGCTTTGATCTGTTCACAGGCCCGCGTTGAGGAGCTGGAGGAAGAGATTGAGGCTGAGCGTGCTGCTCGTGCAAAGGTTGAGAAGCAGAGAGCAGATCTGTCCAGGGAACTTGAGGAGATCAGTGAGAGGCTGGAAGAAGCTGGTGGTGCTACTGCTGCTCAGATTGAGCTGAACAAGAAGCGTGAGGCTGAGTTCCAGAAGCTCCGTCGTGACCTTGAGGAGTCCACTCTGCAGCATGAAGCCACTGCCGCTGCTCTGCGCAAGAAGCAGGCTGACAGTGTTGCTGAGCTAGGAGAGCAGATTGATAACCTCCAGCGTGTCAAGCAGAAGCTTGAGAAGGAAAAGAGCGAGTACAAAATGGAGATTGATGACCTCTCCAGCAACATGGAGGCGGTGGCTAAAGCTAAGGTAGTGTGATGATGGTTACTATGTGAACAGACATCAAGTCATGAAAATTGCACATAGTAAATTACAAATAAATCTTTAGGGAAACCTGGAAAAGATGTGCCGCACTCTTGAGGACCAACTAAGTGAAATTAAGACCAAGAATGATGAAAACGTTCGCCAAATGAATGACCTGGGTTCCCAGAAAGCTCGCCTCCTCACAGAGAATGGTAAGACAAATGTCAAGAAAATAAGTTAGCTTTTTCTGACCAAATATTTGCATCTAAGGTGAGTTTGGCCGCCAAATTGAAGAGAAGGAAGCCCTGGTCTCTCAGCTGACCAGAGGCAAACAGGCCTTCACACAACAGATTGAGGAGCTCAAGAGGCAGATTGAAGAGGAGGTTAAGGTATGAAACACATGGTTGTTTGAAACCAGACAATGGTATTGTGAAGCATCATAACATTAACTGTTTACACAGGCCAAGAACGCCCTTGCCCATGGACTCCAGTCAGCCCGTCATGACTGCGATTTGCTCAGGGAACAGTTTGAAGAGGAGCAGGAGGCCAAGGCTGAACTTCAGCGTGGCATGTCTAAGGCCAACAGCGAGGTAGCTCAGTGGAGAACAAAGTATGAGACTGATGCTATCCAGCGTACTGAGGAGCTTGAGGAATCCAAGTGAGTCTAAAATTGGTGGCACAACATTCCAATGCAGATTAATTAATGCAGATATTAATTTTTACTCATCATATTTACTCTTTAAAGAAAAAAGCTTGCCCAGCGCCTACAGGAGGCTGAGGAGCAGATTGAGGCTGTTAACTCCAAGTGTGCTTCTCTGGAGAAGACCAAACAGAGGCTGCAGAGTGAGGTGGAGGATCTCATGATTGATGTGGAGAGAGCTAATGGTCTGGCTGCCAACCTAGACAAGAAGCAGAGAAACTTTGACAAGGTACAGACTCTTTTCTTATTTGATCAATGTGTTAATTATCTGTGATCCTTAAGTCTTTTTTTTTAAATTTGTGAAATCTAGGTCTTGGCTGAATGGAAGCAGAAGTTTGAGGAGGGTCAGGCAGAACTTGAGGGAGCTCAGAAGGAGGCCCGCTCACTGGGAACTGAACTTTTCAAGATGAAGAACTCCTATGAGGAAGCTCTTGACCAGCTGGAGACCATGAAGCGTGAAAACAAGAACTTGCAGCGTGAGTTTTAACCCAGGATTATTGACATCTATAGTGGAGATTTGAAGACAAATATGTTATTTACATTTATTTCCCCGTAGAGGAGATCTCTGACTTGACTGAGCAGATTGGTGAGACTGGAAAGAGCATCCATGAATTGGAGAAGTCCAAGAAGCAGGTTGAGACAGAAAAGATTGAAATTCAGACTGCCCTTGAGGAAGCTGAGGTAACAAATATACTAATCACAAAAATGTATTTATTACCCTGAAATTATTTGTAGCAAGAGAAGAAGCTGTATTTCTATTTATGTATTTTGATTTGTTTCAGGGAACCCTTGAACATGAAGAATCTAAGATTCTCCGTGTCCAGTTGGAACTTAACCAAGTGAAGGGTGAGATTGACAGGAAGCTGGCAGAGAAAGATGAGGAAATTGAGCAGATTAAGAGGAACAGCCAGAGGGTCACTGACTCCATGCAAGGCACTCTGGACTCTGAGGTCAGAAGTAGAAATGATGCCCTCAGAATTAAGAAGAAGATGGAGGGAGACTTGAATGAGATGGAGATTCAGCTGAGCCATGCCAATCGCCAGGCAGCCGAGTCCCAGAAACAGTTAAGAAATGTGCAGACACAGCTCAAGGTATTGCAAGACATTTGTCGCAGGATGGTTATGTTGCTATAATCCATTTACAATGACTTACTCACTCTTATCCAATCAGGATGCCCAATTGCACCTTGATGATGCAGTCAGAGCTCAGGAAGACTTCAAAGAACAGGCTGCCATGATTGACCGCAGAAACGGCCTGATGGTGGCTGAAATTGAAGAACTCAGGGCTGCTCTGGAGCAGACAGAAAGAGGGCGCAAAATCGCTGAACAAGAGTTGGTTGATGCCACTGAGCGTGTTGGACTTCTGCATTCTCAGGTAAAGAGATTTTACAAATTGACTCAAATGTATGACATTCATTACATAAATGTATGTGTTATACTGAGGTTCAACATGAATATTTGTTGTTTTCTTTATTTTAATACTTCATAGAACACTAGCCTGCTGAACACCAAGAAGAAGCTTGAAACTGATCTGGTTCAGATCCAGAGCGAAGTTGATGACACTGTTCAGGAAGCAAGAAATGCTGAGGACAAGGCCAAGAAGGCCATCACTGATGTAGGTTTCTTCAGGCATTATTTTGGACTTGATTAAGAAGGTAAAAGTCCATTATTAAAGTCTAATGTGTTTACCAGGCTGCCATGATGGCTGAGGAGCTGAAGAAGGAGCAGGACACTAGTTCTCATCTGGAGAGGATGAAGAAAAATCTGGAAGTTGCTGTCAAAGACCTGCAGCACCGTCTGGATGAGGCTGAGAATCTGGCCATGAAGGGTGGCAAGAAGCAGCTCCAGAAACTGGAGTCCAGGGTAAGACTGACATTGTGAAGACCAAATCAAAAAGTGACTCAATGAATCTGTCAACAAAACTTTGAATACTATGAATCATACTTTCTAAAGGTGCGTGAGCTTGAGACAGAGGTTGAAAATGAACAGAGACGTGGAGTAGATGCTGTTAAGGGCGTCCGCAAATATGAGAGGAGAGTCAAGGAGCTCACCTACCAGGTATGTAAGCCAAATGTAAACTGTATTTATTCTTCTTAACCTATTTTATTTTCAATTACTAACTATTGCTTTTGTGTTTAAGACTGAAGAGGACAAGAAGAACAACACCAGGCTCCAGGATCTGGTTGACAAGCTGCAGCTCAAGGTGAAAGCCTACAAGAGGCAGGCTGAGGAAGCGGTAAGAGCCCAACATTTACAATTATCTTATTAAAAAATTTGCAGCATTTTTTAACTATATTACATTCATATGCTGCAGGAGGAGCAGGCCAACGTACATCTGTCCAAGTGCAGGAAGGTTCAGCATGAGCTGGAGGAGGCAGAGGAGCGTGCTGACATTGCAGAGACCCAGGTTAACAAGCTGAGAGCCAAGACCCGGGACAGTGGCAAGGTAAATAATGTTGTTGTTTTTTTGGTTTACTATATTATTACTTCTAACACAATACTTTTTCTGATTTATATTTACAAAATAAACTAACACTCAATACTTTTCTTGCAGGGAAAGGAAGCAGCTGAGTAATACCGTATATTGATGCATTTGTTTATTTATTATTGCATTTATTGTATGACAAATGGCAATTATTCAAATAAACCTTTAAAATCCCCTCTAAACGATACCTGTAATATTTACTTGAGTTTGAGGGATTTTTATTTATCTATTTATTGGAAAATGATCATTGCATACTGTGCATTTCTACACCCACTTGGTTTTCAGCCAGATAAAGAATGTCACTTACACTGCTGTGTTCAGCCCAAGCATGGTTTTGAAACTAGGCCCACATTGCCAGTATTCATGGCTTTGAAACACAATTAACAATACATTATTTAATACATTCTTAAATCTGAAAATGTCCCTTCAATTTACGTGAAACGTATTGGGGTGATCGCGATCTATTGGTCGATCTCAGAGGCAGTGAGGGTCGATCCCAAAGACCAGTCTGTTTTTAGTTTACAGCCTGACATTACAATTGAGAGCTCTACAGCAGCACGAGTGGACCGGGTGGATGGTATTATTTTAGCTGCTTTTCCATGAGCATCCATCATCAAAGGAAAGAGGAGAGAGAGTCAAGGCAGGAAGCAGGAGGAGGAGAAAGTCAAGGCAGGAAGCAGGAGGAGGAGAGAGAGTCAAGGCAAGAAGCAGGAGGAGGAGAGAGAGTCAAGGCAAGAAGCAGGAGGAGGAGAGAGAGTCAAGGCAAGAAGCAGGAGGAGGAGAGAGTCAAGGCAAGAAGCAGGAGGAGAGAGTCAAGGCAAGAAGCAGGAGGAGGAGAGAGGAGAGAGAATCAAGGCAAGAAGCAGGAGGAGAGAGTCAAGATAGAAGCAGGAGGAGAAAAGTGAAAGAGTCAAGACAAGAAGCGGGAGGAGGAGAGAGAGTCAAGGCAAGCAGGAGGAGAAGAGAGGAGAGAGAGTCAAGGAGAGAAGGGAGGAGAGAGAGTCAAGGCTAGAAGCAGGAGGAGGAGAGAGTCAAGGCAAGAAGCAGGAGGAGAGAGTCAAGGCAAGAAGCAGGAGGAGGAGAGAGAGTCAAGGCAAGAAGCAGGAGGAGGAGAGAGTCAAGATAGAAGCAGGAGGAGAGAAGAGAAAGAGTCAAGGCAAGAATCATGAGGAGGAGAGAGTCAAGGAGAGAAGGGAGGAGAGAGAGTCAAGGCTAGAAGCAGGAGGAGAGAGGAAGTTCTGGTTAAGCTCAACCTTCTATCATGTCAGTATATTTTATTTTCAAAATACTCGGGTTAACCCTAACCCTAACCGCTGTATTAAATGGTCTAGTTAAATAGCAGATTTTGTCTCTTCTTTTATTTTGCACATTCGTATATGATAAACAATATTAGGCTATTAATGAAAGCATACATGTTTCTATATTCTTATTATTGTTAAACAAAAATAAAAACTGTTTAATTCTGACAATAAAATAATACTAAATTATACAATAATTTAGATCTATAGGTAGATCTTCGGGCTTTGTTGAATATAAAAGTAGCTCGTGGGCCCGAAAACGTGTGGCCACCCCTGATTTAGATTAAAGCTACGTACAGACCGCCGCGGCCTAATTGCGCCCGACGCAGAATTTGAGCGAGTGTACATTTGAAAGGTTTACGCACCGGACGCGCGCTATCGACGCCCCGGCCACTGTACACAGGCGCGCGTATGGCGCGCTCGCGCTCTCTGCGCAGTAGAGGTGTTGTCGCATGAGCAGTGGAGTTGTTGTCGGTGTGGCCTTTCATTGTGTAAAATGGCGGATATCGAGAGTGTTGTTTTCGCGTTTTTGGTTTGTTTCTGTCTCTGTTTTCCACCGTGAATACATCGTACAGCTCCTTTCTCCCACACACGGCCACATTCAATCGTTCGTCTGCCATTGTTGACGAGCAAGGAAAAAGTGGCGCTTCTTGGGGAATTCCACGGGGAATACCGGAAATGCGAGGGGCAATACGTACGTACGTACGTCACTGGAGCGTCAGCTCTGATTGGCTGCTGCGGCGGCTGCTACGCTTCAGCTGCCAGAGACCTCAACATATCTGAACGCGTCGCGTAAGCCGCTTTCGTCGCCTTGGCCGGCTCATACACGCGCTCAAAGCGTCGAGAGCGTAAAAAACGCACCAATCACGCCGCAAAAATGAAGAAATCGCGCCGCGGATAACGCACTACGTGCTCGACGCGCGTTTACCACAGACTTTGAATGTAAACTGGACGCTTCGGCCGCGGCGGTGTGGAACCCAGCCAGGAATAATCCAAAAGAAAATCCAATATATGGGCCAAATTTATCAAGCTTGCTAGTCCGCAGTGCATAGGCCACCCTCTGCGTCATCCATGGTATTTATGATACTTCCACACGGCGCAGAATTTAGCTTATCTCTACATAAACTGAGACCCTCCTGTAACTTCTGCACAAAGTTTAGAGACATGGGGGGGACAACAAAGTGTACAAATGCATCACACATGACAATGACCCAAAGCACACAGCCATGATAACTAAGTAGTTCAGTTCTAGAGAAGATGACAATGAATGTCGCTGAACAATATACAGTTACTCTCTCTCCGTCTCTCTTTCTCCAATTTATTATCATTTATTTTTCACAGTATAGCGTGAAACAAAACCTTTGAAGATATACAACTACAGTAGGTGGCAGCAAATGCACCTTTTCAGTTGGCTGACCCCCGTCATTAAAAGTAACACAACAACAACAGCCCCAAAACCTGACAGCTCTAGAGAAGATCTGTGTGGATGAGTGGGTCTAAATTCCGAGTAGTTTTTTTCAGAATGACAATTTAAACGTTTCCCTATAGATTTACATTGCAGAGTTTGTCAATTAGTCTTCAGAAATCTGAAAACACTACAAGTACTAAAAATAATGTGTGGTGCATTAAATTCCTTTCCGCTTCGACCAGTCATGTGACAACATAAGATAAGATATTCCTTTATTGTCCCACATGGGGAAATTTCATTGGTGCAACGCAGGTAGATACAGAGGTAGATACAGAAGAACAGACCACTTATAGGAAGTCTGAAAAACACTTTCAGTAGAAGATCTCCTATAAATAAATAAAAACTCCCATAGACAAATAAATAAATAAATAAATACATAAATACCATTGCATGTGATCACGACAGTAATTGCACATGAATATGTGTCACGACAGCACATAGATTGCACATGAATTTCACAGTAATTGCACATGAATTGCACATGAATTCCAACAGCAATTGCACATATGACAGAATTGCACATCAGTATTAGGTTAGGTCAGTATTGCGAGTGTTCAGTACTAACAGTTTTTGTTATAAAGTCTGACAGCAGCAGGAAGGAAAGACCTACGGAACCTTTCCTTCACACATCGAGGGTGGATCAGTCTCTCACTGAAGCTGCTCTCCAGAGCGGACAGAGTGTCCTGCAGGGGGCGACACTCATGGTCCAGCATAGATGTGAATCTAGCCAGGACCCTCCTGTCCCCCACCTCCTGCACCGAGTCCAGAGCACAGCCCAGGACGGAGCTGGACTTCTTGATGACTCTGTCCAGCCTCTTCCTCTCCCTCTCTGTGATGCTGCTGCTCCAGCAGGCCACACCATACAGGAGGGCTGATGCCACCACAGAGTCGTAGAAGGTCTTCAGGAGTGGCCCTGTCACTCCAAAAGACCTGAGTCTCCTCAGGAGGTAGAGCCGACTCTGGCTCGTCCTGTACAGTGCGTCTGTGTTATGAGTCCAGTCCAGTTTGTGGTTCAGATGAACACCCAGGTACTTGTATGAGTCCACTCTCTCAATGTCCCGTCCCTGGATGTTCACTGGTGAGGGGGCAGTGGAGTGGCGTCTGCGGAAGTCCACCACCATCTCCTTGGTCTTCCTCGCGTTGATGAGGAGGTGGTTCCGCTGACACCAGTCCACAAAGCATATACTAAAAAAATGTGTATTTTTATAAGCGTATGTGATAATGCATATTCATAATACCAAGAATCAACGTTAGAGCTAGGCAAGAACAAACAAAAAGATTACCATTACCTGTTGTTGTTGCTGCTGCTGCTGTTGCTGCTGCTGCTGCTGTTGTTGCTGCTGCTGCTGTTGTTGCTGCTGCTGCTGTTGCTGCTGCTGCTGCTGTTGTAGCTGCTGTTGCTGCTGCTGCTGCTGCTGCTGTTGCTGCTGCTGCTGTTGCTGCTGCTGCTGCTGCTGTTGCTGCTGTTGCTGCTGCTGCTGTAGCTGCTGTTGCTGCTGCTGTTGCTGCTGCTGCTGCTGCTGCTGCTGTTGTTGCTGCTGCTGCTGTTGCTGCTGTTCCTGCTGCTGCTGCTGTTGTAGCTGCTGCTGTAGCTGCTGTTGTTGCTGCTGCTGTTGTAGCTGCTGTTGTTGCTGCTGCTGTTGCTGCCGCTGTTGTTGTTGTTGCTGCTGTTGTTGATGCTGCTGCTGCTGCTTTTAATGGCTGTTGGCAGCCAACTGAAAAGGTGCATTTACCGCCTGTAGTTGTACGTCTTCAAAGTATGTGTTTTATGCTATAGTCCAATGGCAGAGGAAATAAACTGTTCTTATACCTGAGGGGAGTGGCCTCCTGCCTGAGGGGAGTGGCTCAAATAGTCCATGTCCAGGGTGAGAAGGGTCAACTTTGATCCGACCTGCTCGTCCCAGAGCCCTGGAGACGTACAGGTCCTGCAGAGATGGAAGTCTGCAGCCGATCACCTTCTCATCAGAGGGTGCTGTAGTCTCTGCTTGTCCCTGGCTGTTGACAAACAGTTGTTGTTGCTTTTGTTGTTGTTGTTGTTGTTTTAATGGCAGCAGGCAGCCAACTGCAAAGGGCCATTTACCGCCATCTACAGGGTGGGTGTGGACAGGAGATCAGCGGCGACCATAATACCAACAAAGGGGATTGTAATGTAACACTAAAACTGTTTGTATAAGTAACTATCTATAGTCTTACATGATCCTTGTGACTGGATTGTAAGAAGATTCCATCAGATTCACTTCCTGTTTATTATTTCATATGCATTACAGTGAATCAGCACATGCTCAACAGTTTCTGGTTCTTGACAGTGATTACATAAACCAGTAGGATGTTTGCCTATCCTACTCAGAGACCTATTGAGTCCAGTGTGGCCCATTCTCATGCAAGCAAAGGCCCTTTCCTCTCCCGTATTCCTGCCCATGGATCTGCATTGACCAACACTACTTTGTATCTGATATTGATGCCGTCCAGTATCACAATGATTCCAATAGTCTTGCCAACATTTTTACACATGACTCTTCAGATTTTCCAGATTTAATCCTTTGCAGTGCAGAGAGGCTGTGAGAAACTAGCACAATGTTGTGACACTGTAAAGTAGATTCAGTCTTGCTATGAGTTCCGAGGTGAAGACAGAGGGATGATCTGTTAACCTCTTCTTAACCGCTATCTCCAGGTCAGGAATGAAAAAAGCAACACCTGTTTGCTCACAGGATCTTTAGATCCATCGGTATAAATAAACACATCTTCAGAGTGCTTATCAGTGAGCTCTTGAACAATAAGTTGCGGTGCCTTTTTAGTTTTTCCTTTAAGTTTGCGATGTAAACTAATAAACAGGAGCTGGAAAAATCTTCCAAGGAGCTATAATGTGAAGATCACTCAATCCACCAAGTTGCATTGCATTCTAAACATCTGGGGCTTAGCCCAAAAGATGAAGAGGATTGCTCATTCAGGCTCATTCAGATGTGGTTTTAGTGCCCCTAATACTGTATTTCCTGTACATACAGTAACCCTCCAAAAAAAAGCCTTGCTGCCTTGTGAAAACAGAACAGAGCTGATGGTAGTATTTAGTTTAATTTACTCAAGTAACTTTTTCAAGAAATTGTACATCTTAGTGTTCTGATTTAAAACAATCAGTGACAAAAACAACACGATTAATTGGTGACTATAACATATAGAAGATCTATGTTATAGACATATCTATGTTATAGATCTTCTAGCAGAACGTGAGTGATCTATGTTATAGATCTTCTAGCTCTAACTGAAACGTGGCTTCAACAAGACGACTACGTCAGACTACATGAGTCCACCCCTACCACCCATGTTGACTTTCAGACTGCCAGGAGCACAGGCCGAGGTGGTGGTGTGGCAGTGATCTCACACTCAAATCTACCCATGAGCCCTAAAATTAACAATGCATTTCACTCATTTGAATGCCTCATGCTGTCGATCACATGTCCAAATATGAAAAACCAAAAAGGAGTTTTGTTCATAATTATCTACCGACCTCCTGGTCCCTATTCAGAGTTTATAACAGAGTTTTCTGACTTTATATCAAACTTAGTGTTAGCCTGGGATAAAATAGTTATAGCTGGAGCCTTTAATATCCACGTGAACGTGAGTGACTCTCTCAGTAATGCCTTCAGCGCCTTGTTAGACAGCATTGGTTTCACTCAGAATGTAAATAAACCGACTCACACTCACAAGAACACTCTGGATCTTGTCCTAACGTATGGAATAGAGATTAGTGACCTCTTGTCTTCCCTCAAAACCCTATATTGTCAGATCATTTCCTAATTACCTTTCAGTTTATTCTTAAAGATCATCCAGCCCCACAGAATAAAGTTATATTGAAAAGGACAATATCTGAAAAACCTATCTCAAAATTCAAAGAAATAATAGAGCCAATACTCAGTGACATGTCATGTGATCCTGCTGAGAAAAGTTTTAGTCCCAGTATAAGTGATCAATTTGTCGACCTGACCATGAATTCTCTGAAGTCTGCTCTTGATGTTGCAGCACTGTTAAAACAGAAGGTCATTAGGCCAAAGTGCGCCTCCCCATGGTACAACCAAGAACTGCGTTCACATAAACAAAGAGTTAGGAAACAAGAGAGATTATTTTGTCACACCCATACAGAAGAATCCCTAAAAGCATGGAAAAGTTGCCTGCTGTCCTATAAGCAGGCAACTTACAACGTAAGGCCCAAACCAGATACTATTCAAATCTAATAGAAGTCAACAAAAGTAACACTAAATTTCTTTTTAGCACTGTGGCCAGGCTAACAAACTGTCACAGCGCAGTAGAGCCCTCAATCCCAGCTTCTCTCAGCTCTGATGATTTCCTCCTATTTTTTAACAATAAAATAAAAACAATCAGAGATAAATTAGATGAAATTACCCCCGCTATTAGCCCTGAACTAGCCCAAGCTGTAAAACTAATGTCCCATATGTGGTGCCATGGTTCTTCTCGGGGGGAAATGCGTACGTACGTCACCGGAGCGTCATCTCTGATTGGCTGCTGCGCCGCCTCGCTGCAGAAAAGTTGGACTAATCTGAACTTTTCATCGGCGAACAATTTTGACGCCTTGAAGCTTATATGACCGTCAAAGCGTCTAGAGCGGAAAACGCAAAAACGCCCTCGTCGCGCTCCATGCCCAAAAAGCAGGAATCGCGCCGAAAAAAGCTGAAATTACGCTGCAAAAACGCAGGAGGTGTTCGACGCATGTTTACATCGACTTTGAATGTAAACTGGACGCTTATGCCGCCGCGGTCTGAACGTGGCATTATTCTGGGGAATAATTTAATAAATATTTGTGGGAAAATATATATTTTAAAATTATATTCTGATTATGTTTAGGCTAGCAGAGAAGGCCTTGCTGGTCTTGACGGCCCACCACTGCCTCTCAGCCACTGCTACACTGACAACCACAATGAAAGCCCCGGATCTTTTTCCTCAAGCTCCAAAGCCAGGCCCTGGCTCTGCCAATGTCTTGGAGTAACTCTAACACAACACTTTTGACTTGAGGAAAATTTAGTTTGAAGTAACAGTCTCTTATTTTATGATTGATAAATGAGTTGAACATTTGTGTTTCTTCTACTGCTCCTTCTGATATGATTTTTGCCTGACCCGCCAGCCCCGCCCACATTCTGTTCGGCTCGTGACCGAGTGTTTACTTCTGCTCTCGCTTCGGTTTGAACAATCAGGAAAGTCCGCTCTACTCGCTGTGATGAACGTGCGTTAGATGCGGTTATACGAAGGGTGTCATCGCGATTCAGAAGACATTTTCTGCGTTCGGGGACAGATAACGCGGAACACGTCTTCTTGACAAGGGCCACGTAATATCCGGTTAAGCGTGTTGCGTTTTTTGCATCACTTCTGGGTTTATCAGATTGGTTTTGGTTCTGTCTCTGCTCTCCAAACTCCGCCCTAGAAATAGAAACGTAGCGGTCGAGCCCCAGACCCATACACAGTTTTGATAAGTAGTTTGCCAAAACGTGTTGGGAATGGCTGGTCAGGCAAATATGATTTAGTTTGTATATTTTTTTGTAAAAAGTAAAAGTCAGTCTTACCTTTAGCAGACACTTGCCTCAATGAGCTCCTATTTGTCCTCTAGTTTCTCTGCTTTAGCTTTGTAAATGAACAAATCCTCTGAGACACAATGAAATCATCAGTTGAACGATCACGTTTTCATGTCGTTGTCTATTCTAGGTAAGAGAAACTTGACTTACTTTGTTTTTCAGCACATGTTCTAAATTCCTCTTTTTTTCGGTACATCTGCTCATTATTTATGCACTACACTTTTTGCAAAACGTGGGTTAATGTAGAAAATGTCTTTTGTCGGAGCGCATGGCATGCTCTTCTCTGCGCTTTACCTGCTGTTAACATAGCGCACTTGCTACACTCTCGCCAACTTTCTACATGCAGCCAATCATACACCAGCACAACAAAACTAACCAATGAAACAACGGGTGCAGAGAGCCAGTGTCCCATCCAAGCCCCCAGCAGCCAAGATGGCCACCCATTCAAGTCAATGGGAGCTGCTCAGTGGCGCATGTCGCCAGTTAGCCTTTAGCTCTTCAGGCCCCGCAGCCCAGGTTTCCGTACCATGTGATTGCGCTGACCAATCAGAGAGAGTTACAAGAGCAGCGCAGAGCCCAGTGTGAGATAAAGCGAAATATTAAACTACTGGTTTTAAGAAAACTGAAGGATTTTGAACCGGAAAAAGTCGACCCGAACACGAGGTGAGGAGAGAGAACGGAGCACGGAGTGGGGAGAGAGCAGCTGCCACTGCGTCATCATAAAATCAAGCAGTTTTCACTCATGGATCTATTAAAATATGAGCTTCACCTTAAGTCAGGCATGTCCAAACTAGGGCCCGGGGGCCAAATGCGGCCCTCAAACCAATTGTTGTTGGCCCTCCAGCTCCCTGCTATGTCGGCCCAAACAACAAAAAGTAGTACTTTTTACTGTGAAATTGGGAAAATTCAGGCATATTGATGCTATACCAACCTAATATTAATATTCTAGGTCTAATTAAAGGTGTGGAGGCTCATCACAATTACGTCAAATGCAAAATTTCAAATGATTCACTTTGTCATTCAACAAATTCGACATTGTCAAGTTGTTTGTGGCCCTCTGCCCCGATTAAGTTTCAAAATGCGGCCCTTGGTGAAAAAAGTTTGGACACCCCTGCCTTAAGTCCAGCTCATGGTCTAATGCTGTTGTGCTGCTTATTCACTTTTACATCAGAACATTTGCTCATTAATGCAATTTGGTTTTTACACGTCAGTTTGATTATATCATATACATAGTGCTAAACTGTACATTTTGTATATGTATTCACCAAAATCGAATTATTATCATGACTCAATATTTTTGTGTTATTATTCAGTGTTTTGTGGTTTATTGCAAATAAAATATAAAACCATAAAAAATGTCTAGTTTGTAAACTTTTTCACTGACAATGGAAATAATTCTGATTCTTATAAGTACATAGAATGTTTGATCTAAAATTGATTTCATTACGTATTTTTTATCTGCCAAATGTCAATCGTTCTACAACATGTCAAATATATTTACATGTTTATATATCACAAAACATGCTTAAGTCATTACGAAGTCAGTATTTATGCTAAAGTCATTATTAAGTCAGTATTTATGCTGCTTGTATGTGTAATACAAATAACAACACTGATGGACACGAAACGTAACATCCATTAGTTTATACCTGGCAAAACATTCCATTTCCTCGCTTTCTTTCCGTAGCAATTCTCACGTTCTTTCAGTTTTTTAGGCAAAATAATTTCAAGACATCGCTGCTGAGTAGTAGATCCACGGCCCTCAGGTCCGTGGTGGTCATTAGTTCCATGATTTGTTCAGTTATTAAACTCATGGATCCATAGTTTTACGCCTGTAGCCTTTTCGTGACATTTGGGCTCACCCACGACATCTCGGCCCGTTCATTTCACCTACACGCGCTCTGATTTGTCTAGACGGTCACGAGCTGGGCTAGAGCGGGGCGCCAGTGCGTAGCCGAAGCTAACAACTTAATGCGTTTTAAAGACAACTGAACATACTTAAAATTAAAAAAAAGTAAATGACCCAAAAATAGGTAAGAATTGCCACTATATCCGACATTTTTGAAGGGAGTGTCAACAGAGCCGTGGCGCGCGGCCGAAACTGCCATGTTATTTTGTGCCGTGGCTCCTGAAAATGCTGCGCTATTTGACCGCGCCGTTTTAGACCGCGCCGGGTTAAGGTTAGGGTCAGGGTTAGGGTTAGGGTTAAGGCTATATGGCAGTGCTGCGGTTTCTGAAACTGCTGGGCTATTTGACCGCGCCGCGGCTCTGCAGCCACGGCCTTTTTTGAAAGCTCTAGGTGCTCTTTCAGCCGAACACGAGCAGTTTTTCATTACATTGTGCGTTCACGGGAAAAAAAGCTTTCTGAGCTGCGAGATTTATTTGGCTGCAGTACCAATGGAGTGGCCACTGGGGGAGTCTGCGACATGCTGCGACTACCCATACCCTATCCAGATATTATAATAGATCCATGGTCCCATCGGGGAAGGAGAAGCGCGAACGTGACGGACAGCCAGAGGAGCCAATCAGTGCTCAGAGCAGGGACCGGCCTCAGCTCTGCACAAATGACACGTTTTCACATGAAAGTGCAGCTGCTGCTGCTGCTGCTGCTGCTGCTGGCTGCTGCTGCTGCTGCTGGCTGCTGCTGGCTGCTGCTGCCGCTGCTGCCGCTGCTGCCGCTGCTGCCGCTGCTGCTGGCTGCTGCTGCTGCTGCTGCTGCTGCTGCTGCTGCTGCTGCTGCAGCTGCTGCTGCTGCTGCTGCTGCTGCTGCTGCTGCTGCTGCCGCCGCTGCTGGCTGCTGCTGCTGCTGCTGCTGCTGCTGCTGCTGCTGCTGCTGCTGCTGCTGCAGCTGCTGCTGCTGCTGCTGCTGCTGGCTGCTGCTGCTGGCTGCTGCTGCTGCTGCTGTTTAATGGAATACTCTGGAACAAACACTACAGACCGTGCGATCAATGACTTTAAGGCAAGGCAAGGCAAGTTTATTTGTAGAGCACATTTCATACACAAGGCAATTCAAAGTGCTTCACAGCAGGAAAAATGCATTCAAATCACAAAGAAATTACAGAAATACAATAAAATTAACTAAATTAAAAAATATCAATCCAACTGATTTTCTAAACTAATAAAATCACAAACAAAAGAGAAGAGTGCAAAGATGAAAATTAACTACAATAAAATGAACTAAATTAAAAATTATCAATCCAACTGATTTTCTAAACTAATAAAATCACAAACAAAAGAGAAGAGTGCAAAGAAAAAATCCTTTAAAGAGTTTGAATATGAAAAGATCACCCACACTTCAACCTACCGTTAATAATCAAATAAAGACAATAATTCATCATTTAAATCAACACTAGGACTACCAGAATTTTAGAATTACTACAACTTCTAAGGTCGTCAATTTGAAATGACATCATCGATAGAATGATTCTTCTAACACGCAAAACATTTTCCTATTAGCCTCTTTAAAACGAAAGAAAGTCAATTCATAATTTTTATTGTTTTATTATCATTATTCAGAGTGAATTTGTTACATTTTTATGATATAAATAAGTCGAAGGGTTTAGTAGATTTGATTTATTATAAGTAAAGTAAATGAATTCAACATTGGAATATATAGGCTCATTATAACAAAATCACAATAAATTATTGTATTTATATCTCATTATTACGCGCTGCGTTTTGCATATGTTGTGGGCCGGCCCCTCTGCCCCTGTCAACATGTTCTGACTGTGCCGTCTCCCTCGCTCCTCTCCTTATAGTCCACAAAGTGCTGTCCTTTCCTATCTCCTGCCGAAGCTGACCATCATCAGTGGATGGAGGAGGAGGTGGCGGAAGAGGAGGAGGAGGTGGAGGAAGAAGAGGTGAAGGAAGAGGGGGAGGTGGAGGAAGAGGGTGCTGTTGCGCTCGCTCAGCAGTTGTTAGCGATATTGAAGCCGCTGTTACAGAGATTACGCAAATATTTAATTATTGATCTGGACCCATCTTCCTAAAAAAAAGCCAGCCAAAGAATATCATGAAACAGGATTAATAAATACCCTGAATATTGTTGCCGTTGCCAAGAATAGGCCGCTCACCCGGCAATGATACCTGTTCAGCCGAAGCAACAGGTGCTTAGTTTATTGATCTTGTCAGCATAAAATGCCATGACAATATGATAAAGTTTGTCATAAATACCAAACATATTTACATTAGACCTACAGCCAGTGAGATTTTGCTGGCTTCTTTTTGTGGGGGGTCGTTCTTCATCCGCCGACTCGCTGTCTGATTCGGCTGAGCGGTCCAAAACCCATCAGTCCTCGTCCCGAATCAACCTCAATGTGTTGACGCATTGCCACTTGTACAGATAATCGCTTCCTCTAATCCATTTTACCTTTACATTTGGCTTTGCTGTAAAGGTGACACAACACTACACGTGACACAATACACTGCTGTCATCCGCGGGGGGAAAATACAATGTAATTAAAATAGCTGTCAAATTAACGGGTGTGGGAGTTGGAGGAAGAATTACTCAGAACTCGTTTTAACGTTTTCATTTCAGTTGAATTGCAATATGGGGATAATATACTCACTGGTAAAGAAAAAGTCAAGAGCCCAAGAGCTCAAGAATCTGAAAGAGCGATGTAATCAGAATAATGTGACGTACAATCGTCAAAATGAAGGCCTTGGGAGTTCTAGTGTTAAGACAAGAAATAACTTATTGGTATAGGGATTTTGTTTTTATTTTCTGCAAATGACCAAATTCCTCTTTTTTTAAGACTCAAGAAGATTTTGGAAAACCATCTGAGGCTTGAGCCCCCTAAACCACCCCCTGGTTCCTGAATCATTTGAAGGAAGTTAAGAATCCCTGGCTCTAAAATTTCAAAAATAGGCGAAGTTGAATTTCAAGTGCTCAGGTGGATTATTGCGCCAAAAACCGAAATTCAAAAATAGTGAAAAACAGTGCAAAAATATTTACAGTGAGGAAAAATGTCCAAAACCCAAAAAATACATATATATACAGAGTTCAAACGTGGAGTTCAACTTTAACTCGCGTCACGTCTCCTTTAAATCTCTCAGACTCTCTTTCAGCACACTGTTACCTGCTCTGTTGTCGGTGACAGAATCACCCCCCAGCCAAGAGCGACTTTCCTTTATTCCCCAATTGCCCCCCCCACTGAGCAAAATATTTAGATAAGTAAATCCCCCAAATAAATGTACAACAAACTGTTGTGGCATCTTCCTACAACATAAGACATATTAATCCATCCATTTTCTACCGCTTGTTCCCTTTCGGGGTCGCGGGTGACTGGAGCCTATCCCAGTGACTTCGGGCCTTAGGCGGGGTACATCCTGGACAGCGGCCAACTCGTCGCAGGGCTGACACAGAGACATAGACATTACAGACAGTTCACGCTCACATTCATTCACTAGGGCCAATTTAGAGTCACCAATTTTACCTAACACATGCAGGTCTTTGGACGGTGGGAGGAAGCCGGAGAACCCGGAGAGAACCCACGATAACACGGGGAGGACATGCAAACTCCACCCAGAGAGATCATGTGATATTGGTCTGGTCCGGGAATCGAACCCATGATCTCCTTCTTGGATGCATAAAATCACCGGCGTCACATGGGCAGCACCACGGACACAGACATCACTCACTTTAGACTTTATTCTTTAGGCTTTATTCTTTAGTAGTTTGGGATCTCTGTCAACAACAGGTAAGATTATCTTGTGTTTTATATACATCGATGCAATATATATACTCTAATTATATAATTGTATACTGAACGTGATTATGTAAAATAATCACGTTTATTCGTGATTATAAATAAAGAGACTTTATTCTTCGCCTGTCCAGAGGCAGGAAAATAAAGAGGAGGAACTACAAAAATGGAGTGAGACTACAAGAATAAAGCCTAAAGAATAAAGTCTAAAGTGAGTGATGTCACAAATGTTTTATCATTATTATTATTATTATTATATTTTCCATTTAGCCAGTTTCAACTCCTTAACGCTTCAACCGATTTCAACATGTTATACCTCATTACGATCGCTTTCGCAGTAGTACGTGTGCTATTAAAAAAAAATTGTATCTCATATGTTATATTTGGATATCCTGTGTGTGTGTGTGTGTGTGTGTGTGTTTGCTTGTTTGTGTTTGCTTATTTGTTTGATCTGTGTTGTGTTTGAAAAGGGTACCCGTCAAAAGAGAACTTTTCACATTGAGTCTGATGAGTCAGGTGAGATGGATGATAGCTCTCAGCTCTTAATGCAATATTGCAATCAATAAGTTTTTCCATAAATAGAGGTATGAATGTTTCCTTGATAATCTTTTGTTATACCTTGATAATCTTTTGTTATACCTGGTCCAAAAGGTTTACCCTAACCCTAACCCTGGATTTACTGTAGTCCAGGCTTAGTTTGAGATTAATATTGGTGGAATGAATGTACTTATGAAACTCCTGTAGTTCAAATTCAGTGCCAGTGCAAATAAAGAATAAGTCATCTTTGTGCCAGTTAATGTGTTGGAAGAAGGTGTTTGATTCACTGTAGATGAAGGAACTGTCCAGTGTAGCTAAGGACACTTTGTAGAGTCCACTAATGAGCAAATAAAGCGGATTTGTGGCATATCGTCCTCAGTACGTTGGAAAAATGTATTGCCTCAATTGTATATAATGCTATATATAGAGAACAAATATAGGCTACATTGACCTGACCTTGACAGGTATCCACTGACCTGTTACCATCCACCATGCTCGCCGGCGAGCATTTTCCATATCTCAAATATTCTCTTACATCATCATTTTTATTTCCGTGGTCAATACCAGCAAACCATACATCATTTTAAAGCTTATTTGCTCAACAAAACAAATATGTCAATGATTGAATAATATGCCCCAAGAAGCAATTGTCAATAGTTTGTGAGAAAGTCTCAACTTTTACAAACGCATGTCCTACCTATTTGCTGTTTATGACGGACGAAACGGCTTTAATTCTGTACATTCTTGTACTCAGTCTGTCCGTAAGGAATCATTGAAAAACAATATCCACTTGTATTTTTCCTGAAGTTATCCGATTTCGAGATATTGTTAAGTAAACAAAGTTTTCTTCTTTGACGATAGTCAGGATTAAGGCTTGTCCTGCGCATTTCTCCTTCCATAACAAATGACTTTGACTTATAAGATTGTGTTTGGTATCGATCTCTTCCTCAGACTGTTAGCTACAGAATGAGACCATCCACGATGTCCCCGGGTTTGTTTGCTACAGCCTCCGGAGGCTACTTCCGACGCACATGGTTCCACTGTTGACATAAAGATAGCTCTGCATGCTAGCGACGTGGCAGACTTTGATTGACATATTATTCTAGCCAATAAGAATAGCTTTAGAATGGTGGGCGGGACTTAGGGGTCCCACACACAGAATCCTCTGTATTCACGTGCGTAAAGAGCCTAGATTTGTCAGCATTTGGCAACTAGATTTTACGTATAACTTTTCAGATTTTATTAGCCTTTTGGACCCGCATTTTGTTAGATGTATGTATTATTATACCAATACAAAAATAAAATAAAAATATTATAATTTATTTTTATTTTTTTCACCTTTATATGGGAAATTCATGGGTAAACTAATATTTACAAATTTTCACAAATATTGTTTTTAGCAGTTATAATGGGTATTAGTGGCCTACAAAACATCAAAATGTATGTTTTATGATCATAGAGGAGCTAAAATTGTAATAAAACAGTTTGGCACAATTGGCACATATTTGGATCACTTGTTCCGAATATACTTTTTGATACAAAAAGGTCAACAGCACCAAAATTCCTGTTCCCAGAGATCTGAAACTTTACACAGTTGTTGTCAATAAGATAAACAGCATGTACAGTGAACAGCATAAGCACACAATGAAGTATGTCATACTCAGGACCATTACAAATTGACAATATTCAGGCGAGACTAAAAAAGGATGTTTTGTTTATGTTTGGGCTTCTGTAGTGTAAGTTCTGAAGCCCTGACAGTGTTCATGTGCAGATCTGCAGAAACTAAAAGGCCTAAGCTTTCTGATGATGCGTCACACTTGCATGAGGTCTGTAAGATCCTCTTTTAATAAGCAATGAGATTTGGGTATGTCCAACCATTGTGCACAGGGCGAAATAGGTGGATGGTAACAAGTTAAACTAAATAGATCCATGCTGATAAAGCAAATTCCAACATTTTAGAAATAACCAATAGCCTATGTATCACAGAGTTTTATCTTGTCAATAGGCGATATTATCAATGTGAGCTATGATTTAGAAACATTTTACTATGACATGAGACAGTAGAAAAAGCTTCAGTTGTAGTCATCTGGACTCAGTTTGAAAAAATTAGACGTTTCGACTCTCATCCAAGAGTCATTGTCAATAAAAGAATTTAGATCGAGAACTCCAATATTAATACTGTTCTGTGGTAAGACCCACCCATTGGGCGGAGCCTTCCTGAAGTAGAAAGAGTTGTTTGTTTCAACAGAAACTCCCCCCATGTATCTACCGAGGTAGCCTATTCAGAATCTTAATGGGCTATTAGAATCCTCTTTGTCTTTGTGAGACCCTGGCTCAACCACCCTGAGTACCTGATTAGCATTCGAATGTCCTTGTCCTGGTCCTCTACCTTTCCAGGGGTTCAGTAACCCATTATAAATAACAGGAAGATTAAACCTTAGCCCTCCATTTCTGTTTAAAGAAGGTCTTTCTTTTTTAACAAAAATAGCTTCCTTGACTCCTCTTTCAAACCATCTTTTCTCCCTGCTTAAAACCTTCACCTCACCGTCTTCAAACGAGTGATTAGAGGCTTCAAGGTGGAGATGCACGGCGCTCTGAGGTCCTGAACTTGTATTTCTTCTGTGCTGATAAAGCCTCTTGTGTAGAGGCTGTTTCGTCTCACCTATGTACCGTTCTTTACAGCTTTCTTCACTGCATTGGATCGAATAAACTACATTGCTCTGTTTTTGAGTCGGCAACTTGTCCTTAGGGTGAACCAGTTTTTGTCTTAAAGTGTTTCCTGGTTTAAAATAAACAGGGACTTCGTGTTGTCTAAAAATTCTCTGCAGTTTTTCCGACAGGCCAGACACATAAGGGATAGAAACACCCTTCCTTCTCTGTTCAGTTTCCCTTTTGTCCTGCTTTTTGGTTCTCTTCACTCTGTTGAGGGCCCAAGCGGGGTAACCACAGGCTGAGAGGGCATTTCGGACATGTTTTTCCTCTTTCTTCTTGCCCTCTGAGCTGGTGGGCACACCTTGAGTTCTGTGTTCATCATCAAATCAAATCAATTTATTTTTGTAAGGCCCAAAATCACAACAACAGTTGCCTCTGAGGGCCACAGGGAGAAATGAATCAACAATGTCTGTGGTGGCGATGGAGTCAGACAATGTCTGTGGTGGCGAGGGACAATGTCCCAGGGTCCTCTGTCCTTAGACTCTCCTTCTCGGCCAGGAAAAACTACAAAAAAAACCTCTTTGGGAAAAAAGCGTAGAAACCTGGAGGAGTTCCAGTGAAGGAGAGATCCGACTCTCACAGACGGACAGACGGACACGAGGAGACTGGAGCTGGACCCACTCTTCAGGCAGATGAGGGACCGTCTGAGTCGAGCTGGACCCACTCTTCAGGCAGATGAGGGACCGTCTGAGTCGAGCTGGACCCACTCTTCAGGCAGATGAGGGACCGTCTGAGGCGAGCTGGACCCACTCTTCAGGCAGATGAGGGACCGACTGAGGCGAACTGGACCCACTCTTCAGGCAGATGAGGGACCGTCTGAGGCGAGCTGGACCCACTCTTCAGGCAGATGAGGGACCGACTGAGGCGAACTGGACCCACTCTTCAGGCAGATGAGGGACCGTCTGAGTCGAGCTGGACCCACTCTTCAGGCAGATGAGGGACCGTCTGAGGCGAGCTGGACCCACTCTTCAGGCAGATGAGGGACCGACTGAGGCGAACTGGACCCACTCTTCAGGCAGATGAGGGACCGTCTGAGTCGAGCTGGACCCACTCTTCAGGCAGATGAGGGACCGACTGATCACACCCAGCTTGTGCTGTAGTGGGTGGTTGGAACCAAAGAGCAGATACTGGTCCGTGTGTGTAGGTTTCCTATATACTTCTATTTGGAGTTTGATCAGAACCTTACAACACATAGCTCAAGGTGTGCCCACCAGCTCAGAGGGCAAGAAGAAAGAGGAAAAACATGTCCGAAATGCCCTTTCAGCCTGTGGTTACCCCGCTTGGGCCCTCAACAGATTGAAGAGAACCAAAAAGCAGGACAAAAGGGAAACTGAACAGAGAAGGAAGGGTGTTTCTATCCCTTATGTGTCTGGCCTGTCGGAAAAACTGCAGAGAATTTTTAGACAACACGAAGTCCCTGTTTATTTTAAACCAGGAAACACTTTAAGACAAAAACTGGTTCACCCTAAGGACAAGTTGCCGACTCAAAAACAGAGCAATGTAGTTTATTCGATCCAATGCAGTGAAGAAAGCTGTAAAGAACGGTACATAGGTGAGACAAAACAGCCTCTACACAAGAGGCTTTATCAGCACAGAAAAAATACAAGTTCAGGACCACAGAGTGCCGTGCATCTCCACCTTGAAGCCTCTAATCACTCGTTTGAAGACGGTGAGGTGAAGGTTTTAAGCAGGGAGAAAAGATGGTTTGAAAGAGGAGTCAAGGAAGCTATTTTTGTTAAAAAAGAAAGACCTTCTTTAAACAGAAATGGAGGGCTAAGGTTTAATCTTCCTGTTATTTATAATGGGTTACTGAACCCCTGGAAAGGTAGAGGACCAGGACAAGGACATTTAGATGCTAATCAGGTACTCAGGGTGGTTGAGCCAGGGTCTCACAAAGACAAAGAGGATTCTAATAGCCCATTAAGATTCTGAATAGGCTACCTCGGTAGATACAAGGGGGGAGTTTCTGTTGAAACAAACAACTCTTTCTACTTCAGGAAGGCTCCGCCCAATGGGCGGGTCTTACCACAGAACAGTATTAATATCGGAGTTCTCGATCTAAATTCTTTTATTGATAATGACTCTTGGATGAGAGTCGAAACGTCTAATTTTTTCAAACTGAGTCCAGATGACTACAACTGAAGCTTTTTCTACTATGGAACACGCCTGGACGAATGAGGGATTACACCGACATATGACATGAGACAACCTTTATACCTGATATTAGTAGCAACGAGTGTGTCGCGTCACTTCAGAACCTTAGCTCCATCAGAGAACGCAGTTTTGATGTGCTGAGGCTTCATCTAGTGGTAGATAGTTAGAGCCATTGTCTAGGCATATTTATGTTTAGTTTAAGATATAATGCCAGTTATGTTATTGTTGATTATTAGGCCCGAGCCCCAGCAGGGCGGAGGGCCTATTGCTATTGCAACTGTCTTACCAAACATGCGGGCGCAGCCCGCATGTTTGGTGCCCCGTCGCCCCTGGCAAGTACAGTGAACTAGCCCATGCCGAAGGCATGGATCATGCATACTTACTCCTGCTATGACAGAAATAGTCAACAATTAGTGAATGGGCGTAGCCCATTCACTAATTGTTGACAACAGCAGCGCGAAGCGCTGCATTCCTCCAAAAACCCTCCTGGCATCGTCCCGTACGCGAGAATCCATGCCGCAGGCATGGGCCATGCTTGTATCTGCTCAAATCAATGGAAGTCTATGGGGAGTGGGCGGGGCATCTCGACGGAATAGGGACTGACGAGCGCGTAAGCGCTCGTAATGATGATTCCACCCCATGGCGGCATCGGGAAGGCTTAGAGCTTTCAAACGATGTATAATTTGTTGTTATAGTGAAAACGGCTATATTGTTTTTGCTAAAAATATTATTATTATTATTATTATTTTTCTTGTTCTTCTTCAGCGCTTTGAACTCTAATTTGACCCCCTGAACATGCTCAAAAACTCACCAAACTTTGCCCAAAATTCAAAATCGGCGAAAAATTTTGTTTTTTCTGGGCCATTTTTTTTTTCGTTAAAAAATGGCGCGACAGCGCCACCGACAAAAGTCAAAATACATTGCGCCTATGGGAGACGCCCCGAGGTCAACTTTGTCGTAAAGCTACGAAATTCGGGACACGCATTCCTCTCGTGAGGACACCCTATGGCTGCCATCTTCCTTTGAAAATGAAAACACGCTGTGTTAGCCATTTTGTTCACGTCAAACTTTGACGAACTCCTCCTAGGGCGTTTTGCCCACCGACTTCAAAATCGGCGTACGTCCTCTGGACAAGTGGGGCATCTAAAGTTATTCAATTTTTTGAGATACCTTTTACGGTCTGTGTGCGGCGCAGCCGCAAAGTTGGACAACTTATTTTGGAATATTGCAGATCTAAAAATTGCTCCCATTTGATCAAAAAGAGTCCGATTAGGACCAAATTTGAATCAGTTCTTAAACTTTCTAGTTTGGACCAGTTTATGATGACAAAATTGAAATGGGTGCGATAGCGCCCCCTACAGAGTGACCTTTAAATTAACATTGAAGGTCAAAAATTAGTTTTACCAAAATTGTCTAAACTTTACCCAAAATTCTATTTTGCCGTCCCGATCACAAAAGCCAATCACAAAAATGCCTTATTTTTTACGGCGTAGTCGTAGCGATGACAGAAACCTTCCATGTTATCCCTATGGGAAAACCACCAAATCTCTCAAATTACCACATTTTTATGTTTTACACTTTAACGAAGTCCTCCTAGTGCGTTTTGCCCACCAACCTCAAAATCGGTGTACGTCCTCTAGACAAGTAGTGCATCTAAAGTTATCCAAATTTTAAGGATAACTTTTACGGTCTCTGTGCGACGGAGCCGCAAACGTTTCCCAGAATTCTGACTATTTGGCCTTCAGAGTGGCCTATAAACAATAGAGTTTTTCCAAATGACATGACATTTTGCACACAATTCTCATTTGCCATCCCCAAAATAAAAGTATGGGAGCCAAAGTCATATTTTGTACAGCGTAGCCGTAGCGATGACAGAAAAATCCCATGTTATCCCTATGGGGAAACCGCAAAATCTCTCAAATGACCACATTTTTACACTTCACACTTTTAACGAACTCCTCCTAGGGCGAAAGCCCGATCAAGTTCATATTTGGGGAGAATCATCTACACAAGCGTGGCATCAAAAGTTATCCATATTTTGATTTTAAGTACTAGGGCCTCTGTGCGGTAGAGCCGCAAATATATGTCACAAATGGGAAAAACGCCAAATCCTTGAAATGTTCACATTTACGCTTCACACTTTAACAAACTCCTCCGTGGGCAATAGCTCGATCAAGCTTTACTTTGGGAAAAATCATCTACACAAGCGGGGCATCAAAAGTTATCCATATTTTTATTCCAAGTGCTACGGTCTCTGTGCGGCGGCGCAGCAAATTTGACTGACACTTGTGTTCATTTGCACTGGATTGGCCATGTCCAATGTGTCGCCGTCTGTCAAGTTCTTTTTTTATTCAACACACAATAAGGGCGCCATCTTTATCAAGTCAAAAGCGCAGAGTCGGAAGGCCGGCGGCCCGCGAGGGCCGTTGGATGCCGCTTGCGGCTTTAATTTTTCTTGTTCTTCTTCAGCGCTTTGAACTCTAATTTGACCCCCTGAACATGCTCAAAAACTCACCAAACTTTGCCCAAAATTCAGAATCGGCGAAAAATTTTGTTTTTTCTGGGCGATTTTTTTTTTCGTTAAAAAATGGCGCAACAGCGCCACCGACAAAAGTCAAAATACATTGCGCCTATGGGAGACGCCCCGAGGTCAACTTTGTCGTAAAGCTACGAAATTCGGGACACGCATTCCTCTCGTGAGGACAAAAAAAAATTATCACTGTGGCCACGCCCCCAGACTTACCCTATGGCCACCATCTTCCTTTGAAAATGAAAACACGCTGTGTTAGCCATTTTGTTCACGTCAAACTTTGACGAACTCCTCCTAGGGCGTTTTGCCCACCGACTTCAAAATCGGCGTACGTCCTCTGGACGAGTGGGGCATCTAAAGTTATCCAATTTTTTGAGATACCTTTTACGGTCTGTGTGCGGCGCAGCCGCAAAGTTGGACAACTTATTTGCAGATCTAAAACTTATTTGCAGATCTAAAAATTGCTCCCATTTGATCAAAACCAGTCCGATTAGGACCAAATTTGAATCAGTTGTTAAACTTTCTAGTTTGGACCAGTTTATGATGACAAAATTGAAATGGGCGCGATAGCGCCCCCTACAGAGTGACCTTGAAATTAACATTGAAGGTCAAAAATTAGTTTTACCAAAATGTTCTAAACTTTACCCAAAATTCTATTTTGGCGTCCCGATCAAAAAAGCCAATCAGACAAATGCCTTATTTTTTACGGCGTAGTCGTAGCGATGACAGAAACCTCCCATGTTATCCCTATGGGAAAAACGCAAAATCTCTCAAATATCCACATTTTTATGTTTCACACTTTAACGAACTCCTCCTAGTGCGTTTTGTCCACGAACTTCAAAATCGGTGTACGTCCTCTAGAGAAGTGGGGCATCTAAAGTTATCCAAATTTTAAGGATAACTTTTACGGTCTCTGTGCGGCGGAGCAGCAAATTTGACCGACACTTGTGTTCATTTGCACTGGATTGGCCATGTCCAAAGTGTCGCCGTCTGTCAAGTTCTTTTTTAATTCAACACAATAAGGGCGCCATCTTTATCAAGTCGAAAGCGCAGAGTCGGAAGGCCGGCGGCCGGCGAGGGCCGTTGGATGCCGCTTGCGGCTTTAATTTATATTTTGTTGTTGTTAATAATTTGCTAAATGTATTATTCATTGTTCAGTTATTTCAGCTAAATATAAAATCGTTTCCATGGTCACCAAATTTCAGTAAATGGGTCAAGTTTGGGGGACACACGTTTGCAGAGATTGTAGACATGTTTTGTTTTTGTATTTACCTTCGTTCGAGGGGCAGCAGGAATGTTCTGTAACTGTGCTGTCTGTATGTCAAACAAACCCTCCCAGATACAGCACATCGTATTGTTTGAACATTTGTTTACTTTACTGAGAAAAGCCTCAGTGGCCTTTCAATTAGTCTGATGGAAGTTAGTTTCAAGTAGATTTTTACAGGATAAATTGCTATTTGAGTAGCAGTCTACAGGTATGTGTCCATGCCCGACCATAGGTCTGTTGTGTATTTAAAATATTTTAAAAGCCTCTTATGCTTCTTATTACTTACATTATCTCTATCTGGTTTTATTTGAATGTTTGTTATTACGTATAGTGTTTGTTATATGTGTAGTGCCGCTCTAACAATTTCTGTGACTGAGACTGAGTGATTATTAGGCCTACATTCTTTCAGGTCAACTGTTAGAAACGGACAATGCATTTTCATTATTTGTTTCATCTAATGTTGCAACAGTATACTTCATAATCTGAATAAAACAATATACAATTTACATTTGACCATAGTTACCATTTACATATTTACTGGCACACAGTGAATTGGGAATTCCTTGTAATTACATAGCCATCTAGTAATATGAATGAATTACAAGTTTGAATCAGAGGCAAGACAAAGCAGAAGGGGTGGATATGTTTGTGTGCTGTTTAGAGACAGTGTAGTTACACATAATGTCTTTTGGGGTGTTCTCATCATTTGATTATGTGTAATTTAAAATGGAGCAACTCCCTATATTCTCTTTATAATGTTATACAAGTCTCCACAAAATTTTCAGAGTTGTATTGACAATTATCTTTGAGTTGTATGCGCCGATTTTGATGGTTTGGACATTACAGGGGACTACATTTAGATACAGATCTCTGTGACAGAAACACTAAAGAGCTTGATTCTCTCCTTTAAACTCAATGTGGCCCTTTCTGATCCTTTTGTGACTTCTTTGACATGTCTGTCACTCCTAAACCTGACAGCTGGCCCTGCAACAGTTCAAAGGAGACACATAAATGAAAGTATAGGTGCAAAGTTCATAGAAATGGTCAAATATCTTATGTTCTAATGTTGACGATCTGTTAATCTCTGTTGCAACTAGTGTTGTGAATTTTCTGGACACCATTGCCCCTATGAAGGTTAAAATGGTTTAAAACAATCTGAAGGCGCCATGAAGGAATGATGACTCGCTCAGTGCACAAAAAAGGGAGCTTAGCAAAAATGGCAAAAGTCAGAGTCAGGACTATTGCGACATCTATAAATTTCCTTCTTGTGTAGAAAAAGGGAGACGTATCTTACTGAAATTACTGGAAATAGCCACATTAACTCACGTGTCTTATTTGGAACAGTAAACAAATTGACAAATCCCACTGCTCAAGTGCCGGTGGAATTAGTTTCCACATCCAAGTGTAATGAGATTGCAGTGTTTTTTAATGATTCGGTAAATTAAATTATAAATACTATCAACTCCACAAATAATAGAACAGCCAGCTAGATACCAAGAGCTGTCTCATTTTTCAACTGTAGCTGACCAGGAGATTATCAACAGTCTTAGTTCATGTTGCATGCTACGTGCTGCCTCGATGTGTTGTCCAACAGGTTTCTAAAGTCTGTTCTGAACAATTTGTTAGCACCACTCGATGAAATAGTCAATATGTCGCTTCAGTCTGGGACAGTCCCAAGGGCACTCAAAACAACTACGATTAAGCCTCTCCTAGAGAACGGTCTTGATGCTACAGTAATAAAAAACTTTTGTCCCAACTCAAACCTGACTTATGTAGGAAAGGACCTTGAAAAAGTTGTCTTTCAACAGCTTACTCATATAGAATGGCTCTTTGGATGTTTTTCCAGTCTGGATTCAAATCGCATCACATTAAAGTAACAAATACATCTGTCAGAGCAGTGACTTGGGCAAGGTTTTAGTCTTAGTCCTGCTGGATCTCAGTGCAGCTTTCGACACTGTCGATCATTGGATCCTCCTTCAGAAACAGCAGGTCTGGGTGGGGATCGCTGGCACTGCCTTAATTGGTTCAGGCCCTGTCTAGAAGACAGAAAATACCTTGTTGAGACTGTATCTCAGACCACATGGCCTTGATCTGTGAGTGCCCAAAAGGTCAATATATTTTATTTAACTAAATTATTTATTTAATTCCCCAATTCACAACAGCAGTTCCTCTGTTATTTTATTTTATTTAATATTTTTTAAATATTCATGGAACTTGGCAATGTCCCAGCATCCCGTGTCCTTAGACAAATGTCCCAAGATCCCCTGACCCTCCTTCTAGGCTAACAATTCAGTCTATACATGTTGCTGTTTGGGAAGTTGATATGTAACAGTGCATTATGCAGATAAGTGTATGGATGCAAGGCAACTTTCTCCAGCTGAATTCAGACCAGACAGAAACAAAAGACTAACTAGTATTTTGTTTTTTATTAGTTTTGTTGTAAAGCACACCGAGTTACATTTCGCATGAATTGTGCTAATTAAATAAATATTGATTGACTGATTATTAACATAATATTATTAATTGGCTGCTTTACATGCAATCTTTTGGGGAGGGCTAGTTTGAAATGCTGGCCTTGTTTATGGTGGATTAAGTCAGTCATTCCCCATCTGGGCCTCAACTGATCCACCCTCGCTGTGTGAAGGAGAGGTTTCGCTGGTCTTTCCTTCCTGCTGCTGTCAGACTTTATAACAAACACTGTTAGCCCTGAACATGTGCAATACTGACTTAACCATGTGCAATACCATCATATTCATGTGCAATTACTGTCGTACTCACAAGCAATTAACGCCATATTCATGTGCATACAACTGATGTACATAAGAGTGTTTTATTTTGTTTACTTACTTACCATTAGTATTATTAGTATAGTCTTATGCTAGCTATTTTTACTTTACTTTATTTTATTTTATTATTATTATTTCATTATTATCTTTATATTTATCTTTTTATTTTATTTCCCCTCCTCCATTCCCTTTTAAGATATGAGAGGAGTTTTGTTAATAAGAGTTTTTTGTTTTGTTCATAAGAGTTCTTCTATTAAGAGTGTTTTTTTGAAACTTCCTATAATCTGTCCTTCCTCCTGCTTCTACTGCGTTGTAACAACACAATTTCCCCATGTGTGGACATTAAAGGATTATCTTATCTTATCTTATCTTAACTATTCTCAATGTATACTTATAAAAGAGGTCCAAACTATTGTGTGAAGTTTAATGAGGGGATGGGTAGTGGCTTATATAGTACTTATAAAGTATTTTATAACCATTACTGTTATACACCATCTTTATTAACCTTATTTCTTATGATGTTAAAATCGCCAATGTATCCACAAGTAGAAGCTACTGAGAGTGAGCTACTCAGATGTATTTTTACTGTATTCTCATAAATTGTGTGCTTTGTGTGTAGTTCCACTGACACTGCAGTGTGATTTGGAGGCTGTTGCTTAGGTCATCCACAGACTGTATTCCCGAAACACCATAGTCTACATTCCTCTCCTCTTCCTTTGGCTCTGATTCAAACCTATTTCCTGGCAGTATTACTAAAAGTACATAGTGCATTTCCACCGAAAGCAAACAGCCAATATAAACTCAATAGCTATGGCCTATTTAGTAATTCTGAGATTGATCTATTGCAGGTCAAATTTCATTTAGATGAAAAGGAGAAAGACAAACACAAAAAGATCACCTGAACAAAGTAGCTGTTCTTATTGAGTTATCCTTCAATAAACAATTGGTTTAATTACTCTTTTGAAGGTGTTTCTAGATGATTCATGTAGAGGTTTTTAGATCTTTAGGTATTATGGCCAAAAACAGCACATCTCTTTATCTTTTTATTCTTTCCTTTTTTCTTTTTTTTTTGACTCAGTAGAATAGGCTTTTCTAGAAATGATTGCGGCAACAGAAGTGCTGAGCGTGGTGTTTTATTATAATACTTATATACTTATAATAAAATGCAATTTCTTGGGCTGTTTTCTGCTCCAGCATCTGGTGTACTGAATGGATACATTGAGATTGTGGATCCTCCTCAAAAGAAAATGTATATAGTGCACTTTTAAGTAAATGGATGTAAAATTTGAAATTAACTGTATTATTTTTTTTATAACAAAAACATATTTATATATATATATATATATATATATATATATATATATATATATATATATATATATATATATACACACACAAATAATTGTGTTATTGTGACTAATAATCTCATGTATAATGCTTTTTAGTGGCTCGTCAGTGGCTCAACTAAGTTTACAAAATTATATTCCACTCAAAAAGACAGCCTATAGTCATTTGGGATAGCCCTCTATCGACAAACAAAGAGGGCAGTGTCTCAGGATGAGGAATATATATCAAACACAGACTCAGAGGAGAGGTCTTTAGTCACAAAGGTCAAAGGTCACTATGGGAGTGGTCTGAATTGGAGGAAGGATCATGCGGTATATAAACACTTCTGTGATGAACCAAGTGAAAAGAAAAGCTCCGACAACATGGCCAATCATCTCAATCGTAAGTGTTCATCAGCTTTTTCATAAGTGTGTGTGTGTGTGTGTGTGCACACGCACGTGTGTATGAATGTATTAAATGTCTGTGTGTATGAATAAATAGAGCAGAAATTTATGCATATTTGGATTGATATTTGAGCCAAACAAAAAACGTTGAAGGTGTTTTTTTTTTTTTTTTTAACAAAATATTTATTCTTGTCAAAACTTAAACTGCTACTGTCCCTCAGACTGCATTATTGATACTCTTGCCAAAGCTGGTGGTTTTGTTAAAAGTTAAAAGTTAAGATGGACTTCATCAATTCATACTGTATTGTTTTCTACATGTCTGCAACCACCCAGTGCATTCCAGAACTGTTAGCCTAGTGCTTCAGTCATCTTTAAAATGTGCTGAGGTGGGATTTAGCAGTTTGGTGAGGGATTCTATTCTAATACAAGGAGGCAGCATGAAAAGAACAGACACGGAGAACAGCATTATTACTACAAACAGCAAAGACATTTAAATCTCGAAAATGTTGCCTATTGTTTCAGGTGTGATTACAGAAGTGGATGTGAGGAGTCATGAAAACAACCTGGTCCACCGTACCAGAGAGATCGACCGGGAGCGCTTGATCATTCGCAGGGGACAGCCCTTCACTATAACTCTGCAGTGTTCGGAGCCTCTACCTCCCAAACACTACCTGGAACTGGTGCTGCATGTTGGTGAGTATCAAAGCAATATAGTGAAGTGAAATAAGAATACGACCTATAGTACGACAAACCTTTCGAAACCTTTTGTCTTGTGTGTCGGACACAAAATGGCTCTGCCACCTCTAGAAGAATTCCTCCAAAAAGAACCTGTGAGATTAGCACTGGATCCACAATAAAGGGGACTAAAGTGCAGTGCACATTAGCCTAGAGAGTGAACACTCATGTTTAATTTAAGAAACAACTTATGGAATGGCTTATAATTCTATAAAATGTTGACCATCAGAGAGACATCAGACATACAGCTGAATGTGTGCGTAAATGAGTGATGTATGTGTGAAAGTCGTGACTTTCACACATATGACTGTGCTCACGCACATCATATGCACTTTAGCTAAATGCATGTCAACTAATTTACTCTATACATTTTTAATTATTTCTAATTTCTTACATTTTTGGGGATATTTTTAGTTACTTTTTACTAATCTTTATTCTATAGTTTTTGACAGCTCAAATATATTGTTGTATAATGGCTCATATAGATGGATAGAAGCCATGGACAAACTTTCTCATCCGGAGGAATGGGTTATAAAACTGAATGACATTTTTACTGTATTTTGGATGACTGTGTACAATATGTGGTGTGTGTTATGAATATACAGTGGTTGTATATTATTTGAATAGTAACTTGAAGTGTTTTTAAAGGTAAAAGAGACAAGACTCTGATCAAGGTCCAAAAGGAGCAGGGAGCTGGGGAGAGGTGGTGGTTCATCCAGCAGGGAGTCCAGGATGAGATCCTGCTGACTCTCCACAGCCCGGCAGATGCCATCATTGGACAATATAGTCTGTTGCTGCTGGTGATGTCTCCTGAAGGCCACATTAAAGAGAAAACAGACAAAATCAAGTTTCATTTGCTGTTCAATCCATGGTGCAATGGTAAGAAATATTTTACCTTTCTGTCATATTTTCATTCAATTGAATTAAATACATTTTACAGCCCAATATAACAACACCAATCCCCTCAAATAAATTCACAATAACTGTTGACGTTACCAACAGAAATACCAAAAGTTATAAATGTCATTGTATAGGAAATAAGTAGATTAATAACTATTCCTGAGTATCCCGTCCTTAGACCCTCCTTTTTGGCAAGGAAAAACCCTCTGCTCAAAAAATAAATAAAACAAAATGTTGGAACAAGGCAAGGCAAGTTTATTTGTAGAGCACATTTCATATACAAGGCAATTCAAAATGCTTCAAACAGCAGGAAAAATGCATTAAAATCACAAGGAAATTCCAGAAATCACAAAACAATTTAAGACATAAAAGAGAAGAGTGCAAAGAAAAATCATTTCAGTCATATGCACAGCTAAACATAACTGTTTTTAGCTTAGATTTGAACATTGTCAGAGTAGAAGCCTGTCGCACTGTTCCAGATTTTAGCTGCATAAAACTGAAACACAGATTCCCCATGTTTAGTCCTGACTCTGGCACCAGCAGGAGGCCGGTCCATGTTTAGTCCTGACTCTGGCACCAGCAGGAGGCCGGTCCATGTTTAGTCCTGACTCTGGCACCAGCAGGAGGCCGGTCCATGTTTAGTCCTGACTCTGGGCACCAGCAGGAGGCCGGTCCATGTTTAGTCCTGACTCTGGCACCAGCAGGAGGCCGGTCCATGTTTAGTCCTGACTCTGGCACCAGCAGGAGGCCGGTCCATGTTTAGTCCTGACTCTGGGCACCAGCAGGAGGCCAGTCCATGTTTTGTCCTGACTCTGGCACCAGCAGGAGGCCGCTCCATGTTTAGTCCTGACTCTGGCACCAGCAGGAGGCCGGTCCCTGTTTAGTCCTGACTCTGGCACCAGCAGGAGGCCGGTCCATATTTAGTCCTGACTCTGGCACCAGCAGGAGGCCGGCCCATGTTTAGTCCTGACTCTGGCACCAGCAGGAGGCCGGTCCCTGAGTCCTTAGAGTCCGAGATGGTTCATATGGCACTAACATGTCTGAGATGTACTTTGGTGCTAGGCCATGGAGAGACTTGTACACAAGCAGAGCTGCTTTAAAGTCTATTCTCGGAGCCACAGGAGCCAGTGCAGAGACCTGAGAACAGGACTAATGTGATCATACTTCCTGGTTCTAGTCAGGACCCGAGCAGCAGCGTTCTGGATGTACTGCAGCTGTTTTACAGCTCGTTTGGAGAGACCAGTGAGCAGGCCGTTACAGTAGTCCAATCTACTGGAGACAAACGCATGGATAAGTCTTTGCACGTCTGGTTTAGACACTATATTTTTGATTTTGGCAATGTTTTTTAGATGGTAAAAAGCTGCTGATGTTATTGATTTGATGTGGCTGTTAAAATTCAAGTCTGAGTCCATTATTACCCCCAGATTTCTAAGAGAAGCATTGAGGGACAACAGTGAAGGATAAATCTCGTGCATATACAGTATAATGGGATTTATATGTTTGTTATTTTAGATGATGAAGTGTATCTCCCTGAGGAGCACCTGCTGCAGGAGTATATAATGAATGAGGATGGGGTCATATACATGGGAGCCAAAGATTACATCAATACACTTCACTGGAGTTATGGACAGGTAAGAAACACACAGGTCGAATTAAGTCTAATAACTAAATAGTCAGATGAGGTGTTTGTTTGTGTCAGTAAGGTCACTCAGGCTGAGAATTCTTGACCAGAGGTGTCGAAATGTAACCCAACCACACAAGCAAGGGCTGGTCTCCTCACAGTGTACTGACAAAGTGTAGGAGAAGACAGGCTGGCAGAGGGACAGATGAGGGGTGAGAGGGACCGGGAACAGTCCCGCTTTGTTTTACACACTGTAAAAACGTATGTGCTTTTCAGTTTGAAGACTATGTGATGGACATCTGCTTTGAGATCCTGGACAACTCAAATGAATCACTAAAGAACTATCAGCTGGACAATGAGAGGAGAGGGGACCCAGTCTATATCTGCAGGATGATCAGTGCTATGGTAAGAGATATTATTCTGAGCCGGCCCAGAAGGCTCAGGAAATAACATACCATAACAAAGCAAAAAAAATACCAATAAATCAGTTCTGAACATTGTTTTTTTAATGTATTTGATTTTTTATTTTTATTAATGGACACAAATTACAACGTCTAGAACTTTTGCTGTGTACTCTATATTGCTTTATTATTGTCCTAAAATCCTGGTTTGTTGTTTCCATTTTCGTTGCAGATTAATTCCAATGGTGACAGAGGGGTGTTAAGTGGTCGTTGGCAGGAGCCCTACATAGATGGGGTTTCACCCAGTCACTGGACGGGCAGTGTGCCTATTCTCCAGCATTGGAGCAAGGCCGGGGCCAGAGCAGTCAAATACGGACAGTGCTGGGTGTTTGCTGCAGTGGCATGCACAGGTGGGATTTCACTTGATGGATATTGAAGAAAGGGTATTGAAAGTACTCAAAAAATGATAGGTTATTGCAATTAAGGGGTGCCGGGTGTGGGCCCAATGCAAGGAGGAGCCCTCAATTTTGTGCTACACCCTCATTGCAATCACACAATATTACACACACAAACAAACTGGATATGGTAGGCTATAATACAAATTGTGAGTGTGATTTAATTAAGTACAAAGCAAAAACTAAATCATAAAATGAAAATGGAAGTCAAGGCACTCTGTAGTTGTAAAGAACATGGACATCCTACACGATTGCAGCACAGCACGTCTTCATCAGGGCAATTTTTTTTTTTACTGTATTATGAAGTGATTGTTTTTCAGTATTGCGCTGTCTTGGGATCCCAACACGTGTCATCACTAATTTTAACTCTGCCCATGACGTTGATGGAAACCTCTCAATAGATGTGTTTTACAATGAAAAACTGGAGAGAATTGACGAAGGCAAAAAGGACAGCAGTTGGTAGGACATACAGCACAGTTTAAATACAATGCAGTTGCTAAGGGCATTACTACATCCCCCTGATGCGCTCCCTGAATGTGCTAATTTTAGGAACTTTCACTGCTGGGTAGAGAGCTGGATGAGAAGAAGTGACCTGTCCAAAGGAAACGATGGGTGGCAGGTGCTGGACCCAACACCCCAGGAGCTGAGTGAAGGTACACCGTCAAATATGTTTATTCATTCTGATTAGCTGGATACGTAACGAAGAGATTATTTAACAAATGCTGTTTTTAAAAAAAATGCATATTAAAATCTTATATATTTAGGTACGTTTTGCTGTGGCCCATGCCCAGTGGCAGCGATAAAAGAGGGAAACCTGTCAGTGAAGTACGACGCTCCATTCATATTTGCTGAAGTCAACGCAGACATTGTGGAGTGGATAGTTCGCAGTGATGGTCATCAGCAAAAGGTAACAACCATTGATAATTCAGCCTTTTATTTGCAAATTCTGTAATACTAACATACATATTTTCAATAGATCAGAGTGGATGAGAGATATGTGGGACAGTATATTAGCACCAAAAGTGTTTGGGGAGACCACAGAGAGGACGTGACTCAAAATTACAAATATACAGAGGGTTAGTATAAATTCAGAAATGTTTGGTTAATCTTGAATATAATTTTCTAGTAATCACTCTAATGAATTACCCCTAAGGGTCCATCAAAGAGAGAGATGCATATAATAAAGCAGGACAAAGGACTCCAGTACCAACTAATGAGAGGACTGGACTTGAAAATCTGCATTTGGTCATCAAACATACAAAACCTGTGTTTGGGACAGACTTTGATGTCATTATTGAAGTATAGTAGTCAATTAAATAATACACACATTATTTCTCAACTGTATATTTCCGGCCAAATAAGACATTCATTTGTCTTTAGGTGAAGAATGATGGTGTCAAAGATGTACAAGCACAGCTGACCGTCCTGGCTTTAGCTATGACTTACAATTCCATCCACCAGGGGGAGTGCCAAAGGCAGAAAGTCAGTGTGTCTGTCCATGCTCACAAAGGTGGGGGACTTCTGCACAACATAAGCTACAATTATATTCTGGTTGAGGATTTTAAAGGTTGAATGTACACACTGTATGGAAACCACAACTTAAGCTGTATTATGTTTTCGTTGCCTCAACATTAGCTGTGTTTACTCATCAGTCTCTTGTGCTTTAGTACACAGGGAAGTTTTGCGTCTGCGATATGATGACTATGTGGGGTGTGTTTCTGAGCATCACCTGATTGGATTAAAGGCGTTCTTGGAAGTGCCAGGTGAAAATGAGTCCATCATGAAAACGGCAAACATCCCTCTGAGCAAGCCTGAGCTCCTGGTTCAAGTGAGAACAGAATGTCATTCAGGTCCTTGTACAATGTTTTATTTTGTATATATTTTTGTTTAGGTGCCTGGCAAAGCTATGCTATTTGAGCAGCTGACCAGCATGATTTCTTTCACAAATCCTTTGCCGGTGCAACTAAAGCGAGGAGTATTCACTGTGGAGGGAGCTGGTCTTCTGGCTGCCACTGAAGTACATGTTAAGTATGTGCTGAAGCAAGTCCCTTATAGGCCCAATGTATGTATATTCCTGTGTTAACTTTTTTGTGTCTCTTTGTAATTTTCAGAGGGGACATAGCTCCAGGCCAGAAAGTATCTGTGAGACTCTCCTTCACTCCTGAGAGGACTGGAGTGAGGAAACTCATGGTCGACTTTGACTCAGATCGGTTGAAGGATGTGAAGGGAGTTGCCACTTTGGTTGTCAGAAAGAGATACAATCCTATGATTATGAGATATTTTTAACATATATTAATTGTTTATCAATACTGACTTACTTATTTGTGCTTCTTGCTCAAATTCAAAATAAGATGCATGTGTGTTTTTGCATTTACCCTTCTGGTTCATATTTTGCTCCAACCCTACAGTTGTTTATTTTCTTGTAGATGTGTTATGAGGTTTACAGTACCTAGTTCAGTACCAGCTGTGTCACTTTTCTTGAATACAATTTTTGTGATTACGTTTTGGTATGTATTATGCATTTTTTCTAATAAATAACTTTTTCAGTATTGCCAGTCAAAATCCAATCATCATAATACAGAGAGCCCAAATTAATCATATTTTGGCCCAAAGTATTGTACTACACCAAAACGTGCACAATAATGCACTAAGAATGCTTGAAATATCTAAAATAATAGAGAACACAAAAAATAATGTGATAGCCATACGCATTCACCATCTCGGCCTAAAGATGAAAAAACATGCTCCCAAATGCCCCTGAACAACAGCCCTCTGAGCACAATAGACACTGAGCCCACACAATATGCTATTCCAACAACATTTTGTGTTGCATAGACACATGGTCCAACAATAGCCTGAAATAAATAATTATCTGGCATAAATGGCTCACAACTCTAACATTATTAATTTTTTTTAAAATTGTAAAACATATTTATTTAAAAAACATTATCTTCGCAGGGGCTTGGGTGGACAATTTATCAGTTTTACATGTTAAAGTGCATTTTCCTGAGCTAAAACTGTGTTTTGGAAAACTGAAACTCTACTTTGCAAACGTCAGTTTTGAATGGAGAAGTATATCAAAGCGATTCAAAAGTAAATCGTGGCACTTATAGTGCATTAGACTATAAGCGCCATGGTTTGTGTCTGGTTCGACACAGTAGATTTTTAGTCAAAGTCACTTGACTGTAAAGACAGGCTCTTCGGACAGAAAAAGCTCTTCATTCAATAAAATGGTAATCTTTATGAAATCTTTCTAATTGAATTGAGATATTATTTCATTGGGAAGTGATACTTGTCCAAAGATTGAAAAGGGGTGGCATGCGGTGAAACATGCGTTAGCTTATGTCGATGTAACCCCTCATTCGTCCAGGAGGTTCCATTTTAGAAAAAGATTCAGTTGTAGTTATCTGGATAACCGGCTTGGGCTCTCAACAGAGTGAAGAGAACCAAATAGCAAGACAAAAGGGAAACAGAACAGAGAAGGAAGATCTAAACTTTAAATTAATATTAAAAGCAAACTTATATTGCTAATTATATGAACAAATAGACCTTTAGATCTCTGTGTGTTTAGAAAACAACTCATTACCTGCTTGGCCTTGGCAACATCTTCCATAATGTACACAGGCTGTATGCTGTGGGTGTCCGGACTGCGACTCCGGATACCTACACGCTCTGCAAACTGCATATGAATAATACACAAACATATCGTTTTGAGAGAATTATGGAAAAATAAATATATATAGATACATAGATATATAGACACATACATAGATAGATAGATACATAAAATCATATGTTACACATTCATACATACATGAATACACACATACTCCCTTGTAAAAGGTGTTTTTAATCTCTATGAGACTCTCCTGGTTAAATAAAGGTAGAAAATAAAACACATACCAACAACATAATCTATTATTGAGAGATGATTGGAAGATGTATGTATGTAACATATGTTATATACACACACACACACACACGCACACACACACACACACACGCACACACACACACACACACACACGCACACACGCACACACGCACACACACACACGCACACACACACACACGCACACACGCACACACACACACACACGCACACACGCACACACACACACACACACGCACACACGCACACACGCACACACGCACACACACACACACACACACACGCACACACACACACACACACACACACACGCACACACGCACACACGCACACACGCACACACACACACACACACGCACACACGCACACACACGCACACACGCACACACGCACACACACACACACGCACACACGCACACACACACACACACACACACGCACACACGCACACACGCACACACACACACGCACACACGCACACACACACACACACGCACACACGCACACACGCACACGCACACACGCGCACACACGCACACACGCACACACGCACGCACGCACACACACACACACACACACACACACACACATACATACATACATACATACATACATACATACACACATACATACATTATCTTCTTATCATCTGTCAATGATATATTAAAAGAACGTTACCAAAGTAAATAACTACGTTTGTGTCGGTGTAATACCTCATTCGTCCAGGAGTGTTCCATTGTAGAAAAAGATTCAGTTGTAGTCATCTGTTCTCTGTTTTTTGACACTCTCGGATGAGTGTCGAAACGTATCGTTTAGAAGAAGAAAAACAGAGTCCAGATGACTACAACTGAATATTTTTCTACAAATACGTTTGTGACACTAGTGGAACCATTGTGCCTCAGATTAGGTTCTCGGTCACGGGGAACTTATTTCAATGTAACACCGACGTCATTGGTGTTTTTGCAGCTTCAGAGCTCAGTCAGAGGTAGATTTAAGTAAGTCGTATGCTTTTGTTTATTTATATTACAATATCCTAACAATACTTTCAGATAAGGTTAGCGTTGGTGTCATTCCTGTCCGTATATTTCGTAAATCAGTTTGTTTGTTGCGCTTCTGCAGCTGCTACACAGGTGCAGAGCTCTTGCCATAGAGCTTCAATGGCAAGAGCTCTGGTGGCGTTGCACACGACAAACGACCTGGAATGGGAATAATCAACACTTTGTTTGATCGTTTGGTGCTTGTGCGTTTACTGGGACCAATTGTATTGATTAGTTGAGCCAATGATAGTTAAATCATAATTTGAAGCTGCTGTTTGCCAACATAAACCAGCAGTAAGATGGTTTTCACATTTACAAACATCGATGCGCAATGGTAGTGGAAATGTAATACATTGCAGCTAAATAGAGTGCAAATAGGAGCAATGGTTTAGCAGTTCTTAAATGCATCTATTATACATAACCCACATGTGCAATAAATTATGTTGACCACTAGAGGGCAATAAATCCCATGTTTTTGAACAACAAAATATTCACTTGCAATGTAATGCAAGGATAATGTTAAAGTATGTATCAACAACTAAAAACTATAGAGCACTAACTTTAACCCTATGCAATAGTTTTTAGTTCATGGTAGTTCAAATAGACAGTTCAATGTGTTTGACATATTTTTCAGATCGCAACCAAGTAATTAAATTTGCCTTAACTTGTCTGAGAGTTATCTGAATCCATCAGTGATGTTAAATTCATAGCTGTATGTATTTTTGTTTTAATAAAAGGGACCGTTTAGATGGCTGAGGCTACTGGTGTTGACCTGAGCAGGAAGTTTGTGTCAGAGTCTGAACTTGATGAGAAAAGGAAAAAGAGACAGGAGGAATGGGAGAAAGTCCGAAAACCTGAGGACCCAGAAGGTATACATGTCCATGAACCATGACCTATAATCCTTCTTCCATTGCCTTTTAAACGTATCTACTTTTCTGTCCCTCAGAGGCTCCAGAGGAGGTGTATGACCCCCGCTGCCTGTTTGAGCGTTTACAGGAGCAGAAAGACAAGAAACAAGAGGAGTTTGAGGAGCAGTTCAAATTTAGTGAGTTTTTAGAAGTTAAGTTTATATAGAGACTCATCCACTGTAACTCCTCATAACCTGACTGCTACTACAGTCACTACTACTTTACATGCCAAGATTACATGTAGAACTATAATGCAGTGTTTCTATAGTCGCAATATGTCAAATTAAGAACCCGTTTTTTTATTTTTAGCACATTCTAACACAACATTTTCAATACCTATTTCCCAAATAAAAGGCTGTAAGACATATAAGACATGGAAGTACTGCATACCAAATGTAAAAAGATATAATAAGTAGAGATTTTTGTTTTGTTTATTACACTGTAGGGTCATTATGGGTCAGTTTGTCTTGCAAATTGTCCCAGAAAATAATTTTATTGTTCAAAAACATTACTGAAATTCTTTGTTTTTGAGTCAGTGCTATGAAACTGAATTGGACATAATTCTATTGAGCTACAGTTTACACTTGCTGTGAACAGAATGTTAAATGAGAGAGGCATCTCACCTTTGTTTCTTGTGAACATGCTTAGGTTTTTTTTTAGACAGAGGTCACAGAGGCGTATGGATTATTTGTTGTTTGAGAAAGATGTCATAGTTTGCTCCATGTGTTGAGCATGTGTGTTTCCATGGTGACAGAGAACATGGTGAGGGGATTGGACGAGGACGAGACCAGCTTCCTGGACGAGGTCTCCCGGCAACAGAGCCTTGTCGAGAAGCGACGGAGGGATGAAGAGAAGCTAGAGCTGCAGCAATACAGAATATCCTTTCATCCACGTGTTGTTTAGCGAAATTACCATTTTAATTACTCCCTATCACGCGCTGACTACAATGAGCTAAAATGTGTTTTCAGCTGCTATGTGGGGCCTTCAAATTAAATTCTCATTATGGACAGGATGGTGCAGAGGTAGTCATGGTGAAGAGTGGGCAGAGACATTCTGCAAACTGTTGGAGCCAGGACTGTCAATGCAGAGGCAGGTTGTGGGATCTGATCTTTAGGCCAGAGAGCACACACTAGCTTTTATGTGGCAGTGCACGAAATGGCCACATCTGTTTCCAATATCCAATCTCGTCAGCTCTCGGAATCTAAGCAGGACAGGGTCTGGTCAGTACGTGGACGGGACTCCAGGTGCTACAGTGAGGCTCGAGAGGAAATGTGTACTTAGGCAAGACACTTCCCCCATATTGCCTAGTTAGAGTACTTTGAGTGCCTTGAAGGTGGAAAAGCCCTTTATAAATACATTGTAATATTAAATGTAATATATATTGCTTATTTTTATGTTATTCATTCTGATTCAGTCAAAGTCTATGTTTATTTTTGCAAATGCCTTATTTTTATGTACCTTGTTTTATCGTAGTTTGTATTTTATTATTAACTAATATTATTCATTATTTGTTCCTGTTCTTTTTCTGGTTCTGATAAATATTTTCAGATCTCACTGGTGAAGAGATGTAGTACTACATTAAATCAATGGGAGCACGAACTAAAATGCCAAACCAGTATTATGAAACCAATTTTATAAAAATCTTTTTTTTTTATTTTGAAAGTTTAATTTATTAAAGCTTTTCATATTTTTTAAGTTTATATTAACTTAACAGCTGACATTAAAGTTTATAAAACACATTCAACAATCATACAGGGACATAGTCACAAATAACTGTGAAATTTATGAGAGCCCTTACTTAAACTGTTACTTATACTGTAACATAGAAATTTGATCATGATTCAAATAATAGACTGAATCTGAACTAACTTTACCAGATAAATGGAAGATAAAAACGGAGATTCTTGAGACCGCAAAGACACATTTTTTACAGAGAATGGAATGTATTTATATGGCAGACAAACCGTCCAAGTAAGGAAGATTACTTGGGCGGTTTGTCTGTTTTGGCTGTAAAATAAATTTGGATTGGCCAAGTACAGTGCCAATGACACCTACAGATGCAGCAGGGTCTGGAAGGAAGAATGTGACAAAAAACTAAATTTGGACAAAAGAATATGACATGACAGTTATGCAATAATGTATCGACTTTTTACTAACATTAGTGGCATCAATGAACAGCAGACAAATGAGGTAATCGCTCTTGCCTTAACTACTATGCAAACATGATCATGAGAGCCAAATGTTTTTTTTTTTTAGTGATTTCCATTTTCCTTCTTGCTTTTGACTAATTGAATCCATTTTCTGTTGGCTTTACGTTGGAGACCATGCTTGGTGCAAATATGGGACTGTGTTTGACGCATGATAAGCAGCTTTGCAGGTGCTGGCAAAGGTACTCCGCTCCCTCGGCACCTTGCATACATTAGAACATCACTACACTGTCAGCTTTTGGTGAAAAGAGTTTTTATTTTATTTATGTCACCCAACAGAAGTGAGATTTAAAAAAAAAAAAAAAAAATCCAATTATGTCACTGGTCTTGCAACCTATTTTTATGGGGTCGTTATGTCTAATTGTGGTAAATTGTCTTTGGGAGATTGCTGTGGGTAAAAAAAAAACAAGCAGTATTTTCTCCTGTGAAATGGAAAAGACGTACAGTTCAGGTGTAGCTTCTCAGCAGTCCCTCTGTCGAAATTGTGATAGACAGTCTTGCTTGGAGATGAAATAGAAAAAGGGTTGTCGTGGAAACTGTATCAGATGCTGGTAACTACGGTGACAGTGATTTTAAGCCTGCTCACAGAGGTGCAGGTGTTAGTTAATGCACAGAAACCTGGGGCTGTGAACCTCTGTCTTACACTGCTCTAATTTGGACCTGTCCTGTGGTCTTGAGCTCGCATCACGCGCCCTTCCTCCTCTGTCCTACTTCATGCCTCTTGAGTCCTTGTCTAACCCGGTTCTTGCTTTAGACTTGCTTTAAACTGTGTCATCCTCGTCTGCTTTTTGTATCACAAGTATGTCACTGTTCCTGACCTACCAGTTCATCTCATTGTTAAATGTCATGTTGCACACATGTACCTTGACTGAATACCACAGTGCTATCGCAAAGCAGTCGGTAACTGAGAACCGCAGAGAGCCTGAAAAGAAGACAATATCTAAACAATCTGTAGTAGAGCAGCGAACCAGCCTCTTGTCCCAGGCCCACTTACTTGTGGGAGCTGTCAAGAGGCGCAGGTACACACAATGATCAGAACAAATGGAAATGATCACGTTGTTTCAGAAAGTTATGGCGATGGCATCACTTCTGTTTACTATATTGTCTCCCCACAGTTCCTCACAGTCATCAGACAGCAGCAAAAAACAGAAGGTGGAAAAGGCAAGTTCAACAACAACAACAAAGATCGAAGATTCGCATACAGGTGGGCTACAGCTGGGGGCTCAGGGGAGGAGGTCAAATTCACTTTTAACTGTCTAATTGACATTTGTAAATGCAATATTTGGCCAAGTAGAGCTTTGTCTATAATTATCTTTTAATGAATGGAAATAAACCAAAATAATTTACTCTGCTTGGTTTGGAGGTTTTTAGTTATATTCACCTTACCTTAGTTACCATAATCCATACAAAAGTACAGTGTTTAGTGTTGCGTGCATTGATAAATGTATTACATAATCTAAATTGCCCTTATTTCACACCCTCTTAAACTGACTGTGTAGTTTGTATAAGAAATTTAAATGTGTGTTGTGTTGTTCAGTGCAGGAGCGAGGCGCACCTGGAGAAGCCGGGGGAGCTGATCGGCCACAGGGACCCACATCTAGAACCCCCTCCGCTCCCCAGGATGCCACCCGGGGCGTGGTGCACCTGCCCTCTGCTGCTGTCTGCGTGGGCGTCCTACCTGGACTCTGCAATTACTCCGGCAGCAGTGACTCTGACAGCAGCTCGGACAGCGAAGGTAGCGTGGATGCAATCATGTCGCCGTACCCCCGGCAAGCCAGGGCATACAGATAGATGCATAGAGTACCTGTTCACACATATATATATATATATATATATATATATATATATATATATATATATATATATATATATATATATATATATTCACATAGTATATTATGACTGTTAATGTTTGCTTCCTGTAAAAATGCTCCTATAACAAGCTGTGACATGAATTGACCTTATATCCAAACTGAACCTGTGCTTTTTCTATTTGTGCTTTTTTGATTGTGGCACTCAAACGTGACACCTCCGCCCACCCACCTCCATCCTTCCCTCAATCACATACCATGCAGTTTAAGCCGGCAGCCAATCCCGCGCTGCCTATCCTGACGACAGCCCGCCCATTCCCCTCCATCTCCCTCTCCTCGTCCCACCCTGAGCCGCAGTGGCCGTAGGCTGGCTGAGGGATGTGATTGACAGCTATGGCGCATTGGAGGAGACTGCTTACACTGTTGTGCGTCTTTTTAGGAGAGGAGAGCAGACCCTGACAGGATACCAACCCCAGTACCTCCCAGAAACCTGTGAAAAGTGCTGGTTGTGTGACTTATCAGTGATTGGAAGATGTTTGATTCATGTGCTGTTCTGCTTTTCATTGGAGCAGGTAAATAAAGTCACTCTGTATGGTCACCTCAATCTGTATGGTCATTGAGCAAAGTGATATTTGTTAAACCCAGAATAAAACATGTAAAACTCTTAAAGTGTTGTGTATGTATTTACAAGTTAGTAAGTGGAAGCCCCAGACCCAGACCATCTTAAACTTGAAATCCTGATTTTACAGTTGTGCATTCAAGATTATCATGATTTGATTGCGTTTTTGTTTTACATTAGAAGTAATACATTATTATTTTAAAGCCCCAATTTGTAACTTTTTACTAAAAACTTAATTCTTCTTCATTTTGGATATTATTATTGCACTTATAAACACAGAAACCTGCATCCGTACTGTGTGGAAATGTTCTTCCTTTGGCTCCAATGTTCCACTGTACGGCATAAAACTAATCCACCTCCTCGAAGAATGTTCAGAAGTTTGGACTTTCAATTTCAATGGAATCGTGCAGGTAAATTTCCTCCTCCAGAAAGTTACACGTTGTTACTTAGTTTAAATGGTAAATTGTACTTACTTTGAAATGTCATTTTAATTAGGATTAGTAGTCCTAACCAAGATTGTGTTTATTATTGTCTTTCTCAAATTGATTCAGAATTTTCAGCCTGAGACAATGACAATGAATGGAAATATGTCATTCAACATTTATCTTAAATCCACTTTAAGTCTGGACTGCAATCAGTTCAGTGATGGCTTTAGTTTCTTGGTTTTTGTGAGAGACGAAGCCAAGTAACACTAAGACAGTGCAAGGAGTTGCTATGACAACAAATGATATACCAAACAAAAGACGATCTCATTCAAGACTGGAGCTTTGACAGGACCAACCACCAGTGCAGAAAAATAAACAGTTTATTTTCAACAGAAAACACAATGGGACCAGGGCTTTTTGTGAAAGTAAATAACTTTCTTTGCCAGGGAAGATATTGGTTATCTCTTTAGACCATACAGTAATGTGAATGGTTCTAGCCCTCCCACATTCCCCATTATGAATGTGTTTATCATTTTATGTCTTGTCTTTTTACGTACAACACACTTTGGGATTGACATGTAAATTCAGTTTAATTCAACCTGAGTGTGGACAAAGACACGACTTTATAAAATTGGCCACAGTTTGTACTCTGGTGCACAATAAGACACACATTAGCATTAGAGCACACAATTTAGCACTGCATAAAAAGTACATTAATAACAGACCGAAACAGCGTCATATAAATGTACATTCAATAAATATGCATATTAGGATCTCTGCTGACTGTAATACACTGTTGACACTTGTCTTTAGCAGAACTGCATTAATCTATTTACAAAATAAAAATATACAACTACTTCATAAGATAATCAATGGAATCATGCTCTCATAATTGGTTTGTAAACGATACAATACTGGCAACATGCAAGAGGAGAACCTGGAGTCAGTGGATAGACAAGGATTTTGCAAGACATAGTCCCATGTTAAACTGCTTTGAGGAGTCTTGTGCTGCTACAGCTTTCTCTAGAACCTTCAGTTTTACCCCTCAACATTTTAAGAGTCAGCAATTCAACCAGACTATTCAATTTCCATGAATTAAAAGCTCTTTACACGCTCTCCCTGGGGGTGGCAGGGCATCAGTCACTATTTCAGCATATGGGGGACTTTACACTGTACACATGATTCACTCACAGACACACACATGCATGAGGCAAACGTCCCAAGTCTCTTAAAGAGGCCAGTATTCTTTCTGCATAAGTCAATTGGCTTTGTCTGCCAGGCGCTGGACATACCATCATCACAGTTATTTATGCAAAGAGATTCAAACTAGATATTAACCAAACAACAGGGTTTGCTTCAGTATGTATTTTGGAGCTACTATACAGGGAACAGTGCTGGGTGATGCCTCACTCGGGTGCAGGGTTGGCGGGCGGGAGATTTCGCTGCTTGAAATACAAGGTGACTTGCTGAGGCAACTCAGCCAGCACTGACTTGGCCAGGGTCTCCTTTGGGGCCTGAATGGACGACAGAAAAAATAAATTGTTATAATCAGTTTAGATATTTACAGGGAAAGTCTTGGTTGGAACTATTGAGTTTCTTTCATTTAGAGTCAAATTTGTCAAACAGCCACAATCACATTATAAAAATCTTCTCATGTAAAAGTGTTGACGTATATGTTTAAAATTTTAGAGTAAAAAAGTAAAAGTATTTCACATTGATTTTTGGTAACTATTAAAGAGTGAATACATTTCTCAGTGTTACTTTTTTATGTATTTTTGTTTGCTCAAGGCCAGGACTTGAACTCAAAACCTTTAGATGGGACACCATCATAAATGTGCTGAAACAAAGAACCCCTCAAATCATGCAAGTACTCTTTACTTTTCCGTCCGTTAAAAATGTGGTGCAGTAACAAGTAAAGTAAAGTACAGATACCTAAAAATGTTACACAAGCACAGGACTTTTACTTTTGTACTTAGTTACTGTCCACCACTAGCCAGTCATAATTATAATAAAACATTAAAACTGTAATGTTTAAATTGCCTTCTCCAAATCAAAACACCCCCAAGAAAGTCAAATGAAGACACGATCCGTTAGAGAATAAATATAAAATCACATATGTATTGAATCATATTATATGTTTTGTGCTTAGACTCAGGCAGGGAACGATAAGCAGGTCAGGCAACTGGAGTAATGTTTAAGGCTTATTTAGCTCAGTTTATGTGATTTTTTACCACCATAATACATGGTTTTGTTCCCTGTAGGTATTGTACTGCAAACATTTATGAACAAAACATACTAGGATCCAGTTATATTTTTGATGATGAGGAAAGAATGGCTAAATCATTAAAAGCATTAACTTTTCCCTAAATAATGTTCCTCCTATGTTCAGACAGACAGCTGCTTGTGCTAAAACAGTTGAAAGAGTTGTCAGGATGGTTTTAGGCAGCTCTCATTAAGAAGCTTCTTGCTGTCAGCTGCACTCTTGTGTGTGTAGTGCAGTCTCTCGCCCTCCCACCAACAAACTGGACTAGAGCCAACATGCCTGTCGGTCCCTCCCACTTCACAGGAAGTCAGGGCGCCCACTGCCAGCCCACACAGACTGCACTAAATGAATGTAACAAGGACAGTGTCATTAACCTGAGAGTAACAAATCAGCTAAAACACCTCCCCATATTCTGTAAATGTACAACTTGTGTAGTAGTAATGCACACAGGTATTCAACAAGCTTCAAGACTATTGAAAAAGCTGGAGAAAGCACGCTTCAGAGCAGGACTCACATTGCGGAAATCTCTAAAGGGGACAAATTGCACTATGTCCCGGACTGCCTCCTCTCCAGCGCTGGACCTCAGAACACTGGCGTCCCCATCCAAAAACTCCATGGCAGCAAAGTCGGCGTTACCCACTCCAATAATGATGATGGACATGGGCAGTTTGGACGCCTGGACGATGGCGTCACGAGTCTCGTCCATGTCACTGATGACCCCGTCTGTGATGATGAGGAGATTGAAGTACTGCTGCAGAGGGGGATGAACACCAAAGAACTTAACTTTGAGCATTTAAAACATATACGTATACTTGACTTGTGCAAAATCCACAACAAACCTTAACAATCTACCCAGACCAAACAGTAATGCTACTAAAGGGAAAAAGACATAACTAAACCAGACTCTACATGATTAAAAACACACAAAAAAGTTGTGCTTTTTACCAGAGAATTTTGTGTGATGGCACGGACCAAGGTGACTTTGAACAAAAGCTCCCCTCCACTGTACACACAAACACACTGGGTGGGCTCTGAAGCCTGTCCCTTTAATGTGCTAACAGCAATGCTCATTAGAGAATCATTCTCACACAGACACGCGGCTGTGGGCCAGTGCAGTCAGAAAGACTCGCAGGTTCTCTCATTATCTGTAGTTCAGCAACACCAGACCCGAGCAGGGAGTACACCTACTCCCACACACACACAAAGCACATGGAACTACTACAGCCATATGGGGTCTGTAAACTGGCACTGAGGCTGTCACATGTCAAACTTTGTCCTGTCGGATCACTTAGAACAGTAAAAACATGACTGACTTTTCCCCAGAGACAAAGACACAGTTCATACTAAAGTGAATGCTTTATAAAATTAACGTGTGTGTTTTGTTCTCAGCGGGTGACAGGATACAATTAGGGACAAAAAGCCCTGTGGGAGCATAATGATACCCGACTACTGTAGCTTCTGAACACAGAGGCAGGAAAAATGTCACAGCCTCCAATTGAGAGAACATAGAATGTGGACAAAGTTGGACAGATGTGTAAGCCACTAGTATTGTCTTTGCTTAACTGTAGATGTAGCCTTTATACAAAATTGCGCAGTATCGCCAGTTTAGCCATCTTTTTTCTTACAGTGTATGTAATTCTTTCAGATTTTAGATATAGAATCATCATTTCTATTGTAAAAATGCATTTCATTTTTATTCATACTTCCCGATTATTGTAAAGCCAGGCATCCGTAAGAAAATTGACAGCTTGCAGTTGATACTTTGTACTTGGCTTATTTCTGTCCCCGAGTGACACATTTAGAGAAGTTGCCAGAATGATCAGTGATTACACACAACGCTGCGAACAGTTGAGCTGGCCTGGAGCTCTCATTTCTGACTCCGGCAGAAGCAAGGTGAGAAAGATCCATGCTGTGGTACAAATGGCAAATAAATGTTTGGGTATAAAAAGAAAACTGAGAGCGACAGGTCCACACAGACCCATTAAATTTGTGAAGCTATTAGCATGTGTTTCTGATCAAATACATGACATGCTAACTCTCACACAAGAAACCTCACACATACCAGCGTGCATGTAGCAGATGAGGTGATTATACATATATATTTTGGGGTTATTATGTTGGTACACACTACACTACACAACACAACACAACACAACACACACCTTCAAAAGATACCAACATGTGCTGTGTATCTCAATTCAAGACTGTAATATGAGCATAAAGGAAGTGCATCGATGCCTGAGTCCCTTTTTATCACACTACTCCAAACACCAAAAACCAGGCGTCTTACTCCATCTTTACTACATCACATTTATGAGAGCTCTTTTCCTTCTGTCTGTTGAACCTATTGCCGTTTTGCTGCTCATACAAGTCAAATTTCCCCGTGGGACAATAAAAATGATTCTGATTATTCGCTATGGATCCTTAGATGGTAACAGACCAAAAAAGTGGGTAGTGGCTGATACAGTGCCTTTTCTCATTGGTTGCTTCAATTATGAAAGCACAACTGAAGCAACTGCTAAACAGGTCCCTTGCATGTACCAATTGCACTTAATGTATTGAATCATAATTAGAAACAGGCTTTAATTCTGCTTTAAAAGGCCTTCCTCCTGATCCTTCTGGTGTCATACTCCTGTCTGACACTCGGACCTGCAGTGTGGGGGCGCCCCAGGGCACTGTCCTCGCGCCCTTTCTCTTCACCCTTTACACTGCAGACCTCAGACATGACACGGACAGCTGTGTCCTGCAGAAGTTCTCTGACGACTTTGCCATCATCGGACTCATCACGGACGACGATGATGCGGAGTACAAAGGACTGGTGCAGGACTTTGTGGACTGGTGTCAGCGGAACCACCTCCTCATCAACGCGGGGAAGACCAAGGAGATGGTGGTGGACTTCCACAGACGCCACTCCACTGCCCCCTCACCAGTGAACATCCAGGGAAGGGACATCGAGAGAGTGGACTCATACAAGTACCTGGGTGTTCATCTGAACCACAAACTGGACTGGACTCATAACACAGACGCACTGTACAGGAAGAGCCTCTTTTGGAGTGACAGGGCCACTCCTGAAGACCTTCTACGACTCTGTGGTGGCATCAGCTCCTGTACGGTGTGGCCTGCTGGAGCAGCAGCATCACAGAGAGGGAGAGGAAGAGACTGGACAAAGCCATCAAGAAGTCCAGCTCCGTCCTGGGCTGTGCTCTGGACTCGGTGCAGGAGGTGGGGGACAGGAGGGTCCTGGCTAGATTCACATCTATGCTGGACCATGAGTGTCGCCCCCTGCAGGACACTCTGTCCGCTCTGGAGAGCAGCTTCAGTGAGAGACTGATCCACCCTCGCTGTGTGAAGGAAAGGTTTCGCAGGTCTTTCCTTCCTGCTGCTGTCAGACTTTATAACAAACACTGTTAGTCCTGAACACTCGCAATACTGACCTAACCTAATACTGATGTGCAATTCTGTCATATGTGCAATTGCTGTTGGAATTCATGTGCAATTCATGTGCAATTACTGTGAAATTCATGTGCAATCTATGTGCTGTCGTGACACATATTCATGTGCAATTACTGTCGTGATCACATGCAATGGTATTTATGTATTTATTTATTTGTCTATGGGAGTTTTTATTTATTTATAGGAGATCTTCTACTGAAAGTGTTTTTCAGACTTCCTATAAGTGATCTGTTCTTCTGTATCTACCTCTGTATCTACCTGCGTTGCACCAATGAAATTTCCCCATGTGGGACAATAAAGGAATATCTTATCTTATCTTATACAAGAGGCACACCTGATTTGATCCATGGAAATAATAAAATATCCATGAGCTGATCACAGGAGAAGAAGGAGAATGGTCTGACAAGAGTGGCCCTCATTGAAATGCAGTCTTGCCGGCATGTAATATCACATAAAGCATGTGTGTCACTTACCGCTGCTTTCTCCTGCTGAAGGGCTTGGGCAGCAAAGCGTGCTACATGGTTGATAATTGGAGCAAAGTTGGTGGGACCATAGAAACGGATGTGAGGCAGGCAGGCAGAGTATGCCTGTGCGATACCTTCCACACCTGGAGACAGTTTACAGTGAAAGAAATTACACCACATCTCTTATCTATCGTTGGTTACATAAGATTTACCGTAATAAATGTCACATTGTGTACAAGAACTAAACTGCAATTCACTTTCCAAGCCAATACAAATTCCTTCCAATCAGTAGTTGTTGTTTGGTCTGTGACGGAAGAAGACTGTTGGCCTTTTGAATACAGAACGCTGCGATGTTCTCTAAGGTATTTTTCCAAGATAGCTCAAGGAGTAACCTTGGAGAGAGGGCACTTGTGTAGGCAGATGTTTAATAAATATGTGTAGTACAAGTAGAGATTGGTCTTTCGCTCAAGGATTGTGAATACACGGGTGTATTTAAAAGCACTTCCTCCCGTCAGGATACAAAAATAAAAAATCTTTCTTTTCATTCGAGCGTGCTTATAAATGCATTTGCTGCCTACACAAGTATTAGAGCTGAATTAAGCACACAAACACACATTAATAAAGAAATAGTTTGTTAAAACACGGCACACAATACTTCAGATCAGCTAAATGGAAGATGCACTCAGTGTACTTACTTTAATGAGATTATGTCTTTATACTCAATCTATTAATGTGACTGGAAAGATTGGCTGAAATTAACACATGAAATAATTACGTTTAAATATGAACATGAGGGAAGCGTCGTGTTTTTTGGTGGACAAAGCCTTTTCATAGAACATAACGAACTTGCACAAAATCAATAACCATCTAATATCAATTAGCAAGAATCGATAGATGATCACATTTTAAAGCAGAAGCAGGATTACATCTAAATCAGAGCCACATCATTTGTTGACTGCAGATCCAGATTTTGGTCATGGGGATGGGCCATATGGACAAAAATAAATATCTTGATATTTTTTGAAACTGATAATCAGAAGCTATTTTGGCATACCACCAGAAATGTGCTAAAAATGTATTCTTAAATGTATTGGTTGGGGTTTAAGTATCAGAAATATGTGAGAGGAATGTAAAAAATAAATTAATACCCATATTTGAACATTACAATGCAAGTGTTATAATTAAACAACAGACCCAATTTATTTTCAAAACAACCGACACAATATTATCCATAGTTAAATATATTGCCCACCTCCACTTGTTACACGCGCACTCAAAATCAGAGTCAGAAGTCAGAAGATGCTTATGTAAATATGTAAACAGCTCAAACCTCTGATTACCGTTACTCACATCAGATTTTGAGGTTGGCAATACCTTTTAAATAATCTAAAATGTCCAGAAATCAGACAGTCATAGTCAGATTCTAAAGCACATGTGAACATAGCCAGTGTATCTATCAAAATAGCTAAACAAAGGCCTGTGAACTGGCTCTTAAGTGTGTTTGACCTGGTGCAGGGGTGAAACTGTACTCACCTGAGCAGAAAGGGTTGGTGGGGTTAAAGTTTATGGCAAACTCATGCGAGACCTATAAAAACAACACAATTCTCATGAGGTCCAACATTGTGAACGAAAATATTAATGAAAATAGTGCCCATCACTCCCACACGCAGCCTCCCACCCTGTATGTACCGCTCTCCTTTGTCCTCTTCATCCGCACACTGCCATGGCAACACAGGCGGGTTGACAGTTGCGTAATGCACGTACAATACTTTGGGTTTCAGCGTGTGTACGGTGTAAGGGCTCGCTTCAAGCATTTGCACCTCACGCACAAACTCACGCACAACAAGAGCCTATCACAGTCGAGCCTGTCTAGCACATGCACCTTGCAGCATCAACAACAGCGACGCACACGTACCTTCCAGTCTGGTGGGAGTTGGGCGCCGAAACCCAGCGCAGGAAACATTTTGTCACTGAGAGGAAACCATGACAACAGATGTTAGTTAAATCTGCATTTTCCCCCCATTCAAATAAATTCAGTTGGATTTAGAAAGCATAAGAAATCCTGTTTTTCAAACGTATTTGCAGCAAGAGAACAAGAGATTTGGCAGAAGTATTATCATATTTAAAAAAGAAAAGAAAAAAAGCATGTATTGTCCATGTATCGTAATAGTGGTGTGGCCTTGAGGAAATGAATCCTTCTAATTTTGGGGTTAACGGTCCATTGTCCCTTAACTAATAATTTAAAAGCAATAAAACATTATTCAATTTGTATTTTCAAAAGAAACTGCATGAGAAAACAAACATGTAAGCCATATTTAATATTATGTCTGAATATTATTACATTGTTGGACAGGCAGAAGGTTAAAACGCTTTAGTCATGTAAAGACAGTGAGACTAGTGGTACATACGTGTCATAGTCTTGTATGATCTGTCCTACTGCCAGGATCGCTGCTAAGTACTCGTTGCTGCCGAGTGGATTAATATAATGGAGGGATGATGGCTCACGAGGGTTTCCATTGGAAGCTGTGAAGTCTATACCAACCTGAAAAAAGAGGGACAGTGCACATTAACCTTAACAGCAGAGATGCTTTGTACACAAATGTTAACCTGTAGTCCAGTGCTGGCTGATGTAAAGTTCATAAAACCAAACATTCAAAGAAATGGCACTGCCGGTACATTGACCAGACAATATGGACCGCACAAGAACACTTGTATCACTATTATCATTACAAATACTTTGGTGATGGGAATTTTCCATTGCATCACCATGCCAAGGACAATTGGAAAAGATTGAGATATGCAAAACGGCCGTTAATCACTAAAATATCAATATTACTGCAATATTTGTATGTACTTTTTTGCCAAAATAATTTTATTTATGTTGGAGCTAAAATGTGAATGCCTTAATTTACTAGTCAGACTCAAACCAAAGCTTGACAGAGACAAAACCAAGAGTAAAACAAGGTTAATTTAAGGTTTTAAAAAAAATAATAACTTTTATGTTTTTTATTAAAAACTGTAAATTTCTATTGGATGGAATTATTGTGTGTAAGTTATCTGTTCTTTTCCTCTGTATCTACCTGTGTTGCAACAATGAAATTTCCCCATGTGTGGACAATAAAGGATTATCTTATCTTATTTAGTTTGTTGCAATTTTAATCATTGTGGCAGCCAGTGATATCTATATTGATACTCTATCTAGGCAAGGCAAGTTTATTTGTAGAGCACAATTCATAAAAATACATTCAAATCACAAAGGATTGGATTGGATTGGATTCAACTTTATTGTCATTGCACAGAGTACAGGTACTAAGACAACGAAATGCAGTTAGCATCAACCAGAAGTGCAAAACAGCAGTTAAAAGTGCAGAGTATGTAAAGTGAATCAGTGAATAAATACAGAATGTACAGTAGGGGGCAGTATGGGGTATGAGCAGTTGTCCACAATCACTGTGTGTGTGTGTGGCAGTCTACAGTCTCTGTATGTGCATGTCTGTGTGTGTGTGTGTGTGGGGGGGGGACATTGAGGTAGAGAGTTCAGCAGGATGACCGCTGCAGGGAGGAAGCTTTTCCTGAACCTACTGGTCCGGGAACGGAGCACCCTGTAGCGCCTCCCGGAGGGGAGGAGGGCAAACAGTTGGTGGCTGGGGTGAGAGCTGTCTCTGACGATGCTGCGCGCCCTCCGCAGACACCTCTTGCTCTGGACAGTCTCAATGGAGGGGAGTGAGGAACCTGTGATGCGTTGGGCGGTTTTCACCACCCACTGGAGTGACTTCCGGTCCGCAGCAGAGCAGCTGCCATACCATACTGAGACACAGTTGGTAAGGATGCTCTCGATGGTGCAGCGGTAAAAGTTCACCAAGATCAGAGGAGACAGGTGGGCCTTCTTCAACCTCCTCAGGAAGAAGAGACGCTGGTGTGCCTTCTTGACCAGGGTTGAGGTGTTGAGAGACCAAGAGAGATCCTCGGAGATGTGGACACCCAGGAACTTGAAGCTGGTGACACGCTCGACCTCCGTCCCGTCGATAAGGATGGGGGTGTGTGTGCCACTCTTCTTCCTGAAGTCCACGATGAGCTCTTTGGTCTTCTTGGTATTGAGAGCCAGGTTGTTGGCGGCGCACCACACTGCCAGATGCTGAACCTCTTCTCTATACGCCGTCTCATCGTTGTTGCTGATGAGGCCAACCACCGTTGTGTCGTCTGCAAACTTGACAATGGTGTTAGAACCATGTACAGGTGTGCAGTCGTGGGTGAAGAGGGAGTAGAGGAGAGGACTCAGCACACAGCCCTGTGGGACACCGGTGTTCAGGATGAGTGTAGAGGAGGTGTGGTTTTCCAGCTTAACAAACTGGGGTCTGTTGGTTAGGAAGTCCAGAACCCAGTTGCAGAGGGAAGCATCGATACCCAGGTCACTGAGTTTGGTCATCAGTTTGGAGGGGATGATGGTGTTGAATGCTGAGCTAAAGTCAATGAACAGCATTCTCACATAGGTGTTGTTATTGTCCAGGTGAGCAAGGGCGGAGTGTAATGCCGTAGAGATGGCATCCTCCGTGCTCCTATTCTGGCGGTAGGCAAATTGGAAGGGGTCCAGTGTGGGTGGTAGGCAGGTTTTGAGGTGAGCCAGGACCAGCCTCTCGAAGCACTTCATGATGGTGGGGGTGAGTGCAACAGGGCGGAAGTTGTTGAGGCTCTCAGCTTTGGAATGTTTTGGCACTGGCACGATGGAGGTGGTTTTGAAGCATGTGGGGACAGCTGCTTGGGCCAGTGACAGGTTGAAAATGTCAGTCAAGACCCCAGCTAGCTGCCCAGCACAAGTCCTGACAGACAGAAATCACAAAACCTACATTTATATTCATTCAATTGAACAATTTTGCTAACATGAATCAAACATTTTGTCCGTGCTTAGTGATCCGCAAGATAGAAACCCAAATATTGGAACACACTGGCAGGCTCTCAAGACTCTCAAGACTCTTTCCCATATTTATTTGACATTGCCAGAGGGACAGGCGTCTCTGGGATGGGCTTTTAGATTGATTTCTTCCCTTGTTTGACTGTCCTTAGACGTCAGCGCACTATCTGCCTCTGCACACGTCTGTATGTATCTTTTACAATGACTCTTCTAAGCCTCCCAAGATTTAGCTTTTGCTAAACTTAATGTCCCAGACAAAACTCGACCAAAGCTTTTAGTGGTAAAACTCGCTCTTGATCAGTGGGTCGGTGCGTGAGGCTCTTCCTGGACTCTGCAGTGGCCTTAGTGCCGACTGACAATCTAACCAACGAGTGTTCTAACCCTCTCCCCATGGACCTGCGATGTGGCTGCACTTTGAGACCAGCACAATGGGCTATTGTGTTACATGTTCAATTCTAACTGTGTCTAAAAAGTAGTTTCAGAATTGTAAATAATTTCTCTAAAGACCTTTTAATCTAAAGAAAAGGTGCTATTTTCAGGCTATCCATCAAATCGTTTAAGTAAAATCACAAAGACATGACAGAACTCACAAATCTCAAAACAAGATACAACATAAATGAGAAGTAATTTCAGTCATAAGCACAGCTAAACAACTGTTTTTAGCTTAGATTTGAACATTGCCAGAGTAGAAGCCTGTCTCACTGTTCCAGATTTTAGCTGCATAAAACTGAAACGCCAATTCCCCATGTTTAGTCCTGACTCTGGCACCAGCAGGAGGCCGGTCCATGTTTAGTCCTGACTCTGGCACCAGCAGGAGGCCGGTCCCTGAGGTCCTCAGAGTCTGAGATGGCTCATATGGCACTAGCATGCCCGAGATGTACTTTGGTACCAGGCCATGGAGAGACTTGTACACAAGCAGAGCTGCTTTAAAGTCTCTTCTCTGAGCCACAGGAGCCAGTGCAGAGACCTGAGAACAGGACTAATGTGATGGTACTTCCTGGTTCTAGTCAGGACCCGAGCAGCAGCGTTCTGGATGAACTGCAGCTGTTTTACAGCTCGTTTGGAGAGACCAGTGAGCAGAGCTGGATTTTGGCAATGTTTTTAAATGGTAAAAAGCTGCTGATGTTATTGATTTGACATTCAAGTCCAAGTCCATTATCACCCCAAAATTTCTAACTTGATTTATAGGTTTTAGAGCGAGACTCTGAAGGTGACTGCTAACATTTTCTCTTTGTTTCTGTGGGCCAAAGACGATGTACCTAAAGGACAACAGCAGCTCAGTCTTAATTTCTTTGTGCATGGCACAATTAGAAATCATAATAGACCCTACAACTTAAGCATGGTCAGACTTGAATGGACAATATCAAATCTTTAGCACAAGGATTGTGAATACATGGGTACCGGTATATTTAAAAGTACTTCCTTCCCTGCATTTTCTAGTATTAAGTATTAAAGCTGCAACACACATTGATAAAGAAATTCATGTGTGAAATTAATGTGTTGAGTGTTCATGTCTCCAGGTCCTGTATTGTACCTATATTATAGACAATGAGAGTCTCCTGTCTCATTTTACAATTCTCTGGCTACTTGTTTTTTTTCCCATGACACCGTCCCTTTGGGACGGTGCACAAAAAAAAAAAAAAAAAAAAAACAATAGCTACTTAATCTACCACTTTTGCCCTTTAAACAAGGAAATACTGTACACTGTCCTTTCACAATGACAGAAGAATCCTGAAAGCACAAGAGGAGTATTTTTAACATAAATTACCACAGGGATACACTCTGAAAGCATACAGTGTGTAATAATAATAATCTTCTGGGAGCCTCCAACATGTTCACACAAAAACACACACAACTGACACAATATGAGATTAGGAGTGACAACCCTTTCCTCCGGCACTCAATAGAGGTTTCTGTGTTGACAAGAGCCCGACCCATGCACACCGTCTTCCCCCTATCAGCTTAAACACGGCCAAACATCTCCTCTTTTATGGGCACCCAGATTTAAAGCAACAATGTTCTGCTCCAGTTGAGGGAGAAATCCGAAAGAGGAAAGCACAGCAATGGGGTAGGTTCAAATGTTTTAAGATAATACAAGTGGTGGTGAGGTTTATAAAGCGGTATATAAAGCAGCAGGAGGTGCAAGAGTGATGGACAGATGCATGCAAGGTGACAGAATCAGGGTGCTGTTGTGTCGCATATGTGCACGCTTGTATGTTAGCAGAGTGCAAATGTGCAAAACACATTTGAGGAAACAGCTCCCACAGAGTCATAATCTGTAGGTCCCAATTAAATCAGGCACACAAAAACAAACATCATTGCAATGAGACAAGAGGAGTCATTATTTTAACTTTTATATCACTCAGCTGTTATTTATTGAAGGGGAGTTGACAATCGAAACATCACAGACTTCACAGACAATGATAGAAAACTAATTTGGGATTTTATAATCAATCGGCTTGGATGTTTCAAAATGTTCACTGTTTAATGATAGACGAGGTGTATTTCTTTGAGTGGAAGCCTAAATGCTGTTGGTAAAAGCCTTAAACATATTTTGTTATTTTTTTGTTAAGGTTTTGAATTTTAGCAGGATAATATAAAGGCTTGATATACTGTAAAACATTCACGGTAAGGTCCACCATAAATCTCCTGCAAATCTCCTGCTGGGGTCATCCCTGTGTCTTGTGGAGAAGCTTGTTCTTGAGGGGGGTTGGGGATGTCTCCCACCACATTTCTTGTACACCTCTGTTGAAACCCTACGTGGCGGCGCCCCTTTTAAGCACATAGGCTTAACATGGGCCTGAATGATATCATGCCCAAGATGTGAATAATATCAGGTCTGAAAGGAGTTTTCTACAAATACTAGCAGCTTGTGTTGCTTTGTGTCTGCGAGTGCAGCACAGCCCTCTTCCTGCAGCTCGCACAGCCCTGAGGAGAGACTTTCCCTTGGTGGAGATTAGGATTATAGTCGTAAGTCTGATTGAACACTGCACCCACTTTTCCTTTTTTTCCCCCATCTGTGGGTGGCATTTTTATATGACTTGAACTGTATATAATATAGACGTGGCAATAAGAAATAAGTAGATGGCTTTCATGATTGCAAATCTTCATAAGATGTACCCAAAACAGAAGACATTTCTGTTTTGACGTTTTCTACATAGGAATGATAAAAAAGCACAAAGAATGGATTTGTGTGAGAGAGTGATGAAGGCATTATATGTGTTGAGTATGTATGTATATGCAAATGAGAGGAAAGCAGGAGGGAGAAGGATGCATCTGTGTTAAGACAGTCTTAGGTGTGTGTGTACGCAGGCTTGAGCAGCCTGTGACAAGATTAGGAAGTGAGCAGCAAGGATTTAGGCATTCTGTTTTAAATTTGCTCATTTCACTGGTGAGAAAAGGCCAAACCACAACAGTAAAATTCTGCTCATTGCCAAAAGGTTAAGGTTTTGGAAACAAAACCAATTATTTATCTTGATATTATATTTAACATCATGAAAAATAATACTGTTAATATTCCATTTGTAAATTTCAAGTAAAATTCTGACGTGAAACAACAATTACAAATGTGGAAACCAAATTCCACTGTAGTTGCTCAAATAGTTTTCATCCCCCCACACTTCACATTTGAGATAACAATAGGCTGAAAGTAGTCTTGTTTGCATGATTAATATGAATTCTGCAGTGAGTAGCTCCTTGTTTGACCTGGTGCTGTGCTCCCATCAAAGCAATTTCGGCCAATGGTGCTTCTCACTTTGTTCATTGACTGGAGAAGAAATGTCTCCACCTTTCCATCTTTTCCATCAACATTCCTTTACATCTGTTACTGGTATAATGACTTTCTAGGATCATTTCTACAATTGAAGACAAGGCAATGACAGAGCACATAATTACTACCACTTTGTATTGCTATTCGAAAGACACCTAAAGATATTAATATTAATTTAGCTTGAAATTGGTTACTTAATCTGTTAGTTTAATCTAATCTCAGCACAATAATGCAGCCTACATGTGCACCACGGCTTCATTATACTTCCTTTATTCCTCTGTTTCCCTTGTGTCCGTTTCTGTGGTTTACCCTGGATTTCACTGTGGCTTTAGTCTGGCCCCAGGAGTATTCACAACAGCGCGGCTCTCGTCCTGACAGCTCTACACGAGTGAGAGCACCTCAACGCTTGTATTTGGCCAGGCCTCCGGCTCCGGCCAGACAAGCGCTCCTCATAATGATGGCATTACCTTTTACAAGAGCAAACACACAGCATCACTTAACCCAAGACAAATGTGAGCTGTGGGGTTTGGAGTCTTCTCTTGCAAAAACATATATTCAATGCTTAAACATATATAAACATATATTTAGGTATGTCAAAATACACTTTGATTATACTATCCAATACCTAAATATAAAGCCCCACCTGAGTAAGGTTAGAGTTATGATTGTGGCAACAGACCTTAAAAAAGGACATCACATGTTTGTCTCCATTGGGACCATATTGCTTTGCTTGGTATGTTCCATTGTACAGCATTACCATATTTATCTCCATGGAGACACGTAGGTGACCCCACCAGGCCAAGTTACAGATCTGTGGGGAGGTGCGTGTATTTTTTGGAGCAAAAAAAAAGCACAAATTGTTGATGTAGACAATGAAATATAAATATGCTTAATATCACATTGTGGAACATTCTAGTCAAAGTTACAAAGAGAACATTAAGCTCTTCTTGGCTAGTGTCCAATTGCCCTAAATCTTAACTTACTTTTACATGGCTTGCATGAAGTTCTGCTCTCCCTACATCTAATAGTTCAATGAGGTTCATTTGGTCGTGAACTCTCCAGAGAAGTGCAATCACGACAACTTGTAGAATGTCTAGACAAAAACAACAACAACAGTTCTGGTCGGCTAAAAACAAGTTCAGAATTTACAATGAACAATCACTCCAACTAGAAACAAAGAAACACACTTTGTTTTAGTTGATTCAGATAAGCATATAAGGTAATACGAGTTACAGGATGCAAAAACCCAAGCCCTCTTTTAACACAGCTTTTGACGCAGTTAGAATGGTGAGCAATACTGATGGTTCTCTTGGACTTGAAATGTACCTAAAGAAATGCAGCCATTTGGGGATACTTTAACATTGACGTGTTTGAAAAACAACATGATGCCTCTCTCTATTATAATGTGATGCTGATGAAAGAGAGCACTTTTGAGAGTCTCCTTTTGAGGTACATTATGGTCAGACAACAAAGCACACTTTTTGAAATCTACAGTATCATGGAACCATCTCTGTGTGTGATTAGACAAAGTTGTGAAGCACAGGAAGTGTTGGACAGGAAGTGCTACATGATGAGGCATGCCCAAACTTCATTACCACAGCCTGTTGGTGAGAAGTCTGCTCATGTGAACAATTCCTGGTGTCTGGATGAATCTAGACTATGTACATCAACGCCGACTGCACCAACTGGGCTGTTCTGTGCGAGAGGTCCTCAGACTCAATGTACAAGAAAGCCAGTCTATTGTTTGTGAAGCTATTATTAAGCATAGCAGCCTCACACTTTCTCATAGCTCCAAAAGTGTGACAACACCAGGGACAACCAGTTCTTCCAACACAAGAGAAATAAATTTGAATGATTTCATCCTCTTATTTAATCATTTCAATTACGGCAAAAAATTGAAAAAAAAAACTATTTGAAACTATATATGAGGTGGACCAGCTTTGAACTTTGACATAGAATAATATTCTTGCAACCAAAGCTTTTAAAAGCTTGAACAATGTGAACAAGGACTTGGTGTACTGCCACTTTATGTAATAATGCCACAGAGTGTAATAATAAACCAAACTGACACTTCAAGATGTACTAAAGCTTCATTTTGTAATTAAAACAGTTGCTACATTGAAAGATAAATGTTTAAAAAATGTGTGTAATATGTTTTTATAGGTTTAATAACCTTTTATTATGCGCAGTGGCTCAATGGTAGAGCATGTTCCCACAAACCTAATGGTTAAGGGTTTAATCTTGGCCACTAACGTTCAAATGCAATACTGACTTTATACTACAGTACAGTAATAGCATAGGATGGAAATGCGTGAAAAAATAATAAAAGTGTTATTACATTGTAATTACAGGGATTAGTTGTCACTCGACGTTGGGTTGAAGTTATTTCATGGTGAACATTACAAACAGAATAAGCCTAATCTCTATTCTATCTCCAGAATCTTTTTAAAAACAGAGCTGTAAATGGATTGCTATTACCATCCTATTCATCCAGCCTATTTAGGGCTGTGCAATTAGGCCTAACTGAATTCAGATTATGATTAAGATTATTATGCCCAAAAATTACAAAAACTGTGTATTCGAGAGGTGACGATGAATAATGAATGACAGCGACGTCTTTATTTACTGCACACACTTCACTTCACTCACTTCATCCCTCTCACTGCCGCCAAGACAAGGCTTCAGGACAGTCTGCTGCTTCTTTTGCTGCTGTGTCCTGCCTGTTCCTTGGACCAGAGCTGTCCACATTAGTGACCCGCGGGACGCTTTCTATCCAGCTATCCTGTTAAGGCCCACCTGATTTGAGTTTCGGCTCACCGTTCAATGCAATGGAGAAAATGTTTTTATTACAGATACTATATTTTTGGAACATTTATTGCATTCATTTCATACAACATATACGACATTTCATATATGTGTACCGGTAATCCAATAAAGGGCAATACATTTTAAAAATTAGCAAAAAATATTATAAAATAAAGCATTAAACTGATTCTTTACTTGCCTTTATTCAGGCTATGGGTGTCCAGACAGTGGTTATTTGGTCTAATTTTGTCCCCCCCCCAAAAAAATCTAGATTTAAAATACGCAAAAATATTCAGGTACTCATCTAAGATTCACAATGCTGTGTCACACATCCAGGTAAAGCCTCCAGGGGGCGCAGGGGAAGCTTTGCACAATGTGTCAGCTAAGTCATATGCTAATTCACCTCATTTACATTTTAGCATCTGAAGATGGACGGATAAGGTTGTAAGTAACCAGTCCTATTCCACAATTTTTAGGCAGAATTAGTTAAAACCTTCACACTTCATTTGACAATTTTGGGTTCATTATTCAATTCAATTCAATTTATTTTTGTAATTCCCAAAATCACAACAACGGTTGCCTCTGAGGCACTATTACACATTTATAAGCACAATTATATTATAATATGTATCATTTCAATATAATTAGACTGAGGGCTCTGAAATGTCGGTCAATTGTTGTTGTTGTTGTTGTTGTTGTTGCAAAAACTGTAATGAATGGAATGTCTGCTATGAAGTAGGTCTTTGCTAGAACCATTTGAAATCAACCATTATTTTTTATATCAAATGAACCAATATTTTATCAAATGCAGTAGCTTTGCCTTGGCACCACTTACATTACTTCCATGCATATCACCAGATTGTTATCTTTCAAATGGCATAACACAAGTATACTTTTTTAATACTTGTTTTGATTTGGAAAATTACAATTAAAAGACACTCTGTGAGGATGGTTGAAAATAGCTGGGCCTTTGTCCGGGAGCTAATAGCATGAAGAGATGCTAATATACAGCTGACTTGTCACTGTCAAATATAAACACCTACAACCACAGGGAGAACATGCAAACTCCACAAAGAAAAGCCACTGCACCACTGTGTCACTAATGATATGACCATGTACATATGATTTTATTACAAGGTAGAGAAACAATGTATATATATATTTTTAAATCGTTATTACAGAATGCAGCAATAATATGTAATGTGGCTGTACACTAGATCAGCTATACTGATTTATTATATGACCAGAAATAAAACAATTGCGATATTAATTGATATCATTTACATCTGCAAACCACTGGTAAATGTAGATTCATGTTTGCTGGCCTACCAAATGCATAGGCCTATGCCCTGAAAATAAAATCAATCAGTTCTACTTTACATTATCACTTTGCAGAAAGTCCATTTTTTGTGTTTAGAGGTCATGATTGTTATTATGGGGGTTGCGATTTAGAGTACCATTAAACAAACCAAATTCATACAATTTCACATTTTTTTTCTATTTAAGTCACTTCGGTGTCCTTGAGTTGTTACCTTTTTTTTTTCTTCTTTTTTTTTACAAATTATGCAAAATGTTACCACCAGTTCTCCCCACCATCTTCTCTGTGCAGTTCCTTCTCCTTTATGCAAATGAACATGAGTCAAGTTTAACCCTGACAGATGCAAATAGAGCTGTTTCCTATCTGTATTTAGTGAGCAAACACAGAACGCTACAGCAGCATGTATCTCATTACGGAATCGCCACAGACATGGAGAAAAAAGTCATGCTAATATCATACTCACAGTAAACATGAGCTGGCAGCCACCCAGTATGTAATCCAGGAAGGTGTAGTCTCTTGTTATCTAAAAGCAGACACAGCATGTAGAGTTAGACACTGGTGCCTTCTGCGTATGTCCAAGTCATTTCAATTATCCACATTTCAACTGTTTAAACATCTACATGCAGCAATATTGTTTCAGTTAAGCTACCACATATCATTCCAGTAGTAGAGTCCAACGATAATCTTGTTCTTAACATAATTCCTCTCCAGATACAATGAATGTTTAGTATGGATTTTACTGTCATTTTTCTGTCAGTCTAATCCCTGCTGGCAGCTAACAAATATAATTAGCGCATTAAGCTGTCTAGTGCATGTGTTGCAAATGTCTTTGTCCTGGTATTTTCTGTGTCTGTGAAAGAGTGGAAAAGATTGGTCATGATGAAAGATAGAGAAGCATCAATTATGAAATCATCAGCGTCCACTCAAAGGCTCACATATTCAGGGCAATGATAACCAAACACCAAACACTAGGTCAAGTCCCAAAGAGGGGCTTCAAACCACTTTTTACATGACAAACTCATTTTGAATTAAATAAATTAGATAAAAAGCTATCAAAGATGTCAAACTAGATTTTGATCCTAGGGAAAAAACGTGATTCTCGATACAAAAATATTGATACCCCAATAATAAAACTAAACTCATTCGCATTAAGGAAACTTTCTCCACTGCTTTTGTCTGGTCTTTTCTTAGCTCTGATGGAGATCAATCTATTAATTCATCTATCGTTCTATCTAAGTGTCAATACTAGTGTCAGTATTGATACCAATCTGGGTATTGATTTTATTGATTTTTTAATTAAGAGTGATTTCACCAGCAGGTTCCTGTTACAATTACCAGTGATCACTTTTAAATGTGAATATAGATATAGCTTGACACTAGGGCTCCAATATTAATCACAATTGATAACATTTTGATAGCTCAAATAGAATGGACGCAATTTTTGAAGTACCACACAGTCCTCCACAAACAAAATATCCTGTCTTATTCGTAAACAACTCGGATCTGTGCATTACGGCGCGGAGTCTAGAACACCACGCCGCGCATGGAATTTTCACTGACTGTGGTACGATGCATAAAAACATTTAACCCTGTAGTTTAGATCTGTACAAACATGTTCTGAAAGGCCTGTTTCTTGTATTCGTTGGCTTGTTCATAGGCCTATTTCACTATTTGTGTCAGTTCTCCTGATGCATTTAAACTTTGAACTTAATTATATTACCTAAATATAAATTGCAAATCTAATCACAATCACAATATTTGTCAGAAAAAAACACAATCAGATATATCCTACATCATAGACACACACAATCATAACTTTTCTTTTTTCTTCCTGATTTTCTGTCAAAAACCTTGACAATGGTAGATATACTACGTTTATCAGTACTACAGTACATACAACATACATTAAATTCACCGACTACAACAGAGCTCAAGCACTTTAACCCTCGATATAGTTCACTGAGATTCTTACTGGGATTTTTCATGGTTTTGTATGGTTCCCAAAGACGTCGTAATCATTCTATATCTGAGCACACTTGGCTATTACAAGTGCTTGGACAGAAAAAACATGACTGAATGGATCAGGGAGGTCTTGCTGGCTAATCAGAGCTCATTGAGTTTTGGAGTAGAAGAACCTCAAAATGGAATAAAACAGAGCATATACAATCAGTGGTTGGAGACTTTGACATTTTGCATTTTACAACAATAGACGGTGCATTGAATAGAAAAAAGGTTACAATTATGTTAACCTTTATTATAACCTTTTGATAGTTAAATGCGCAATATATAACTTTTCAGGCAAAGCATTACATCTCCATGGAGACAAGCAGGTGATGGATCTTGCACCAGAACATTGACATGGTACACATTTAATTTGGAGAATTGAATTAAGATTATCCTTTAACAAAAAGCACAAAACAAGTATGTGATAATTAGAGGTTAACGCTCACCTTGCACGACTTGACAATAATAAACCCAGAATTTTTATAGTTTTTCTTCTTCTTTTGTTTCTTGGGGTTGATGCAGTCAAACTCCACCTGTGAACAGCAACGACATCACATGTTTGTGTAACTGAGGTGGCACAGAGGTAGCAGCAGAGATGGTGTGACCGCCCACAAACCACTTTAATGTGACTGCTTTATAGCCAAATTACATTTTAAAACATTTTTTAAGTGATTGGTGCTGCAAGATACCAATCCAAAATCAAGTCATTATATATGTCAATGTGAGGATGAAGTTTTTCCTTATTGAATTAAATTCAAATGCAGCAAAGGTGTCCACGGCATTCATCCATAGAAATGTGAGGAAAAGCATTAAGACAGAAACAGATTTGATCAAAGCCAGGAGGAGCGCGCAGACAGGTAGCTCTAAATGCTTTGTCGAGTTACGCGGCTCAGCTAAAGTCTGTTTTTCCCGTTGAAATACACCTCCTATATTCTGATTCTCCTCTCCATCCCCCTCATCCCCGTCTATGGCTTACTCGCCTGTTATTCACCCAACATCATTAGCACACATGAAGAGACACTGTGCGAGAACAAGGCACAAGGTGGATTTGGCATGAATTCAGTTTCACAAATTGTGCATGCACAGACGCACACGCAAATACAAAGTTACTTCTGAATGAGGGGTCCCCCGTGCTATGCCTTTAGCCGAGCAGGCCCAGGCCCTCCTTGTATTTTTAAAAAGCTGTTATGCAAATCTTCCCCTGATTATTTCTGTTTTGGTGTTGACACAAGAAATGAGGGGGTTTAGACTGCAAATTAATTTTGCATGAAGGGGAGTATATTCGATTAATTTGTACTGAAGCAGAACTTTGGGGCCTGGAACACAAACACATTTACACAGGCACTTGTGAACACACACATATTTACTTTTAAATACACGGCTTGTTTAATATTTCAAAATGTCATTCACATAAATTATGTTCCTAACTGTTATGAATCCTATACTGAAATGAATGGACTTGTAAATGAGTAAATACATTTTCTTCCACCAATAAAGTATATTGTAAAAGCATTTTGAAACAAAACCTAATTGTAAAACATTTTGTGATGTAGTTCATAAGGGTTTGTACCTCCACTCCATTCTGGGCTTCACTCATCTTGGCAGCAGTCGTCTGAAACTCTCCAATAAAATCATGTCCTCCGTCGTTATCATAGTCGTAGCACAACACCTGCCAGCAGGAAGTATTAGCCCCTTTTTCTTTTCATGTCAAAAAACACCATTTGCATTGTGACAAGATGCACTCACCTTTATGTTTCTGTGCACATCCCCATTGCACAGAGAAATAAGAGGCACAGTGAATGACTTCCATGAAGGGTCTAAAGTGTTCTTTATTACCTAAATAACACAGAAATTGGCACTTCTCAGTAAAAGTAAACAGTGTGAAGTATGCCAGTATTCCAAATACACCTGTAAGTCACCTTGAGCACTGCTAAGTGGATGGGTGATCGGGGTTAGAAAGCGGTTTGGTTGACAATGACAACAATAATGACAGTCATCAGGAGGCATGACTCACCTCTGTCCTGTGCACCAGCATCCACTTGCCGTCTTCTCCCTGCTTATGAAACTCCAGGTAGGGGTCTGACTTGCCAAAGAAATCCTGCAAAAGTAACAGCGCAAGACTGATTGTATTATTTTTTTTAAACAATTTGTAGTGTTTTGTTGATTATGCATTGGATTGTACTGAATCTTGAAAGAGGCTCCAAACATTTCCAATAAAAAACAAAAACAGTGTCCAGATGACTACAGCTGAATCTTTTTCTACCTGGGCACACTCCTGGATTACACACACTTATTTCCAATGAGATAATTTACTAATGTTTTTATTCTCAAAAATGTGATTATCAATGGGAAAAGAACCAATTAATAGAATATCATCATGTTTAAAAGACCCTTTATATTTTCTCAATAGAACTACAGCGTCCACTGGAGTTGAACCAAAAATAAACAAATCCTACACAGACTTTATTTGATAAAAATAAATAAACCTTACGCCTATTGGTTGGCAACACGGGTGAAAAGTGTGATAGCTTGTACTGTAGATGTGCTGTGAGTGGGCTTTAGGTATGTGTGTTCATATGCAGGAGGTCGAAAAACCTACCTTCTTATCCAGTTTGCGCCCACTCAGGATTAAAGTGATGATTCTGTTGTCAGACAGCTCCTGAGCTGTTATCTAAAACAACAATATGACATTAGCAACAACAAAAACAGTGGCACCTACTGTACGGGCAATAGCAAGAGCATCAAGAGCAGCCGTGACAGACATCGCAGACTATCATCAGACACGGCACAACAACAGGCCCCTTATGTAATGTCACTACAGCATTTACAACGCTTACCATAATAGATCCTTTACCAGCCGGTTTTCCATTGGCCAAGATTAGTGGTCTGTGTAGTTTCTTATTTGACACAATCTGGAAGACAGCAAAAACATTCATTATTTGAATGTGAATAAATCAGTGTAAATGATGAAATATGCTAAAGTGATGATCAGAGTGATGGAGGTGTATAGACTTTTAAAACATGGAGGAGCACTTCCTGGATTTTTACCTAACGATGTAAAAAGGTCAAACTGATCATTATTCAGCTCCTGAGAGGGAGACTTATGTATAATCACGCAACATGCATGCACACATTAACTATTACTATTACAGGGTATTACAAGTATAACTAATTGTGTGACAAAATGTTGTGTGCAATGAGTGCAATATTAATCCTTTCCTTCTTTAACACTGTATCTCTTTATCATAGCAAGATGATTTGGTAGATATTCTTACTCCACCCACAGCCACAGTTGAAACAAGCTGTTAAACAGTTTGCACTAAAATGGCATCAGTGGACTACAAAAAATAAAGAATGCTTCTGAAACATAATTTACTTTATTTTTATAATAATTTACAAAAACAAATTGTGTTTAGTCCTGCTTTAAATTAAGTCAAAGGAAGATCACTCAATTGAACTGCAAATACCTTGATATTTTATTTGATGATTGTGTCTTTTAAACAACATATTAAAAATTACTTCATAGGCTAAAATTGAAATTACATTTTTACTTAAGTATAAAAATCATGTTTGCCATTTGAAGCCCGTAAGAAGTTTGTTACTAAATTTAAACTTTTATGTCTGTTCTTGACTTTTGATGTGACATATGAATGCTTCTGCTGATGCTTTGGACACTGTTTTTCAAAGTGCCGATTGACACACTAGTACCTTTTAATTTACAAATCTATTCTATTCTCTCCAGCAGCTGTGAGGAGCAGCAGCAGCTACAGCCTGCGCTCTCAGGCCCAGGACGCACAGAGTCTTGGAACGAGCTGGTTTCATTGGATTCTTACTTTCAAATGAACATGAAACAAAGCTTGTTTTATTTGATACTTTTTGATGATTGATTTTTGGTGTGTATATGTGAAATGTCGTGAGTTATTGTTGCGTTATTGTGCTGCTGCGGCTAGGACACGCTTGCATTTTTTTTTTTATCCTGTTTGAATAAAATACAAATTAAAAATTAAAAAGTCAAACATTCAAGTACAACATTAGAGTATGTCCAATCATTGCCATTAGTGTAATGTTTGTATTGTATATGATTGCTGTCATACCACTCCCAAATTGCAGATGAACTCGCCGAGAAAGTCGTGCTCATAGAGTTGTGTTGCGCACTTGTCTTCATCAAACATGGCAAAGCGTAGTTTCTGGATCTCCTCAAAGTGATAGTCCACCTGGAACTTCTTTCCAAACACTGGGTTCAAGTTGTTCACAGCAGTTTCAGTTCGGCTAAGCTGTAAACCAAAACATACGGGTGCCAACATGAGACAGAGGAAAAACAATACTCTATTATACTCCATTTAGACTTTTGATAACTATTTAACAACAGAAAGGCCAGTTGGTTTCCTTTTAATATATACACAATGGCGCACTGGAAAAAAATGTTCATACAATAAGCTGGGGGGAAAATGGGAGTAAATCTGCATCTTTTTATTTAATTACTTATTACTCATTTACTTCACCCAACTCTGTTTGCTTATTTTCTCATACTTTTATTCAGAAACTGTTGTTTACATGAGTAGGTCCTGCATGGACATACTACACGTGTTCATTTTCATTTATCTGCACAGCCTGCAGACAGTGGGGGCGGGCGTGTGAGAGCAGTGGGAGAATCTGTAGTTTACTCTCAAACCTCTGAACCGGGTTGCATGACTTATCGAGCTAATCACAATTAAACACAAAACTACATTTATATAAGAGTCACAACACATCATTCTCTGCTTCTGTCTTCATGAGGCAAGATAAAGATATATATGATGAATATAGCATTAAAATTTGAGAAAAAAACAACTTCATATAATATATGAAGTTGTTGGACATAATAATAATAAATAAATAAAATTTGCTGTTAAGCGCATTTTTATTTAAAAAAAAAAATCACTCATCACAATGTCAAATAAGTCACAAATGTAACATGGAAATTCACATGCGTAACATTTTGTATGTGCGCATGCTTCATAAATGAGACCCCTGGCCAGTGTGAACCGATTTCTTCTGTTCTTATTTCCTCTGTGTACTGCAAAGACAGAAACAACAGAGCTGGCTGACTATGACAAAATATTTACTCTCAGCCTACTTTGTTACACATAACCATTCAACCGAGTTTGACCATTTTTTACTGAGGAAACATACAAATTCTCCCATTTGTGCTCGCTACATCTGAGTCTTCAACAAGGTAGAGATTAGCTTTAGGATTTGGAACTTGCAAGAAAAAGAGACTCAAAGGATTTAGTAAATAGCCTGATTAGTCAGCCACTGTGCCACGTCATTTGCATTGTGAGCTCTACTGTTGTGGTCTTCTACTGGACTTGGGACCGTCCATCACGCTCACTCTCCTCTTCTGTGCCTCCCCCCTTGTTTCCCCTTATGGGGCCAGCTGCTTCTCACACCTCCATCTCACGGGACAAAGATAGACAGAGTGACATGTGGGGATCAGGAGGCACACGGCTGGGGTCAGAAGGATACAACATTAATACTGGAGATATTCTTCCTGAGGCACATCCTGTACTGAAAGCCTAACCCCAAAGACTTGCCAAAGCTCTTACAGCTGCACTATTTGCTCAATTCTATCTCATCTATACCAGCTATGGACCAGCACAAAGAGGACGAGTCGTGTGGGTATGATATGGTAAAATATAATCTGATCCTAAGATCAAGAAAAAACGGAGGCGCTCGGTGCAACTGACACAAACTGCAAACTGTGTGTTAGATTATTTACAAAAATAAAAGGTTTCAAGTCTTGCATCTCCTCCTCCGTCTTTCCCTCGTTCTCGGAGCACTAAGCTTTTGTTTTCCTTCCCGTTGCCATAGAGACCATGTGCAGTCTAACATTGGAGGCCGGTGCCCTGCTGACCGACAGCGCTCCCACCTCGAGGCGCTCGCCTACACTCACAGACACAGCACACTGCCTGCCCTGTGGACCTGCAGCAGCCTACACTAACCTCCACTGCATCAGCACAGTTTTCCTTTTGCTGTGCTGCTCTCAAAAATAATCTATCAGACCAAATTGTAAACCAAGCAGCACAACAAAACACGTCCAACGATTCATGTGTCAGCAGGAGAGTTGTCTCTAATCTCGGTGCAGCTATTCAAATGTTATTATTTAGAAACATATACTGATGATCTTATTTTTGCATTCACAAGCTTGACAGATACTTGGAAGCCCTTTTTAGGACAGTAGCTCCTTCAGAGCCTCTTGCTTTGAAGTGGGACTGTCTCCCTGATATCAGGGTGATGTCCTTGTTGTGGAGGTAAGACGAGAGGAGAGGCAGTGAGCGCCAGAGGAGGACAGACGGATGCACAGAATCACACCAGTGAGTCATTTACAGTTGTCACTTGGCTGCACCTGCTTTTCTTCTGACTGTTAGCAAGCATATTGAGAAACTAACCTCGCAGATGTAAGAGTCACACTCATACAGCACAAATACATATTTCTGTAATATATTGTGGCCCTATAGTTTAAACTCGTCTTCAAATTTAAAATGAACATTGTACAATTGATGTTTCTGCATCATCTTTCTCGTTGTGTGCATGGATATAGATATGTTTGGCGCAGATTTGGCACGGCATCTGACAACAACCTCTCTATCTAGATTACTGCCAGAGGAAGATCACCGGCCTCGAGACTTCTTGGTATTTCTTCATATATTAGTGTTCAACTCGCTTGTGTATTTGTACCCAATACTTTTCTACAAGTTAGTGAGACTGAGATGTTTGCTTTATATGTTCCACAGTGGCATTTCACTCATCCATATCTCCATGGAGGCAAGTTAAAGATACCGCCAGTCCAAATTACCGGTAAGATCCGTGGAGAGGCAAGCCCCCAAAACACATGTAATTGATCAATTTGAGATAGATAGTTTTGACGTATTACTATGGAACATTCCAGGCAAAACAATAACATCGTTGGAAAGACACTCAGCCAGAGAAGTTACATAGTGCACCTTTAATGCAGTAATAGGCAGCACATTATGACTCTCTCAACTCTCGTGCCAACTTACCAAGCTCAACATGCACAGGCGTTTGCCAGATGGCCGAGACTTCATGTTGCTGGATTTGGCTCAAAACATGCGCCACATTCAGAGAAAAAAAAAACTACAAAGACTACAAGTGGCATCGGGAAAATAAACCTTGAATCCCATCACATGCTGCATACTTTCAGTCTTCAAAATCTCCCAACCCTGTACCATTTGTCTGATAATGTCCTCTCAGGAAGAAGCATGCTGATAATAATAATTTCATGAAAAAACAGATCAAACTGGTTCTGCTTGACTCTCCTCCATCTTGGATCCATGTGATATAAAGCTGGTCTTCCCGTTTGCGTTGTTGACCATCTGGTGGTGTTACCGTGTCAGTCTTACCTCCACCCAGTTCCCGTCCACCTCATGGAACAGGACGCAGAAAGGGTCCGATTTGGAGGCTACATCTCGGTCCAACAGGCTGGTTGCAGTGACGGACATCTCCACTCGCGTGACACAGTGCTGAGGCCCCACGCGGCTCTGACCGTCGGTGGTGGAGCCCAGAGTGTAGGCCATGCTTTTCACACTCGATGATCCTAAAGTACAACAGGGAAAAGGTTGTGAGCAAATGATCGGAGCTATTAAAAGAAAGAGATTATTTGTTACACAGATGGGACAACGTAAGCACACAAATTGACCAGGATTTGTGTACATTAGGTGCTTGATTATGGACAAAATATAATCACAAATATTTGAGTCAACTAGATTTGAAATCATTTTAAATAATTATCTCTGTAATTTCAAACCAGTTGCAGAAGAAAGATTAGTCGTGTTTAGTTGTTTTAGAGTTAAGTAGTGTTAAGTTTTTATTTTTATTACTTATGCTTTAAATTACATTGAGCAAAACAAGCGTCCATATTATAAGATGAATTAATGGTGAATTTTACAGAAGTTTTTTTTCTTTTTCTAATCATAGAAATAATCATCAGAAATAATTGCACATATTGATCAAATCGGATAGTTGCACCGCCTTTGCACATCACAGCAAAACATCAACTTTGCATGGGTTTTACAGTTTAGAAACATGTTATTTTTTTTATCTATATGAAGTAGTACTCCACCTCATATACAAAAAAAATTCTATTTAATTCACTTAGCCACAGTGAATGATTGTGTAGGTCCAAGGATATTCAAAGCCAACAAGCCACTGTGAGATATTATGACTTTGAAATAAATAATATATCTGGTAAATATGTAACTGTATTAAAAGAGTCCCCGGGGACTTAAGGATAACCAAGCAGTGTTGGTAAAAGAGGTTTGCGGTTGAAGCTGTGTTAAAGGATGCTGACTGTTGCTAAGATACTAATGTGTCATAACCAACGAATACTCCTCCCAATCTGCCCTGTGATGTCACACAGTGTGGAGCTCAACACAACACTCATTCATTCACACGGGCATGGATCAGCCGGTCTTTCCATGTTCATGCATTCATCCACAGGTACACTCACAACATCAAGATCCTATACAGCCCCTCTTGTCTTGAGTGGACCCCTAATTCTTCATGATAAAATGTTCCGCAAAGAACATTCTTCGATTCGTCTTTCTTTTAAAATCTGAAACCATTTTTGAAACCAGCCAGGGGTCTCCGTACCACTCGTTGGGAAACATTTTCCCAAGATGCAGCCATTTAGATCTGCTTTAAGCTAAAACCTGAACAGCTTCACACACCCACATCTCAGCAGTCCCAAATTGCTGGAGGTAATAGTTTAATCCTTTGCACTATTAACACTATTATCTATAACACTTTAATACTTGGCCTAGTATGATTTATAATGTATTTGCCCTGTAGGTTTATTTACACGTTTCCATCATAAAATGCATTGATTCCACACACACACACACTTAACATGGACGCTGTCTGTCCTCTTATCACAGCAGACTTTTACACACTCATTAAGTCTAATTACATGTCCTGCCTGTCATGTTCGCGCCAAAGTAGCCAACACAAAATGAGGAGCATAAACAATCATTTAGTGGAGAGTAGAGTTAAATAAGGCGTTTTCATTTTTTCTAATTTAATAACAGTTAATGTTCTAACAATTGAGGCATATTTTTCCACTCCACAAATCAACTTGCTGTACTTGTATTCCTTAAATAAACGTAAACACAATTGGACTGAAAATAGTGCTGTAAATTCAAGTATATGGGTAATCTATAAGGTATACTCACCTCACTAACGACGATCAACTTCTGCTTTAGTAGATTTTTATTGTTTTACTTTTGCGCACACTGGCCAAAGAAATAATCCGTGAAATTATTTTTTGTACAAGATCAAAAAAATACAACTTGTTTCTGGCATTTTGTCTACAATAATCTGGCAAACGCAACAGTGTGTCTGTAAATCATCCCCGGTGATGGAACGCTCTTCCCTGTGCGCACCGCGGCTGTCGGATGCAATTGCGTAAAGTGCGCATTTGTGGCGCCTCATCGGAAATCCACGTTCAAAGTAAAAGATATTCCTCCATCCTTGTGTACGGTGTTGCTTATTGAAAGTGTAATATGTAAATTTCCAAATGTCTCTAGTTATCTGTAGTTGTTGAGATTCGGTGCTGAGGACAAGTGTGATGTAAAAAAGAAAAGGAGGAAAAAAGAAGAAAGAAAAGAAAATGCATGCACTGGACCTGCTCCTTACATGTTTGAATATGCCACTAGCGCCTCTCTGTGGCAAACATAGTTATTGCAGTCACTGGAAGATCGAGTTGTCCTTATCTGTGTGTTCATTTGAACTTTATATAAAACATTTAAATAATGATGACATTTTAGGCAGGACAATACTGCATCTCCAATCTCAACCATTAGGATAGGCCAGAAAGCAATTCTACGTGTTGGCATTTGGAAGTGTTGTATGACATTAATGGCTGTTCCCTTATGGCTGTTACAGTATGTCAAAAATATTATAATGTATACCTCGACCCCTGTGCAACAAGAAAAAGAAAAGCTAAAATGCCATGGCTACATTCAAGAGGAGTGAAACTTTAATGTATCAGCATATAAACAAAATGTCACAGACAGTGGCACAAATAAATACATAGGTCAAACATATATTGCACAGAGCACTTTGTACATTCAAAGTCTTAGTAACCTCAGCTCCAACAAGTCAAAACAATATTAAACCACAAGGAAATAAAAAATAATAAGTCCTTAGACTTAGGGACTTAAGGCCTTAGAACACATTCTTGGAGTCTTGCATTCACCATTGTTCGAAAAGCAAACAAACATTATGTAAACACTTAGCTTATGTGACTAAAACCCCTCACACTGTACTGAGTTCATGTTGAGGAGAAACTGAGCCTTCTGTCCTTCCAACTGATCCTCTCCGCGTCACCAGGTGATATTCTGTTTTTCCACAGTCTGAACGAGGAAAAAAGCACAAGCCATGAAACTGAAACAGATAAGGTGTGTCAAAATTGGTTTACCTGATCGTCTCCAGCGCAGGACAAGATCGCAAAGCTTCTCTTAGGGCCTCAGCACCAACGAGACTCACACGGTTGCATTCCAAACTGAGGAAACACATGTTTTGATATTTTATCTTATTGATTTGTAAGTAGAATAGATGTATAGGACCCTTCTGATCATATAATAGGGGTAAGTGCATGTAAACATAACACAAGATTCATGTGGAGCGTACTCTATTTTTTCCAAACTTTGGCAAACAGACAGCACTCTGACCAGAGCCTGAGCCACATCGTCACCACAGTTATTCCATCCCATACTAGAAAACCAAAAAATCAAGTAAATAAAAAAGCCTGAAACATGACACCATTTTTATTCATTAGTTCAGAGGTTTTACCGCACTTCCTGTATCTGGGGACAACTGGCCAGACTGCAAACAGCCGCACACAGCTCCGATGTTCCAACAGAGGTCAGACTAACAATAGAACAGAAAGAGGAGCAGATGTAAGGACGTCTGCACTACGTCTGAGGGAGTCAGACAGAAACCTACGAAAGAGTCTCACTTAATCTTGGTGAGGTTCTTTAAGCAGGATATCGCTTTAGCCAAATCTACAGAACCTTTAGGTCCAATGTTGTTTTCTGAAACACTAAAGAAGAATTTAAACAGTATTTATAGGAATGATACAATAAAATCAACACAATGACTTACTCAATCACACAGAGGTGGGTCAGTGATGGGAAAACAAGGGCCATTCTTGCTGCAGTGAGATCATTCAGGTTGTTGCGTGATATGCTGTGATGTAACAAAGACTGTATTAAATGCAAAATTATGAAATAAAGGTATGCATCAACTCATTCTTACTGAAGCTCCTTCAGATGAATGCAGTTCTTCAGTGCCTCTAGCAGTTTGTCGCCCGATTGGTCATTAAAAAGGGTCTGGGACAAACTAAAAAAAAAAGTGAAATGCTTTATTTTGTCATGCCATTTAAATAATAATTGATTAATAAGAATCAAGTCTGAGAGCAGGGACTGCTCCTCCAACTCCTCCGGGGGGATCCCGAAGAGTTCCCAGGCCAGCTGAGAGACATTATCCCTCCAACGTATCCTGGGTCTTCCCCGGGGCCTCTTCCCGGTGGGACATGCCCAAAACACATCCCCAGGGAGGCGCCCAGGAGGCATCCGGAACAGATGCCCGAGCCACCTCAGCTGGCTCCTCTCGACGTGGAGGAGCAGTGCTTCTACTCCGAGCTTCTCCCCTGTGACTGAGCTCCTCACCCTATCTCCAAGGGAGCGCCCAGCCACCCTGCGGAGGAAACTCATTTCCTCCGCAGGGTCACCACTTGTATTAGCAATCTTGTCCTTTTGGTCATTACCCAAAGAAACTAAATTATTTAATTTAAAAAAAAATCATAAAATCATAAAGTTTGCAGACTTTCTGACTTAACAGTAAATCCTCTGTAGAAGTATATAAATATTAACAAATTCTAGACTGTGAACTTACAAATAATATTGTGTAAAACTCTTGCCACGACATGACATTAGGTCATAGATACACAGCAAGTTCATGTAAACCCACCAGATTTTTTGGAGATGTGTCCAGAGAGGGATGACCTTCACCAGCTGACTTACTTCATCATCAGACATTTTCCAGCTGTTCATTCTGAAAATAATACGCACATTACAACTCCTTATTTGATTTTACTCAAAGTTGTTTTTGGACTTACTCTAAAATCTTCAAATGCACAAGTTCCTTTAATGCAACAAGGACATCTAACACACTTGATGATGTAGCTATGTTACTGAGCCTGCAAAATAAACAGAAATGATCATCTCCCTACAAAGCCCCAAAGAAATGTTTTATTTTAATTGTAATTCATTGTAATATGTGGAAGAATAAAGTTAAAGAAAAAGTTAGAAACACTTGTATATCATCACAATAAGCTGTATTATTTGTGGATGAAACTACAAAGAGCTGTAAAGCCGCTGACAGGGTGCAAATTCTATTCCAAGTCCAACTTATATCCACACTCCATTTGAAATAATTTATGCCCTGCCTTCACAAATTCATAACTGACTTTTATATGTGGCTAAGAAGCACTGGCACTACAGTTATGTGATGTCATTGCCAGTTTATAGTCCGGCACTCTGAGATGAGATAAATCTAATTACTGTACTCATGCAAGGAGAAATGGGAGCCCAGAGATCAACAGCTATAATTTTATTTCACTCGAGTAAAGGTGTTGACAAGAAGGTATGGCAAATGTAATCGCTGTGTGAGTGTGAGCAAATGTATCTTATAGAGAGAATCAAAAACAGATTATTAGAGAAGGATACAGGCTATAAACAAACAAGTTTAGAGTGCCAGCACGATTGAACGTTATGAGACTGACAGGCTTATACCATTCATAAAAAGTGTTGCTAATAAATAAATATATCTTACTGGAGAATACTTAATGATTTGGCTCTTTGAAGTGACTGGGCCAGGCACATTTTGCTTTCTTGATCAAGCTGCACATAATCAAAACTAAAAATGAAAAGAGACAGTTACATTCAACAGAACCATAAACAGAAAGTAAGTCAAACATTGTACAAGAACATTGTAAAATATTGTATCAAGTAATTTGTGTAAGTTCATGTTGATGACCTTGTCTTTTCTAGAAAGGACAACTAACATGTTTATGTAAAAGCTGTCAACACTTTTAAACTTAGTTTTATGGTTAAGGTAGAGGTTTAGGAGGTCATCATGTGAGGGACAAACTATTCTGAGATATGGGGCGTGCGGTAAAGGGTTAAAGGTCATTGGTTATTGTTGACACCAGAACTTGAATAGTTGTTTGTTCTGTCATTTCTGTGTATTTTTACACCAAACTCTACCGTCTGTCATATGACAGATTATCATTCATTTGCAGGTAAAGTATTAAAATAAAGCACATATTATGATGGTTTTACCAAAGCTCCTCGATATGTTGACAATGTGCCAGACTACTAATGACCAGCAGGGCTCCAGCTTGTGTCCAGGAACAGTGAGACAGACTACAACAAAGAACAGTCTTTAACTGACTACTATATATTAGGAATCATGCAATATTGCCTTAAAATAACTCACTTGATTGATTTAAGACGAGGTAATACGGAGGCAATCATTTGAGCAACAACTTCATTCACCACATAACCTGAGAGACTAAGAACATTGTGTAAGAAATAACATTATGACATTCAAATTAAAAGGGAGACAACAATTGATAATTCAATTACCTCAAGTAATGTAGGTTATTACATTGCAGGAAAGACTTACAAAGTATTTTAACAAACTGTACACATCTGTCTTTGTCAACTCTGTTTGAAAGACAAACCTTTAAGAACCAAAAACGCTACAAAAATAAGACAATGAAGAAAATGCTACCTTAGAGAAGTCAGCTTTGGCAATGTGGGGATGACAGAACAGAGAACCTCTGCCCCACTTTCACCAAGGCAGTTGTGCGATAAACTGTGAATACAAACAAAATAACAGAAAGGTGAACACAAAAGCGTAACCATAATTGTGAGTAATTATAAATACTGACTCTAACTCTGTCAGGAAAAGACATCGCTGAAGAGTGTCTTTCATGAGGAGAAGATGACTCCCATGTATCCCACAATCCACCAGACTCAAATTAAGGAGTGAAAGTGTTTTACTGTTTGAGAGAGAGAAACAAAACAATTAAGAAATCATAATTTTGTCAGCTTATTAAAAAAAAGGTTACCCCATTTTGCTTGTGGCAGCATCGTCTGGTCGACTTGTTTCTCCACTGAAAGAGGGAAACACAGATGAATTGTGGTCCGCTGAATGCTGCTGTCCTGCAATACTACATTATATATGCACTACATTATCTATGGCCGAGCTTTTAGATTTATTGACGTTTTGAAGGTTCATTAGTTAGCCCTTTCTACTGGTGGAATAGGGTATTACATAATGCAGACGTTCTCATCTTTTAGACATACGGCATAAATCAGCACAGTAAGTGGAGAGAGAGCAGAAGTTTCTACATAAAATAAGCATAATGTAATTAAAAATATGAAACTTTACCCAACTGAGTGCTGGGTTGGTCCTTTACAGTTCCTCATATTCAGGCGTAATGTTGTCTGTTGTATACTACAAATAGGCAGTTGGATCAGTCACATGAAATATTAGAGTTGTGTATGTTTTTCTACCTGATGGAGTTGATGTTCCTGTTACGCTCCAGACAGTCACAGAGCAGTCTCACAGCTTCCTCTGATCTTATCCAGGACTCCTCAATACTGGAAACAAACAGCTCTTTTATTACACATTAGTTAGAAATACATTTCTCAATAATTTGACTTACTCTACAGTGCATTCGACACAACTGCTCTCAAACATTTCAACAAACTCTTCGACACTGTCTGAAAAACAGTTCTTCATCCTGAAAATGTGAGTTCATAAATAAAACATGTAAATCTCCATTTGGGTGCATGGGTTTCATTGTGTTTGTCTCCATGGAGATAGATGATGTTTCATGCAATATTGTGAAACATTCCAGGCAGAGCAATGACATCTCCATGGAGATAAGCAGGTGGCGCATCCTCAACCAGAAAAATTAAATAAAGTGCACCTCAGTAGCGCGCAGTGACTTTTATGGATGGGCAAGCAGACTTAGGGTGTCAATATTTAGGGGAAAATACTGAGTTAAACTCCCATACAATATAGCACTCTTAAATGACTGTATTTCTAACTAACATCTAGTAAGTGGAAACATGAACAGAGCCTAAAATGTTGTGTTTAAGTCTGTTTGTGGCTTCACTGCTCCTCACACATGCTCATTTAGGGCTAAACTTGCAAACTTCCTTGATTCTCACACAGGTTTATTCAGCGTGGCTTGAGTTTGAGGCTGTGTGTTCCCCAGAGCCCACACACATCACTGCTGCACCTTTAATGCAAGGACATTAACTTACTCTAGTTTGATTGGACAGTGACAACAAGCCATAATCTTTACTAATTGGTTTTGGTGGTTAGGAGTCAGAGTTGCCCCTGTGATCCTGAAACAAAACACAAGTTGTAAGCAAATATAGTACAGTATTTATACATTTAATGTGTACTGTATGTCCAACAAAGACTGTCAACCTCAGATGTTTCTCCTGCTTGTTGCACTGTTTAAACCAGATGATGCACGTTGGGTTTTCTGCCAAGCTGTCGACAAATGTTTGATGAGACAAAAAAATATACAAAACATTTATAAATGAGTTTGTCTCTATTATACACACTCACCAAACCTCTACAAAGGAAACATTGTCACATTTGGTTAGTGTGTCAGCCACATCTAACATCCCCTGCTGCTTCAGGTCATTGTTGCCCAAACTGTGGATAAAATGAATTGTACAATACATACATTTGTATTTAGTGCTGTATTATCTTATCTCGGAAGACAAAAACAAAATGATCTTACTTTATGAAGTTCTTGATTTTAAGCTCTGGCAGAAAGTTGACAAAATATTTTACGACTTTATCATCCAGATTGTTGTTGGACAAACTAAGGAAAACAAGGTAGTTTGTACATACACTTTAACATTGTACGTGTTGCATTTGTTGTAAATGAAATATACTGAACATACTCCAGTTCAGACAGTTGAGGTCCACTCTGCAGTGTCTCTAACAGCCTCCCCAAGCTGTCCCTGTCCAGACTAAAGTGACTAAACCTGTGTCCATGAACAGAAGTGTGAATGTTGCAGACACACAACATATAAAGGAATATTCTCACACACACAACTTGATGTTATTTTACCGGCAGCTGAAATGGTCTTGTTTCTTTTTGTCAAAAAGAATGCTGGACTCTCTCTGTGAACTATATTTGAATCCAAGTTAATCCAGGGACTGACCGATTATAAAATAATATTCAAATAAAATATAGATACCTGAGCTGCACCGATTTAACTCGCTCACAGCCAGTAACTCCTCCGACCAAAATCAGAGCTCCAGTTGTGGATGTAATGCAGGCGTTCAAGCTGGTTCAAAGAAATTAATGTATGATTAATTTGTGTAACAAGAAAGCTGTAAACACATTTTGTTCTCTGTCATTTTTATTTGTTGCTTTTTTAGTTTTATAGCCTATGTAAAATAAACATTGAATGAGTATAGATGGCTTTTCTGAGTCTGCATAAAATAAATGGGAGTCTATTTAACAGAGGATCATTATTTCTTACAGATTTGTTCAAAATCAACCCTTTACTCAAAGAGGTCAGTCTGAACTTGAGATCCATTGTATGTGCCTGTCATTGAAAGAGAAGAACATGCAGAATTCACACGGCTTTAGAGCACAGCCTTCACACGCTCATGCCTCTTACACAGGGTCAGCTGGTACAAGGACGGAACATTTACATTCTATTGATCCTGTGACAAGTGCAGATTATTTTTTTTATCTAGTCAGGAGGATATATTTAATTCACAGCATAAAACCACTCCTGACACTAAAGTAGTGCAATATTTTCTGTCCTTATAACAGCTGTAAATAAGAGTGTTATTTTTTTTGAGAGTATGAGAGCTTTTTTGTCTAAGTTATCTTTTTTTTTTTAATCTATTTTATTATTTATTATACTTCTGTGCCTAATCTGTGTCTGTACCTAATCTGTGTTGCAACATTGAAATTTCCACATAAAGGTGATCTTATCTTATCTTAAAAAGTGAACTGCTTATTGACCCTGAGTTTGAAGCAACTGTTGCCACATCTACATGAGGCGATGTGGTGCTCTGCTGTGGGGGACGGGGGAAACGTGTCCGGGTTTTATACAACGGCTGTGACATGGGACACCAAATGCCACTGGCGACCCAGAAATGGTCCTCCACCACCTGTTATTGTGGAGCCCAAATTTAGGATCAGAGGAGACGTTCCACTTTCTCCTTCACTGGCAAGACGTCCTGAAACATTTGTGCAGGGACATACCTGCTGGCACCTGTCGGATATACTCATTCTTGAATTGCAACAAATATTTATAGAAGCCAATGTGACTTTCCTTTGAGACAGATATTTCCTATTACAAATCTCAGGAACAACCTTTTAATCCCTATGATGACAACCAGTGACATAATTATGCAACACTTTACACCACAAAATAGATTGATCCTATATATTTTTAAACATACTTACTTGAGGGTTTTAAGTGAAGTCATCTTTGGAAGGACATCTACTAAGTCTTTGATTGTGTCATCCTTTAGTGGGCTGTCCGACAAGCTTTATCAGCATAATAAACAGTTACAAAATAATCGTAAATTGTCTTAAAGGGTTTTGGCATGTGGTCTTACTCCAACTCGAACAATGTGTGACACAGGATCAGCTTGTTACAAAGTGCAGTGACATCTCCAGGCTTAAAGCTGCTGTAGTTCACCCTAAAATATACAAATAATGTATAAAATGTATTTCATGGTGTATTGTGGTGCGCGATTACCTGAATACTCTCAGCTCCTCAGCGCTAAAAAGAAAGAATATGCAGCATGTATCAACCGTTCACTAAGATTTATTTTTATTCATAGATAATCTTACCGTTCATCTGCGCAAAACTTGAGCCATATCTTCTGACTGCCATTATGACTGAAACACATGCACGATTAAAACTTTCCTGGGCCAGCGAGATGCTAAAAAGTAGAATAAATCAGTACCTTGTCTGAACTTGTATTAGATTCTTGTGGCTACAAAAAGCACCAGCCAACTGTGTGACTCCTTCAGTTGTAACTCCATTATTACTTGCACTGAAAAGCACACACAGAATTATTTAATAGAATGGAAATAAGCTTCTATCTGTTTGGGTAAATACCAGATCTGTGAGTCTAATATGCACAGGTTTGAAACTTTCAAACAATATAGGTACATGCTGTGTACTCACTTTATCTCACCAATTCTCTTTAAAAATGACAGGCCATTGAGGAGTGTTTGGATACCTTCGTCGCCTAAAGCATTAGTGGACAAACTGAAAAGAAAGAAAGAAAGAAAGTAATGTACCTTTTGTCACAGAAGCTATAGTATATAGAACTATAACTGCATTTGCATCACATTACTCTAGACTGGTGAGTGCAGATGATTGTCCAAAACTCTTTAGAACTTCCTCCAGACATGAGGGCTGCAGACGACAACTGCTGAGGCTAAATAATGTTGCATGTATGGAGATATCAAAACAAATATATTAACAACTTTGTTTCTTCACTACTCGTCTCCTATAAATAAAATGTGAGCTAAATACAAACCTTAATGATTTTGACAGACTCCCGTCACAAAAAACAATCATGGCTTGAGAAGGGCTTTTCCGCCTCACAAAGAAAATGTCAAGTTATTAATTGTAACAAGATGGTAAACATGGACTACTGTAATGAACAACTTTACACATGACTGTAAAAGTTGTACCTGATGAGAATTTCCCTGACAGAGGTGCACTGAGACATGAATGTGGTGAGAATAATCACAGCTTTGATTGAGAGGCAGCAGTCGTTCAAACTGAAAATAGTCAGGTTTTACAAATCAAAGGTCAAATTGAGGTCTTCACATGCCAGTTGTCGCAGTACATTTCTGAGCAGTGCTGGGTACTGCGTCTCTAGCTCAAACAAACAGAATTCAACTTACATCGTCTTTTCAGTGATGTTAAACTTTGGCAAAAAGTGCACAAGTACCCTGAAGGTTTCTAATTTCCACTGACCACCAGACAAGCTGCAGATCACAAAGCCAAAGCCTATCATACACATCTAAGGAAAAATACAAATAAAAAAGTGACTTACTTAAGCACAGATATTGACGGGTACCGTGCGAGTGACCGAGCAAATTTGTGCATGTCAGATTTATCCCATTTGTGTTTTAACAAACTAGAAGGACAAGGCCGATGGGTTATACTCACATGCTAGAAAGACAACAACAATAATGACATATTTGCAAAATGTATAATAAACATTTACCTGACCTCTGCCTGAGAATCAGCTTTATGACTGCACACAAGGGAATAAAACACAAGAAATATTTAAAACTGCATTAGTAACAACTGCTTAAATTTGCCTGCAGACCACAAACCTATTCCGGTCACGGTTTGGGTCAAAAGTTACTTTTAGATCTTGAATGCCACCACTGCAAAAAAGGTAGGTTAAAAAGGTAAATTAAAAAATTAAAAGTAAAATGTTTCATATATAAAAGAACACACACTCGATATAAATACACTGGACGTTCATTGAAGATGTTTCTTGTGTCAAGTAGACTGCTGCTTGTAGACTTGTGTTGTTTTGGCCAAGACTGTAAAGATCAAACACATTATAGTAGAAAGGTTTGTTTAGCGCAGAATGGAAGTATTCACTTACTTCACAAAGGAAAGCTGTGGGAGCTTGGAGAGGATATCAGTGACATGTTTTGTACCATCATCTTTAAGATTGTTGCCACTGAGACTGCAAAGAAAAAACAGTAATCAATAGTTCAAAGAGAGACTTTCTTTTTAAATAAAATTGTATAATTTATAAAAACAGTTTACTCTAATTCAGTAATGCATGTGCACTTCAGTAAAGCAGAAGCCAGATGAGCTGCACCTGTTGCAGTCACGCGTGTGCCACAGAAACTTAAGAATATTAAGAAATGAGAAGATATCAGTTCACTGTAAATTGATTGTTTGATGATAAAATAAAAGATAAAAAAACCTTAGTTTTTTCAAAGAAACAAATTTGGGCAAAACTGTGGATAATTTCTCAGCAAAACTGTCTCCATACTTGCGGCTGTGGAAACTGAAAAACAACAATTAAATAAGTATATTGCGTCACAGACAAAGTATTCATTTAGTTATAATTTTAGGAGCATTACATGTTGACACAATAACATATCAACATGAAGCTTACACAAGGCACAGGACAATTAACATTTCATGTAAACCACAGGGACCCAACACAGCACAGAGCATTTGAAGCATTTCCTTTGATGACTGTTGTGTGGTCTCGTATTAGCAAAAGAATGTGAGGTCAAAGCAGTTACAACACACACTCTACTCAACAAAGCTGCAGATAGAGCCAAGAAACGCAATGAAACAGAATACAATGATATCAGAAAACACAACCTAGCCAAATTATAAGAAAATGTGTGTGGATAGTGATTTTCATAAACTATACCTGAGGTAGGTAATTGTATTACATTGGGATAAGAGCTTCAAACCATCTAGATCGATTGAACATGCTCGAAAATCCAAACCAATATTTCTCTCCTCACTGGAGTTCACCACAAAGGCCAGAGCATCTAGATCGTTTGATGACAGGCTCATATTGCGCAGTTCTAGTTGGGGCTTTACACTCATGAGTTCTTTGGAAAGTGTGTTGTCCTGGGTCTCCTGCACACAGTGGCAGAGCTCCAACACCTACAAACAAGTCAAATGTGTCCTGTTAATCCAATTTTAGTGGTTTATTTTGTAATTTATTCTGGAGTTATTAATAAAAAAATGTCATGGCACTGTGCACATTTTGAAAAAACAAGTCCTTTCTTTGCTCAACATGTACAGCCCACGCATTTTGACCTGCCGAAGACACCTTGTGAACGGGTTGGCTGTTCATGTTGGTCTAAGGGCGAACTTAGGCTTCTTTCTGACTAAGTCTTTAGTCTCTCTCTCTGATCCACAAATTCCTGTTTCCACTGTAGCAGTAAAACCTCTATTAGAGTTACCTTTGGTCCAGTCATGTGGACGTGACACATTTGGTGAAGCATTTTTGTCACTGTCTCTTGACGTTTTTGGACAAAAGTGTGATCCTCTTTGGTCAGAAGTGCAATGACAGCTGCACAGGGAGGTGAGGCCAAACCCGACAGAAACAGATGGAGCGAGTTGGTGAAGACTGTTTTCTGGCTTGACTTGCTAAGCCAGCGGGTCTTTAGACTGAGCCTAAGAAATAACACATCTCAGTTACTGTGGCCAATATGGTAACATGTCATGTGACCCCTTCTGAACTCAGCCCGACCCACACTAAGACCGCGTTCACTCTTATCCATGTTTGGTTCTGGTTTGAGCCCTGTTTAGTCCTGATGTAGACTTGGTTTGGTCCTGTTCTTGTCCTGGTATAGTACTCGTCTTTTTCAGGTCAGGCTCCGGATTTAGTCCTAATCAAGTCCCAATGTATGCGCACATTTTAAGGCACCCTAATAAATGACCAAGTGGACCATATGCCTACATCGTACTTCTGAGCCTCCTTATCAAAGAGCTGACACATCTTCAGAACTCATCTTACTTTCAGGAGTTATTCCTAGAACACAGTTATTGGATATGGTTGCACTCTAGTCTTTAGAACAACTATAAACTTAAACTAAAAAGGCCATTTATATGTCATTTCTAAATGCTGTTTGTATAATGTCATATGTGTGTTTGACAAGCACATGGCGGTTGGCAGGGAATTGAACTTTACAGTTTCTTACCTGTTTCTGAGCTCCTTGTCATCCAGGCTGGTCATTATTTTGAGTGCTGAAAGAAACTCTTGCACAGTGAGATGTATAAAGCCATAAACAGTGACAAGAACTCCATCCTGTCTCAGTTCAGTCTGACAAAGAGAGAACATATTATTTGACTTAGTGTTTTCTTTGTTGTATTTATCTTCCATTTCCGTGTACTACAAACCCACATTTACCTGTGAAATGAACCCCGATGTTACTGAAAAATCTAAGATGCTGTAAGGAATCTCATCTTCAAGAAATAAGATCTTTCCGGTCTCTAATCCCTTCCAGGCCAGTTCATACAGTTCAATCAATTCAGACTTATAGTGGCTCACAAGACTTGTCAATGGGAGAAGAGCCCTGTAAAACATGTTATTTCAGACATCATGACTCACAACCCCATACAATATGTGCAAAGAACAATGACGGGTTGTGATTGGTACACACCTTTGTGAAAACCTTACTTTGGCACTCGTTGCTTCTTGATTCAAACAGCGGTTAAGACATGTTCCAATACTTGTTAGGTAAACCTTGGTGAGGGTGGAAGGCATCCGAGGCACTGATTGTACATCGTCTTTGTGGTTTTTTGCATCCAATTTGTCCTCACTACTTGGTTGTATTTCCTGAAGTAAGTATTCGAGGCAAATGCAGGAGATATTACAGAGACCAGGGATGGACGACATGGCGACAAGGTGTTTGTTTGAGAAGAGCAGTTTTGTTGCGTGTTTCCCAGCAGCTAAATTATCTTGACAGAAAACATATGGATTATGAAGTCAACATTTGAAACGGTAGTGCAAGTATTGCAAAGCTTTACCTTTAAGTATAAAGTATTGCTCAACATATTCCTTAATCTTATGTTGGTTCCAAGGTTGGAGTTCCCCTACTTTCTCTGCTTTGTGCTGTAAATCTTTGGCCTCACGCACACGACAGGTGAGAACTATAGTGCAGCCTGGAAGAAGGTGCCGATGTAACAAGGCTGAGATCAGCTCGGCAACAGGCCGGCGGCTTCTGGGGTCCAACTGGGCATTGTTGCTGTCTGTCTCATCAATATTGTAATGAAATTCATCATAGCCATCCAGGACCCAACAACTTTGCTCTGGATTAGACAGGAGATAGTCCAAAATGGCATTCTGCACACATATCATTTATTAGAGTTAAATATACATACATCATATTGATACCAAAACCAAGTAGATTCACATTTGAACGGGTTGTTCAAATTGATAACAATTGATTGATACTGAAATCATCCCAAAAACGGTGCAAATTTTGACCTTTCCAGAAGAGTTTTAGAATGATCTTGAGCTTTATCAGAACTAGTTTAAGAGAAAGTATATACGAAGAGTACAGGAAGAGTAGTATATAAAAAATATAAATTATTTTGTGGTTAAAATGACAACCTATCAATTATCAAGTCAATTCCTACGTACAGAAATCGAGATTAAAATGTTAGTTGTGACAAAATTGAATCAATAAAAGTGTTCTACCTAATTTTCTTTGTCATTAATACTGGCAAGCAAGTAGAGGAAGAGTTTGCATTTGTTTAAAAGATAGCGGCCATCAAATTATCCAAATCCTTGCAAGAGTCGACAGTTGACAGTCCCTAAAGATATACAGTAAACAATTTACAGATTTATTTTTATAATCAAGTATTAATGAAAAGGTTGCAGTTGCTGCCCAATGAAGACTTCATTCTTGCTGCTTTAACAATAATTCTTGTTGCTAAATGCTATAAGTTTGAGGGTGATACACAATTTAAAGGGAACAATATTTATATCTTAAAATCATCAATGCTTAAAACAGACCTTCTCCTCTTCTCCTCCTGGTGGAGATGGATAATACAGGAACAGCAGCTCATAAAAAGACAGGATTTTGGGCAATAAATTGAGGTAGCGGAATTCCAGCAGAACAAACAAGTGTGATGAAGGGATATGTCCCTGAAATAAATTTAAAAAAAAATAATAGTTATCCATGCAGAGGTTTGCTGAGATTTTTGTGATTAATTTACCAAATTATACGCCCAAAGATCTCCTAAACGAGACATAAGAACTGTCTTTCCTGATCCGGGCGGCCCATACACAATAGTGACTTTTCCCATACTGCCTTGAAGGAAGATGTCAAGTGTCACTGTAGCCTCCGGAGACCCACACTCCACATCTAAAACTAACAAAGGTTTCATTCATATCAACACTTCCTTTATTCTATAATTGCAGAAAATCAATTAAATAACTTAAGCTACCAGGGGTTCGGCTGCCTTGGTCAACAGAGCCAGGGGTTTGGTCTGGTCGTTCTCTGGCTCTGTTTGCTCTCCTCACACCGACCCACACATTATCCAGCTCAACACCCATCACCAGCTGCTTCCTCATGGCTCCCCACCTCATCCTCAACAAATCTTGGACTGAAGTAATAAACTCCTCCCAGGGATCTGCATCCAAAGAACATTACTCATGTTTAAAAAAAAAAAGTAGGCTTTGATATGAATTATTATGTGTAAATTCAACTGTAAATTGTGTGTACAGAGTAAGCTTATTTTAATTTGTGTTATGTTTATCCTATAGCAGACTAAAATTGATTTTCTTTTTTACTTTATAGGTTGATTTATCATTGTTCATTGTTTTATGTTGCACCAAATCACCAAAGCAACTTCCTATGTTTGTGAATTCTATGTTTTACAGAACAAAAAGTGTGCAATATATAGTAGTCTATTTTAAGTGAATCAATAAACATATAACAAACATATAACTATATTTCCAATGAAAATATGAAACAGAGGTTGTTATCCAACGGAAGGTGAACCAATATGCTTAAGGCCAGAGACGCTCAGCCTTTAAACCCTTGCAATCTGATGTCCATCAGAAACTCTCTTTACCATATTATACATGGAATGACACCTCAGTCACTGTGACTGCTGTATAAACTGGTTTACATACTTATAACTTAATGAGAATGATAAAATAAATTTAGAAACTAATGTCATTATTACTAGGTCTCAGTCAAACAAAGTCAGCTTTCAGAATGATTGTAAAAATGACAAATGATATGGGTTGTAGTGTTGGTTGCACAATATACCAATGCGAGGTCTTTTAATGATCTGCGTTTCCAAAGACTCTGCTACTTGTAATCTGGATATGTCACGCACATCTGGAGGGAAACAAGCAGATCAGTAGAATATTACAACCATAATGTTATTGCTTTTAAGTATTTCACTAGTATCAATATCTACTTTTTTATTAAATAAAGAGATGAGAATTATAGGGGATTTCTGAGGCGGGACAGGGATTTACCAAAGTATGCAGATCTTAGCGAAGTGGTTAGTTCATTCAGTTTCACTTTTAATATTTTGCTGAATGAACTGAAATTGAGTTGTGTATTTTGTGTGTTGAATGTGTTATTCTTTATCAACTTTGAACTAAATCAGGCAAATACTTTGTGGAACAGAGTGGCTGCATTGTCGTCCCTGCACTAAAACAACTGATAATTAGTTAACGTTCGAAATTATGAGCCTTTTAGACAGCCCATTTTGGTTAACTGAGCACTCACCAAATTGCTAAAAAAAATTTGACATAGTATATGACCACTCAGTCCTTCAAATAAATAGACTTTGCACAATTAACTTGTTAGCACTTACTTAGATTTCCAGACACTGACATGAGCCTTGATTCGAGCAACATGGGGATGTTCTCACATAACAAGCACACGCGCTGGAGAAAGTCACTGCAGAGTGAAGAGTCTGCGGTGCTGTAGAAGTCCAATAAACCTCTCACTGCTGCTGCAGAAGAACTAGTGGGATTAATGGTACTGATTTGCCCTGCACCATCAGTGGACGCCATTTCACATAACTTCATAAGAGCGGTTGACGGCTGATTAGTGAGGATGTGCAACAGCTCTGAGTACTCCTGATCTAAGACAATGTTGGCATTGTCCTGGTCTGGGTCAATTTCTTCCTCCATTGTTAGACTGCATGAGCTGGGGACAAAAACACAGACTATTTACAGGAATCTTGCTAGATAGCTCCACATTTTAATATTTATAGACATTTCCCCATGATGAGAATATAAAAAGTAAAAATGATGCCTTTTCTTTTTGTACAAACCTGCTTCCAGAATGCTTGCTTAATTAGTTTAGAGGTGATGGGATTTTGTTTTCCTATTAGACCTAAAGAGCATTGCATGAAGGGTTATGTTTCTAGCTGAATTATTGTAAATATTCAATGCTCTAGAGGCAGTCACCCCAAGACTTAACTTTCTCCTATGTCTTCACGTGGTCCACTAAGTTTTATTTATTTTATTTTGTTGTCGAATCGTTAAGTAATATAGATAGGCTGCATTCAACGTATATAATCACCTATGCCACGGCACTAAAGCCTTTACAATTCCAAGAGGAAAAAGCGCCGTGTCCCGAGCAGGGCCCGCACTGCCGCGCGCGCCGCTGCGTCCATCATCTCGCAGCGCGTTTTTGAGCGTCTTTGAGCGCGGAGGAGAACAGTGGCCCACCTCAGAGTTGACTTTGAACTAAGCATCTCAAGATCATACAGTGAGCAATAGAAAAGAAAAAGGACACTCACCAGAAGGCTTAAACAGCGTGTTGGCACGACTGAGACATAAACGAAAGCAATTTGATTTGCCTATTTGTTTTTGGTTTCGTTTCGGCGGAATGTCCCGTATCATGTTGCGTTATTTCAAACGATGCCCGCGCAGTTGGCTTGAAGGGAGCAATCTCAAACACACGATCAGTGTTTTATCATTTATTTTTTACAGTTGCCAGTAATGAAAGAAGGAACTAAATCATTTGTGGATTATAAATGATGCTTCTTTTGCGCTGCTGAAGGCTTCATAAAGCCTTTTCTCTACGTCAATGAGACGCAAATATAACTTTCCAAAAGGTGGTCTAAAGCCACCGAAGCACGCACTAATTTGGATGTCAAGAATGGTTAGTCTTTAACCCTCGTGTGGCCTCCTCCAGAACATGAGTTATGTGAGATATCCCATTACAAAGTGTAAGCAGCTCTCCAGTTTGTGCACGCACGTATGTAAGACGTGAAAGGAATGAAAGTATTGAAACATACATGTATCGTTAAAAATAGCCATAAAATAGAGCAACACATTAGCACACATTTATTCTAAATTCAAACCCAGTGCATTGGCACTCATAACAAAATCATTTTGTGAAGGCTGACTCAAACAAATAAATCTGATTTTGGTATATGTGACAATTAAATTCAAACCAAGTGAATTCATATAACAAAATTATTTTGGGATTGCCGACTCAAATAAATAAAACAGACTTTAATTTTCAGTAACACAATTCCTTCTCTGTCATTATCATTTAAGATAATATAATTGTTTATTTTTTCATAATTAAGCTCTTGTTAAATGTAATGTACAACATTCATAATGATTTAATCTAACTGTTCAAACTCTGAAAACTACATATCCTCTAAATTTAGAAGAGGACAAATATGCCTCTTGCAACAGTACTCGGGTATCTCACACGCCATATTTGGAATGCAGTCATAATTGAACCTGCTTTGTAAGCACCCTGGACCAAATATAAGGAGTGTGAGAGGACCCTCAGAGTGGCTGAAGAACTGTTCCTGCTTGGACAGAACTAATCACTAAACTACTTTCTCCAACAGGACTGGAGAATAGAATATTCTTTTCACGTTGATAAAATTTTAAGGTATGTACATTACTTAATTGAATAGCGACACTATTGTACTTGTGTTTTTATTCCGCTATTTTCAGGGGTTTTTCCTGATTTTCAACTCCTTAACGCTTTCACCAATTTTAACAACTCATACCTCTTCACGATCCGCTTCTTACTTTACCTTTACTCTTACTTTTGACATTTAAACAACAACTTTTAACACATTCACAATTCAGCAAATTAGTGCTTACACCCATGTAAAAGTAAAAGTACTACACACATGTAGTACTTTTACACACATGCAGTATTTTTACACAAATGCAGTACTTTTTACACAAATGCAGCAAATTTACACAATTAAACTACTTTACACAACTTCAAACTTCAACAAACAAATGTAAAAGTAAAAGTACTACACACATGTAGTACTTTTGCACACATGTAGTACTTTTGCACACATGCAGTACTTTTACACACATGAAGTACTTTTTCCACAAATTTTGCACAATTACACTTCTTTACACAACTAAACTACTTTACATAACTTCAGATTAAACAAACTAGTACTTACACAAATCTAGTACTTTTACACACATGTAGTACTTTTACGCAAGAACACAGCCACTCGCAATGGCTTCAGCCATTGCACATTATCAAGTTATTTTTGCTACCTTTTTCGTACAGTTATTATTATATATATATATATATATATATATATATATATATATATATATATATATATATATATATATATATATTTTAAAGGATGTTTTTGTGCCCGGAGGCTCTGTTAGACAGGACAGTTCAGCATGCAATGCAATGGGGATGAGAGACAGGAGGCATGCAACAAAATGTCGAACTCACAACACTTGTGGCTGACTGCACATAAAGAATGGCATATGTGCTGTCGCATTAACCACTCGAGCAACAGGCAGCGCTTTTATTTACTACCACTCTTAATTTAAATTAAACTTTATTCCCGGAAGCTGGCCTGAGAGCCATACGTCTGTCGACTTCAAGAGAAAATATGTTCTACATAGACTAAAAAGCAGGTCCAGGGAATAGGTGCGTTGTTGACTTGATGGTCATCTGAACATTGGAAAGTGTACACAATTCAATCTACTTAACAGCATGTTTTAGCGGCGAGACTTTTCCCTCGTTCTTCACTTAATGAACGTTCCCGCTCGACCCGAAGTGCCACCACAACGTAAGTGCCGACCCACTAATCCATAGTGGGCGGGGCGGAATAAAGTTAGTTTCAACTCGGCCCAGTTTGGTCCCAGGACCCCCAAATCCCCCCATTTTGAACCAAACCTCAGACAGAATTTTGTGTGTGAGTAAAAAGTGGTGCTTTAGTCATATACAGTGTCACACAGTAATGAAATTTGGAACAAGAATACTGATGTAATGAGGTTTACATCAATGTAACATTATAAAGATTTAAACATGTCAGTTCTCAATTATTAGACAATTTGTTGCAGGATAAAAAAAGCATTCTTCTGGAGACATTTTCTTCACAAACATGAGGGGCACTATGAATCAGAATCAGAATAAGGTTTATTGCCATTGCCAATGAACAAATATCAAAAACATATGAACTTGTCTTGGTGATCGATGCAACACAAAACAATAAAACAATGAACAATGAATAAGTCATAACAATCAGCTATCAGATTAAAAAAAGAAGAATAAAATAATAAAAATAGGCTTAATATGTACACAAATTTAGAGTTGTACAGATATACATATTTAGTGCAGGAAGTGAACAGTGCAGTGAGTGATTAAATTATGGTTAAAGTGACAGTGTTTAAGAAGTGTTCATGAGTTCAACTCCAGAGGGAAAGAAACTGTTCTTGTGGCGGGAGGTTCTGGTCCGGATGGACCGTAGCCTCCTGCCTGAGGGGAGAGGGGAGTGGCCTCCTGCCTGAGGGGAGTGGCCTCCTGCCTGAGGGGAGAGGGGAGTGGCCTCCTGCCTGAGGGGAGTGGCCTCCTGCCTGAGGGGAGAGGGGAGTGGCCTCCTGCCTGAGGGGAGTGGCTCAAATAGTCCATGTCCAGGGTGAGAAGGGTCGGCTGTGATCCAACCTGCACGTCACAGAGCCCTGGAGACGTACAGGTCCTGCAGAGAGGGAAGTCTGCAGCCGATCACCTTCTCAGCAGAGTGCACAATGTGCTGTAGTCTCTGTTTGTCCCTGGCTCTGGCTCCAGCGTACCACACGGTGATGGAGGAGGTGAGGATGGACTCAACGATGGCCGCGTAGAACTGCACCATCATCTGCGCTGGCAGCTTGGCTTTCCTCAGCTGCCGCAGGAAGTACATCATCTTCTGGGCCTTCTTGATGAATGAGCTGATGGTAGGCTCCCACTGAGGTCCTGGGTGATGGTGGTGCCGACAAAGCGGAGTCCACAGTGGTGATGGGGGAGTCTGTGATAGTGAGGGGCTGTGGGGCTGTGACTTTCCTGAGGTCCACGATCATCTCCACTGTCTTCTGGGCGTTGAACTCCAATGAGAATAAACTCATAACATTTCTACATTAAAGTCAGAATTTTATGAGATTCAAGTCGAAGCCAGACAAAAAGTCCTACATTTCCAAATCCTACAAGAATAAACTCATTATTTAATGAGAAGAAAGTCATACATTTATGAGAATAAAGACGTAGTGTACGGTGTCAATTTTCTGATTCAAAGTGATGAGAGAAATTCACTTTGGCCACCAACAATCTTTGTGGATTATGAAATTTTGTACAAAGTATCCAGAAACAATGAGGATAATAATTAAATAGCATTCTTGTGTGTTGTGTTTTTTTTTATAAACATTTTATAGAAAAAACATAGACAATTCCAAGTACAATTTCCCTGCAGCTTTTGTTAAATTATTTTCAGGTTGACTGAAATCAGTCCAATTATTTAGCTTGATATAATAATCAAAATTACCTCTGTGTCTTAAACAGAACACTTTGTACAAAGAAAAATCCATTTGAATCCCATAGAATTCTATGCAAATTGTATTGAGGCTCCTCTAGCAAGAGATGTCTGTAAAATACAAATGTAATTTTGGTCTTAAGCTGAAGCAAATTTATCAGCCTGGACAGAATAGAACATGTTGATAAAAAAAGTCATTGGAATGGCACTCATCATGGCTGCACAGGAACAGGCCCTGAGCACCAGAGAAACAGAGGCCTAGATCTACCACATCAGACAAGATCCAAGGTGTAGGCTGTGCAAAGAGGCCTCTGAGACAGTCCAGTACATAACTGCAGGATGTAAGAGGCTGGCAGGGAAAGCATACATGGAGCGCCATAACCAAGTGTCTGGCATAGTGAACAGGAACATCAGTGCGGAGTATGGACTGGAAACCCCAAGGTCAAAGTAGGAAACACCTCCAAAAGTGATAGAGAATGATCGAGCCAAGATCTTGCGGGACCTTCAGATACAGACTGACATCCATCTTCTTCTGCTTATCTGGGGCCGGGTCGCGGGGGCAGCAGTCTAAGCAGGGACTCCCAGACATCCTCCTCCCCAGACACTTCCTCCAACTGTTCAAGAGTAAGTTCAGTGATTTTCCGGTCCCACAGGGTTTCCATGGACATTGGGAGTATGGAATATTAATTCTGCTATGGCAGGTGAACCATTTTAGATACAGAGCTGAGCTTGAGCTTAATTGAAGCTAATACACTGGGAAACCTTTCTATTTACATATGGCACATTATTGCCATCCCATGGGGTCACAATGTAACTGTGAAGAGGATTTGGCAATGCAAATTGTTTTCAATAAAGTGTATCAATTGGAAACTAATATGCATTAACCCCTATAATGTTATTTTGATGTAAATCTCATCATGTCACATTTCATTCATGTGTGACTGTAGGAAAAGGTTTGTACTCAATCACAAAATTCAATCTGAGGCTTGGTTCAAAAAATCAAATGGTGTAGAGTTGGGAAAAAAAAGACTTAAACTTGTAAGGCCTGGGACATACATAAAAATAATACTAAGAAAAAGATGGCAAAATAATAACATAGGAGGGGGCTGGCTCCCGGCCTATAAATGCTTTATTTTGAATGGTCTTTGGATGATTTTTGTTCTATTATTAACCATTGCTGCTACAAGACTCTTGGAGAGACGCTTTGTACCTAATAGGCCTGTTTCAAAGGCTATTTGGATATGAAAAGCCCATGCTAATATTTTTCCCCAAACAGAAACCAATATTCCAAATATAAAAATGCTGAAGTCATTGATAGACAACCACATACATTTTACTTAAACCTAGCTCTCTGGTTGTATCTGAGTGCAGGGCATCTCAGTGCAGTTCTTAAGTGTGGGTAGATTCTTCCTTTATTATATATACTTACTTAATTACTTAAACATTATACCAGGAGAATCCAAAACTGACTGCAACTCTAATTTACATATTGTATGAATTAGTACAATTAGGCTAAGAACCATTCTATCAAAACTTTTATCTTCCAGAACTATAACGCAACCAAGAGTACGGACGTGGAGATGGCCGTTTACGGCAAGGCTGCCATGTACCTCCGTAAACCAAGGAGAGAAATGAGGCCCAGAACAAACCCTTTGATGCCAAGTCTGCCTGCTATGTGTGTGACACTAAAGAGCTGTACCTCAAGGGAACCATCATGAAGAAAGATGGTGGCAAAGTCACTGTCAAGCTCTTGGAGGCCGATGAGGTGTATTTTTAAACACATTCACAACTGAAATAACAAGTCCCACTCACACACATTCTGTCATAGGAGAGGACAGTTAAAGAAGATGAAGTCTTCCCCATGAATCCTCCCAAGTATGACAAAATTGAGGACATGGCCATGATGACCCATCTCAATGAGGCCTCTGTGCTTTACAACCTCAAAGAGCGTTATGCAGCATGGATGATCTACGTAAGACACATTTTATTTAACAGATGCTAACACATAAGCTCTGCATTAAGAACAAGTTAATTAATGTTAGTGTGCACATTTCTTCAGACCTACTCTGGGCTGTTCTGCGCCACTGTCAACCCCTACAAGTGGCTGCCAGTGTACGAC